>NC_143160.1:1155948-1755948 GCF_041381405.1 Jatropha curcas | reverse complement strand
AAGTTATTGACTTGGTTAAGGAATATAATGCACAGTCTAAAGACAATGTTATTGCAATCATGCTTGACACTAAGGTAAGTTCACTTCATATTTCTTTGGCTGGCAAGTTTTCATTTCTTGGGGCTCGACAATATACTAAGTTTCCTTATTTTTCGATGGCTACCATTGACATTACTCAGAATTATAAATATCATTGTTATTGAGTCAAAAACATGTGACTATTTCACCTGTTTTTGGTCATGAAGCTTCTGCCATTACTATGCTGATAACGGAACCTGGTAGTGAAAGGAGCAATATGCTTCTATATGTGCTCTGGTTTCATAATGGTAATAAACTGTTATACTAAATGCATGAAGTAACACGAATGGATTTACAATGAGCAAAAACTTACTAATAAATGAAATTATGTGGACATGCCTGCAATGCAACATGGTGTATGTCTATTAACTTACACAGCCATATCCTTTGATTGTTCATTTGAATTTCTTTGTTATCAGGGTCCTGAAGTTAGGAGTGGTGACTTGCCTCAACCAATCACCTTAACACCTGGACAGGAATTTACCTTTACAATTCGTAGAGGGGTCGGCACTGTTGATTGCGTCAGTGTTAACTATGATGATTTTGTTAATGATGTAGAAGTTGGTGACATGCTTCTTGTTGATGGTACACACTTGGTCTTTTTATATTCTATCATAATTTTTGGTAGAATGCACAATGGTATCATCACACGTGAGAAGGAATACGAATTGCATGATTCATTAAATTGTCAAACATAGAATAATGTGAGGTAGAAATGAGATTATTCTTAAAGTTGTGAGCTGATCACAGATTATGATGGAAAGTGAGTGGAGATTTTTCATGCAATGAATATGATTTTGCTGCCATATGAATAAGCTTCTTTCTCTCTGGCTTAAATGTCAGTAAGTTTTAGGTCTGGAAGCAAGTTTATAAGTTGTAGTCAAGCAGCATATATAGAAACTTTAACCTTCTCAAAATTGTGCCTTGGACTTTTGAAAAAACTGAATGTCTTAAAATTATAGAGGGAGATGGTGAATTGGTAATTCAGTACAAAGGTCTGAGTAGAAGCTTAGTTCAAAGCAAGCTTGCGTTTGAATTTCAAGTTTCTTCCTTTTCCTGCCTTTTGCATTGAATAAAATTTCAGAACAAGAAAAGATTTCTCTTTATGCATTCTTTGCCTTTTCTGATTTTTGATATATGGTATAGGTGGTATGATGTCATTCTTAGTGAAGTCCAAGACAGAAGACTCGGTGAAATGTGAAGTTGTTGATGGAGGAGAACTTAAGTCCAGGCGTCATTTAAATGTTAGAGGAAAAAGTGCAACACTACCTTCCATCACTGGTTCGACCTATTTTGTTTATTCCCTAAACTTTTTCCTTTATACTTCCATTTTTCACCCCTGGGTTGGGCCCTTTTTTTTCAAATGGACTTGTTTGTTTCATTGTTTCCTGCAGACAAGGATTGGGATGACATAAAATTTGGAGTGGAGAATAAAGTTGACTTCTATGCTGTCTCCTTTGTTAAAGATGCACAAGTAGTTCACGAATTAAAGGATTATCTGCGAAGTAATATATGTTTTGATATAGCTTTTATAAGATAATTGGAGTGTCATGCATGATAACATAGCTTAATGATGTTTTTCCTTTCTATTTTGGCAGGCTGTGGTGCGGATATACACGTGATTGTAAAAATTGAAAGTGCTGATTCTATCCCAAATTTGCATTCTATAATTACAGCATCTGATGGGGTAATATCCCGAATCTTTGTATAAAATCTTTTTAACTGCTAATATACTTGTTCGAACTATTGAATGTAGTTCTGATTTCTGGATTATCTTGGTTATTGTGAATTTTTTTTTTTTTTTTTTTTTTTTTTTTGGTATTTGGTCATTGTAATTTTAATCAAGCTGAACAGAGATTTTGAATATGGAGCTTGTTTACTTGTATACACCATAGAATTGGCAGTTCCGAGCCTTGTTTTTGTGAAAAATGGAACAAGAATGATTGCTTTCTGCTGTTGTTGCCTAGGACAACTCTGTATAACTATTGGCTGGCAATGTCGTGATATCACACTCCTTTATATTGTTGTTGTATTTATGTGGGTAACCAACTTATGAATGTATGAATTTGATTTGTAAGTTTAGAACAATTTGAGATTTCTACCTATATGCTTTCCAAAATCTACTTAGTTCAAGCACTCTAAATCTTCCATAATTTTTGTGCTGAATGTAATACATTCTCCTCTTATTTAGGCAATGGTAGCAAGAGGAGACCTTGGTGCTGAGCTCCCTATTGAGGAGGTTCCGCTTCTGCAGGTAATTTTGATTCTTAGAGATTTATGACAGGATGGCATCATTGTCGGTTGCAATGTATTAATATGAATGATGTTGAGTGATTTCTACAAATTTTAGGAAGAAATAATCAGATTGTGTCGGAGCATGGGGAAAGCTGTTATTGTGGCAACAAATATGTTGGAAAGCATGATTGTTCATCCAACTCCAACTAGAGCAGAGGTATCTGACATTGCCATTGCTGTCCGTGAGGGTGCTGATTCTGTCATGCTTTCTGGAGAAACTGCTCATGGAAAGTAAGTGTTTTTTTTGTGGTGTCAATATCATCAGTGCAATCATGCTTTGAAAAATTTCAGTGAAGAAATTTCATGTCCTTGGCAGATTCCCATTGAAAGCCGTGAAAGTCATGCACACAGTTGCATTACGAACTGAAGCAACCATTCCTGGTGGTTCAATGCCACCAAATCTTGGTCAAGCCTTCAAGGTACCAGACATTAAGTCTATTCGCTTTTCTTTTCTCCTTTGTTTTATTCCATTTGATTGTGCTAACTATGAACTTGTTTTCTGTAGAACCACATGAGTGAAATGTTTGCATATCATGCAACAATGATGTCAAACACTCTTGGAACGTCGATTGTTGTCTTCACCAGGACTGGCTTCATGGCTATTTTGCTGAGTCATTATCGACCTACTGGCACTATTTTTGCCTTCACAAATGAGTGAGTTTCTCATGTCCCTAAATTTCAAACTTGTTACTGTTACTGGATCTTATTAGGTTGTAAGCATGAAAGATCACACTGTTTGATAGGCACCTATGCTTATTTATCCTGGACAGTCATCTTATTCTTTTTGAGTTTTGGCATATCAGTTCCTAGAAATATGTTTAACTTCTGATTCAATCACTTGCTAAGTTTTGAATTAGGATAGCATAGATCAACCAGTAACAAGGAATTGCATGGCTATTTACATGATTTCAACTGCTGTACAGGAAGGAAATACAACAGAGACTTGCTTTATACCAAGGAGTTTGCCCCATATACATGGAGTTTTCAGACGATGCTGAACAAACCTTTGCAAATGCTTTGTCAGTGCTCAAGGTAAGTTTTCCTATTACAATTCCTTCAAATCTCTGTCATTAGCTAGCAATAGAGTTTTACTTTTCCGCTTGTCAGTTTGATTCATAACTAGCATAAATGGAATTTGGGATATCTAGTCAGACATAAAAGAAGACGGGTGAAGTATTAGGACTTAGGGATTCAACGTTCGATTTGAATATATTTTCGTTAGATAAGAATTATAATGACCTGACATTTGAGGGGGGGCATTTCTCTACATAGCAAGTCCTTGCCTTGACTAATTAACATCCTTATCAATATGGGCCATATGCTTATCGTAGATATGAGATGATAATAATCATGCACCCTTGCACAGCATAATAGGTTTTCTCTTATCATTATTACACCCCTTAACAACTTATCTTGGTCATTTTGAGATATAATTCTGGGTTTTCATTTACAGAATCAAGGAATGGTGAAGGAAGGAGAGGAAGTTGCACTTCTTCAGAGTGGCAGACAGCCAATCTGGAGGTTTCAATCTACTCACAATATTCAGGTCCGGAAAGTATAGACACAAAGAAGTATAATGAACTTCTTAGGGCCCTCGGATAAGGATAATTTATGGAGTTTTAACGTGTCCCTACGCATTTGCCTTTCGCTGTTGGATTTTGCCTTCCTTTTGATTCCTAGGTTTCAACTGGATAATTTTTAAATGATTTATTTTATTCTGCCTTTTCTTCTACCCTGATTTTTCAGTCAAGTGTTGTATGATCCTTTAGAACAAAAGCAGTTGAATGAAAATTTTTCCCAAGAGAGGTTCAGTGTTCAGTCATTTTGCTGATTGTGAGATGTTATCATACAAAAATGAAATTAAATTCGTTCTTCCAAATTAAAGGATTTTGAAGTCTGAAAAACTTCCGCAAGATTCATGTGGGCTGGAAGTACCCGTTGAAAAAAACTGTTAGGAGAAATTGATGTGACAAAAAAAAAATAAATAAAAAGAGTTGATTTTTTTTTTTCTGGAAAAGAAAAAAACAAGGCCAAACAAAATGATACGTATGCTGATTTTATTGCTTCGTTATTCATACATATTGCTAAATGGAGTTGACCCACGTCAATTTAGACCGAAGCAAAGCAGGAGTAATTTCCATACGCGCGTCACACGCTTCTTAGAACGGAGGAACTATATCCATTCTTATCATCATAATACTTTGACCAGAGCATAATCCCTCCATACTTGGCTGATTTCTTTATCTCCGGAAGAATTCGAGAAGTCAACACATCCGGTGGAATATACCCACTTCCGGCTGCCTCAGGAGCTGCCGGTAACCCAAGAAATATCTTTCCAGCATTTATCGATGCGGTCCATCTATTCCAAGAATTAATAATATTAGCAGTATTACCTGAACTATACTGGCAAGGAGGATTGTTATAAAACTGAACCCAAACATAGTCAAAAAGACCGGTATTAAGGGCAGTCCCTAAATTACTATCGGGAAATGGACATTGAGGAGCTGCAGCTAAATAGACCTTCTTGCCGTTTTTACTATATGCAGATAAAAAACGTGCAAGATCCTCCCAATGAAGTGTCGAACCCTGCTCTATGTCAAAATCGATACCGTCCAATATAGCATCACCTAAAGGACGTGAAGACGATTTTCCACCCAGAAAGTTATTCCATAAATAATCTGCTACATTTCTTGCATCAGCTTGAGAAGCTAAAGTGTAACTTCCGACGCCACCGCCAAGAGAAAGAAATACTTTTATTCCTCGCTTTTGGCAACTTTTTATGCCATTACTGACAATGGTGCAACCTCCGGTTGCTGGGTTGCAATGACCAGCAAGATTGATTTCTGGGGTTTGACCATTGCCAAATTTGTAGAGAAAGGCTATGTTCACGTAAGAGTATTTTCCTGTTGCACACGTTTGTTCTAAAGTTCCTTCGTTGCCGTTTTGGCCCCAATAAATGGCAATTCCTCCGGCATGGGAGGATATAATCGACGAAAGTATTAGAAGAGGGAGAAGAAGGATGGCTTGGGGTTTCATGGCCATTATTATTGCTAACCAATGTAGATGAACAATAATATCTGTCTCTGCTATTATGCCAAGGGATGGTCCTTTATATAGAGTAACGAAGTATATAACAATAACTATAGTTTTTTTTTTTTTTTTCTATGGTATTTCTTTTTTTATACTGCCAAGGGTATCCCCACCCGTTTAAAGTATTGACTGAGACATTAAGAACCATTTAGGTGTAGCACTAATTACCATCACTCCACTACAAATTATTGACTTGGGGTTTGGCTATCATTTTTTTTAAATATTGATTCATTTTTTGATTCTATTTATAATATTTACAATATATATTTTATTTTTTATATTTGAAGACAACTATTTTGTGGAAATTAAATGATAAGTGCCAACCAAAACCCAATAAAATAAAAGTAAACGGTCGGACCTTGGAATTTATTTTTGCACATTTGACAGCTGGGGGAAGCCGAATTAGCTGACTTTGACTTGATTTGAAAAACGAAAGAGATTTTAAGGATTTGATGGAAATATTATCTTTAGAAGGGATGCGCACCCACTCATAAAATGAAATAGAAAGGGAAACTGTTAACTAGAAATAGCGAGTCATATGGCATTATGTTGTAGATATGTATGGATTTGGTATTAGGAGTTCAATAAAACGACTTCATTTTAATTGTCTCGATAACGCCGCCGGCATGCACGATGGATTAATGGATGAATGGGTGGGTGCATGCCTTTGTCAGTAAATAGAGTTTTATTTTATTATTGAATGCCAATGGCTTTGGCTCAATGTTGTAACATGTCATCAACCATAAAGCTCAAAAAGAAATTCATATTATCAACTATACAAAGTTTAATTAAGTTATATTATTAAAATTACTGACTTAATGTTGATAACTACTAAAGGATGAATGATACATCTAAAGGTTACAGCTCAATTGGTAACGCAGGTTGAACATGTAAGAATAGCTTTTAAGTTCGATTTTCACTAAACACACTTACAGAAAGAAGTCTTAACTGTGACTAAGTCTTAGACGGTCTTTGGTAACAAGATTCGGATACCCGTGATTTTAAAAAAAAATGAAGGATAAGATTACTATTTATTTCTGACGAGTTAAAATGCATTAAAACGGGTTGGTGCATGCCATGTCAATAAGGCCAGATTGGACAATCTTGGGCCAGATTACTTTGTATACCAATGAGAAAACAACTTGATTTGCACCATGCTAAAAAGAAAATTACACAAAAGGCACCAATGATCAATCCAATACATAATTAAACGCATTATAGAAACTTCTTTTACTTTTTAATTTTTATTTAATCAGTCCTCTAACCTTTTTTTTTATTTATCGTCGACCCATTTATTGAACCACATATATAATGATATCCATCTAACTTAAACACTGCCCTTTATAGATGAACTATATCCATTATCATAAAACTTGCTCCACAGCATAACTCCTCCATATTTAGGAGAACTCTTGATTGCAGGAAGAACCTGAGATGTAAGAACATCAGCAGGAATAAAACCACCGCTGGGCGCAGCTTCAGCAGCAGCAGGTAAACCCAAAAACAATTGGCCCGATGGAATTGTACTCCATTGCTGGTTCCATGCATTTAAAAGACTATTCGCATTATCACTGTATTGACAAGGAGGATTATTATAAAATTGCACCCACACATAATCAAATAGCCCGGTGCCAATTGCATCACTTAAAGAAGCGTCAGGAAAAGGACACTGTGGCGCCGCCGATAAGTAAACCTTTCTTTGTTGGCTAAACCCATTGAGGGATCTAGCTAAATCATCCCAAAAATCACCTGAACCAGTTTCAATATCAAAATCTATACCATCCAAAACAGCATCTCCTAATGGACGTGACCCCGACGTGCCGCCGAGGTAATTATTCCACAAATAGTTCGCGACTTGAGTTGCATCATCCGCCGATGATAGAGAATAGCTACCGCTACCACCGCCAATAGATAGAAGGACTTTGATGCCTTGAGCTTGGCAAGCGTTGATATCAGCGCTTAAACCAGTGCAGCCATTGGAACTAGGGTCACAATGACCTGCTAAGTTCAGAACTGGAGTTTGCCCATTGCCAAAACTAGAAAGGAAAGCTATGTTTACAAATTGGTAGTTTCCACTGGAGCAAGTTTCGGCTAAAGTGCCTTCATTGCCGTTTTGACCCCAATAGATGGCAATACCTGCTCCTGAAGATGGTTTGCATAAGGAGAGAACTAAAAGAGAAAGAAATAGAGCAAGTGGCTTTGAATAATGGTATGCCATTGTTTTCTTTTTTAATTCTTCTATGCTTCTTTCAACAATGGTGGAGAGGGTATGAATTTATAGCTGGAGAGTGTAGCCTGTAGGGATCATTGCGTGTTTCCAACGGTTTAAGGTTCTTTCCACGAAATTATGTATTAGACTAACGTTTACGTTTTGCAGGACTTTATAATGTAAACATGCCCAAAAATCAATATACCATTGCCCTACTTGTCTCAATTTGATCTACAGAGACTAAATGCTAATGAAATTTCAATCTTGGTCTATGCGGAGCAGGTCCAAGCAAAATTTATTTCTATAAGCGACCATCAAAGGTCATTTCAATTGCCTCGAAATGATATGATTGTTGGAAGTTCGTACCTGGCTTTTATCATTCATCTAGAAGATAAAATCTCAAAAGTTGACTGCAAAATTTTTATCTGTTAATGGACTTCACGCTTTAGGGCCATCATTTTGTATCTTAATTTCATGATGGAGACGCTGCAATACAAGCACAATGAAGCCCAATGCTCTCAAGTTTTAAGGCCCAAACTCATTATTAATGCCTGTCATCAATTGAATTCTTTTTTATTACACTATTACACTTGTTATTACACTATTACAGTATTTGTTATCCATAAACAACCATAATTACCCATTTGCTAGCATTTAATTGGCTATTTAAAAACCAAAACCAATTTTCTAGTCAGGGACCTGGTGATATATTTATATATCCCAAGTCAACTAAATTCTAGTTCTAGATTATACAGCCATGCACACTGGAGTCCCAGCAGGCCAGGAATGCGCCATGCTTCATGGGACGGACATTACAGCGTTGGCCCAAAACAAACACCACCTTCTGGTGACTATAGCCTGGTCGACTTGGATCCCATAGAAAAAGACTAATGTAAGGAAGCATAGCGCCGCACCATAATTTCAGGTGAGCTTAAAATCAATCACCAGTAGTCACCACAAGAGCAAGCCCCATCATGAAAATGGTGAAAACGATGAGTATCTCGGATGATGATTTCACGTTTTGCAATCTTGGAGATAAGCTTTGCAGCAACATGGCAGTCTCCACAAACACGAAGATTCTTGGTAACTCTAATTAGAGTACCAGGATTGGTGTTTATAATGGCAAAGACAATAGCCAACTTCTCACTGTGAACTGTTAGATGGCATTCCTTATCCTCCTCTTCCACATCATGAAGGGCAGAATCAGTCTCAGGCATATAACCAACCTCCTTCATTTTTCCGAGTAATACATCCAGCCCTTTGTAGATCCCTTTCGACTGAGGATGCGACTGGTCACCGGCAAGAAAGGTGTGAACATGATTATTGATCTCAACATTGCTAATTCCAGGCACTTTCTTTATTCCTCTGTTCTGCATGATTGATCTGATGGCTGCAACATCTTGCCATCTTCCAGCCTTAGCATAAATGTTGGACAACAAGACATAATAACCTGACTGCTCAGGAACCAATTGGAAAAGTTGATCAGCAGCCAAAAGCCCAATATTCATGTTGGAGTAAACTCGACAAGCACTCAACAGAGCCCCCCAAACTCTTTCATTAGGTTCTGCCTGCATCTGTCTTATAAAGCCATAGGCCTCATCTATCTTTCCAGCACGTCCTAACAGATCTACCATGCAAGCAAAGTGCTCTAACTTTGGACTTATCCCATAATCAGACATTAAATTAAAGTAATACTGTCCCTCATCTAATAATCCTGCATGACTGCAGGCTGCTAAAACAGAAACAAAAGAAATAGAATCTGGACTCAAACCTGAGTTCTGCATTTTTTCAAATACAGCGACAGCATCACGACCCTGGCCACTCATACCATAAGCTGTGATCATAGAAGTCCATGAAACAACATCCCGAAACTGCATTTGATCAAACACTGCCCTTGCATCCCATAAACATCCACATTTAGCATACATATCAATTAATGCATTCTCCAAAAGCAAATTTGGACGGAATTTCTTCCTATCAGCATATTCATGAATTCGCCTTCCTAATGTCACAGCTGAAAGATCTCCACAGGCAGGAAGAACACTAACAACAGAGACAATATCTGGTTCAATACCATTCACTTCCATCTCTAAATATAGGTCCACTGCTTCTTTAGGCATTGTATTGTTCACATACACAGCAATCATCACATTACAAGAAATCACACTCTTTGTTGCCAGCTTCATAAATATGTCCTTAACATACAAAACATTATCAAAGGATGTGTTAGTCACGGCTGGCAAGAGGCTAGCCATTGTGCAAGCATTAGCTTTTAACTTTGAAGCCTCCATTTCCCTACAAAGTTCTAATGCATCGTTGAATTGTTCATTTTGTGCACACGCAGAAACCATTGAATTCCAAGAAACCACATCTCTGCGCGGCATCTCATCCAGCACTTGTCGAGCCTCCTTCAAACACTTGCATTTCCCATACATGGCGACTAGTCCATTCCCTATAAATAGATTCGAGTCAAGCCCAAATTTCAAAACAGCAGTGTGAATTTGCATACCTACTGACAAGCGACCAGAGCCAGAAGATGCCTTTAAGACACAAGGGTAAGTGTAAATATCAGGATCAAATCCTTGGCTAGACATGGTTTTGTAAATGAATAAAGCATCATGGTATAGATGGTTGTTAACATAGCTTCTGATCATGACATTAAAGAAAACAACATTCTTGTCAGTAATTTCATCAAATATTTTGCGTGTGAGCCCAGGTTCACTACAAGCAGCATAAGCTATCATCAATTTGATACCAAGAGTTGTATTCCAGCGGAGACGTTGGTCGGTCAAAATCTTACAGTGGAGTCTTTTCAGTGTTCTGATATCTGGGCGTTGATCCAAAATCCTAGCACAAAATTCTGCCGCGAAAGCTGCAATCTGAGGGACAAATAGGGGTTGTTGTACTGATGAAACAAGATTTTGTAGTTGTTTGTTAGTTGAAAAGTGGCGTGAAAGAAAAGTGATAGCTTTCATTAATCGGATATGGTTTTTGAAGTTTGAGGATTAAAGCAGCTCCCTTTTTAAAAATCTTTGGGATAAATGAATTTTTATTCCAAAAGACACAAACCAGAGCAGATTTTAACAATCTGATTACAAAAGCTGGAATACAATGAAATGCAGAGACACATTTCCACAAAAAGATATAGAAAATTAGGCCCTACGACAGAGTATTGAGTTCCGAATTAAGTAAGAATCTCAATCCTAATATCAGCAGAGTTGATGGAACAGCTGAATTCAATAACCCTTGTTACCGCGAATCCTAGCTCTCATGTCAAGTTGGCCTCTTTTGCAATTGAAATATGTTTCCCTAAGTCCCACGCACTCACTTGGTATACAGGGGCTCTTCTCTCCAGCGCATTCCCTATACGATCGCTTCTCAACTTTAACACAATCAGATTCACTGAGACACTTAACTAGCTCCATTGCCAAGCCCTTGCAAGACTTCGACATCTCAAGCAACCCAAAAGAAATCAGATGAAGACGAGAAACCCTAGGCCGTAGGGTTTTGCAGGTTAATCTTTGGGCCAACGATGTTACCCCTCTACGGGATGGATGCTGCGGCTTGTCTTAGCAGTGAGGCACCGCGATGCGAGAGGCTGACCCAATTTTTTTACTTAGCCTTTTTTTTTTTTTTTCTTTCTAGTTTTGGGATTATTAAAAAAAATCTCGCAATTAACAAAAATTATAAAAAAAGAAATTCCTGTTTAGAAAATTCAAGAGATGAATCAAGGCCCTCAAAAGTGGATTTGTATATTAAAAAAAAAAAAAAAAAAGAGAAAATTAGCATTAATTTTGAAAATTCAGTCGAAGTCCAATGCCTTTATTTATTTAAAACAAATGCAAGGCCCTCTCCCCGTCAACAGGGGTAGTATTGGGTTAATCCGGACCAATTCAAACCAAATAACTCAATCCGAATATGACTGAATTTCATAAATTTATTATTCAATCCAAATCATATTCAATATAAAACTGAAAGTAATCAAATCCAATAATATACGATTTTATTAAAAAAATTGCAACCGTCCGAATAATTAAATTAGTATTTTCAGTTGGTTAATCCAAACCGATTACAAAAAATATCTAAATTCAAAATATTTCAATATATGTATTCTTGTATCAGATTTGCAATTTGCACTCTTAAAATAATTATATACGTGCTTATAAATTTATAGACAATTGCATAGAATAAAAAAATTAATTAATGAATTAATTAATTAATTAATCCGACAAATCAAAAGTGTCCAAATAAAAATTACAAAGACAGTCATATCTAAATCCAATTATCCAAATAACATTTAATATGATTAACATTAAAAGAAACATTCATTAAACTTTCAGTTACAAAATTATATTTGATAACCAATCAAACATGACGTTCTTTGTCAATGATTTCAAAAGTTATACCATATTGTTGTCATCTGTCACAAAAACTATATAAATATAGTTTGCACTTTTGGTTTTATTTTAATATGAGGTAAAAATGCAATGTTTTGACAAAAAAAATCGGAGATAAAAAAATATATATCTATCTTGAGTACTAATCTAGTTAATTTGGAATAACCGAATTTTTTTTAGACGAACCGCATTATAATCGAAAAACCAAATTAATATTTATAATTAACTGATCCAAACCAAAACTAATTTATTGACAGCCGAACCAAATTAAATTAGTCACTGGATTTAAATTTTCGATTATACCCGCAAATTGCTCACTCCTACCCGTGAATATCCATATACAACACATTAACACGTGGATAAAGAATGGAACTCAAACTGCTTATTAACTCAGAAATACAGCAGTTTCTTGCATGGCTATAAAATAATATCAAACAAAATTTTACAAACAGTGAAAAGAAATCAGATTTGTAAGGGTATAAATAAATAAAAAAATTTAAAAAAAACAATGATTGTAAGTTAAAGGGTATAGACAATGCAAGGCAACAATTAGTTGTTCAGAATTCATTATTTTCATTAAGAATTTGTGAAAGCAGGTCATTAGGCATCCTAATTACTGTTGCTCTGACTTGAATCATCTTGAAACAAAGCCTTAGAAACGGAACCGCACAATCCAGTCCCATTATCTTGGCGATCTTTCTCAGAACTGCTGCCACTCCTGCATGAATATTTCGTTCCCATCAATGGGGTCTCACATACTGTGTCATAGCTTACACTTCTCCATTCTTTTCTTTTTGACAGCTTCTGAAGAGGATTTGACTTTACCTTCATTGTCTTCGGCTGCTTTGGTGCCCAAACTCTCTGCAAATCTGGAATCCCTCTGTTGAAAGATGAAAATCTACGAGCCCTTTGTCTCCGTTCCTGAGCTTCAATTAATTTACGAGCATGCTCATCATGGTTCGTCCGTCTGGGGCTCTGATGCTCATTTTCCATTGGTTGGAAGGACTGAAGTTCTGCAGAAAATGGATCATCACTTCTACAGTTTTCATCCATTTCATCCTTGTGTTTTTCTCTCCGGGACTGGTTACTGTCCTCACTATTCAGCAATGGATTAGGGGATTCATCTTCATCCTCAAACAGCAAAAGGTCCATTTTGGTGTAAATCCTCTGAACCACATCCCCAAGACTCTGACAATACCTAAAAATTCAGGCATTCAAATGCATAATTTGGTTATATTATAATGGATTGCTCACATATGAATTTCAGAAAAAATAAATTGTAACAGCTAAAATACATCCACAAAAATTCAAAGAGTCCAGGCTTGAATCTACACTAAATTCACCAAGAGATGCAATCCTAAACATAGAGAAACAAAAAATGCAGTGATCCCTACTAAATTAGGATTAAGAGCATTTGAACTGAATACATGCGTTCTGTATTAGTCTAAAGTACTGTGCATCTATGGTGCACACAAATTTTCAAATTATCTGAAAATGAATGCATCACCAGTATCCTGTGGATCAAAATTCTTTTGCTAATAAAGGAATCTGCTCCTTAACTTAACGCCTGGGTTTCAGATAATAAGACAGAATAAAAGAGAAGTGTTTCTGGTGGAATAGCAGGCATCGGAAAGTTTAATAATCAACAACAGGTGTTATTGTAGTTTTCATAAAGGAAAATAAGAAATCCCTATAAGGTGCTCCATACACAATAAAGATTACCTGCTGTTTATGACGTTTTCCACATATTTATCAAGGCTCCAATCGCCAAAAAAGCCTCCCTGCAGATGCCACTGAATGTTCTCTAAGAAAAAGCAAATTTGCTTCACATACTTTTGCTTTGTAGACTCCCCAAAACTTGGTCCAACCTCTGATTGGAGTATCTCCATGCGAAACAAAATTTGTAATTCGTATCTTAGGCTGATTAAGGAATTGCCTTTGTCAACAATGAGAACCTATACAACAACTAACTGAAGAAAACAAACACAAGAAACTACAAAACCCAATCCCTAAACCAAACAAACAAAAAGGAAAGGAAAAGCAAAAAGAGGATACTCTCGAACTATATTTTCTGAAGTAGCCGTAGCAGCACTCAGATTGGATGCCCGAAAGGAAGGATCAGTGCCTTTGTATATAGCAGCCAAGTCTTTAGGATCCCTAAGTAAAAGTTTTGTTAGCTCAGCAGCAATTATACTAGTAGAAGGATCATCAGATTTTACAGCATGGATTTCACTCTCTGACAAGGTTTCCTTTTCATATTTTTTATATAACCAATATATAGATGAGCTAACAAGTCGATTTGCCAAAGAACCCAAGTCTATTTCTTCAGATTCAAGCCCTTGCTGGATTTTGTGGGGAATGTCATTAAAGAAACTTTCTAAAGTTCCTGAGGAAAAACCAAGAGCAACTTCATCCTGTATTCTAGAAGCCCCAGTTAAAGAATCCTCTCCCACTGAGGAACAAGAAGCAATTGGCTGTTCAGATTCCTGAGACAGCTTGGTGAATCTATTGTCCATTTCTTTTGGAATGTCCTGATGCAGCTTGGATCTATCAGGCATGGTCAAACTATAAGTGCTAGATTTCTTCATCTGTTTCATCCAGCATTTCAGAAATTTCAATTTCTTTGACTTGCTGTATCCTCTAGCAAAGCAAACATCTTCCAAATCTATGTCCAAGTGTTCCAATGCTGCCTTACAGAAGGCACTCCACGTTAGTTCTTGAAGCATATGTAAGTCTTTTTTCTTCTTCTTCTTCTTCCTTTTACCATCTTCAAATTCAGCAGGCTTGTCTGAAGGTGACGACCCGGATTGAGAACCCACAAGTCCAATGGAGTGGCTCAAACCAATGTTGGGATTACAAATCTCAGGCTGTGTTTTGATAACAAATTGACCTGAAACAGCTCTATCAAATTCATTTATGATACCATGAGGGTTAAATTCATCCCTTATAATCAAGAGGAGAACTAAAGAAATTGTGAAAGGCTTCAGGACTCCTGAAAGTGAATTTCCATTGCCATTTGAAAGAGACACCAAAGCCCAGCAATCTTCTCTGTACAGAAAACTGAAAAGAATTTCCCAAAGGGGTGGAGATTTTCTTGACACAGATTTGCCTATTTCCATGCCTAGCATTTCAAGAACTCTATCTTCAAAATGTCCACTACAACTTTCCTTTCGATCCTTCTTAGATACCCCTGGCAGCTCACGCACAAGAATGGGGTCAGATAATAACCCATCAAATTGTACACGCTTATCATGTTTAAAAACTGCATTAACATGGAGTTTTGTAATTCCATGGCTAAAATCTCCCCAAAACCTTTTCATTTTTTCACAACTAGCAGATGGCTGATCCATGAATTTTGGGTTATTAAACATGTTCAGGCTAACCAATTCAATATCACAACACTTACATTCCAAAGGGTTTCCACTCACATCTAGTATCTTGAGACTCAGTTGCGCATTAATACTCTTACAATTATGTTCCAAATTAAAAAATCTAGGCAAAATTCCAATGCTTGGATAAATTAGTCCAAAAGGAATGAGTGCTGAACCCAAAACAATGGCTTCACTTGAACAAAATCCCCAACCTAAATCCCGAATCCCACTCTTGAAAAGCCCAAATTCCAACTCGGGTTCAACAAAATCACCCTTATCCGCACAACACCAGATCTCGTACTTCATATCAATCCAACTAAATTGGATGTCCCTAGTTACAAAAGCCTCATTGACGCTCTCAAAGAATTCACGAAACTTCTTAATCAACCCGTCCACATTGCTCAAACACTCATCATCCAGTTCCACACTTAAGAACTCTGAGAAGCATTTCGAAGACCTAATAACTGGGGAAAACAAAACAACTAAATTCGATTTAACAAAAGAGTCGCGATTCGAAAACGTACCCGCAAGTGAATCACAGATCACCGAATCCCACGGGTAATCATGAACGAGCTGCCGCATCGAGGAAGCGAGGTGAAAAGCCCGAGGCGAGAGGGAAGAGATCGAAGTTCTATCGAAGGTAGAGAGGAGAGAAGTGAGGGTCTGAGTGAGAGACTCGAGGGTGGAATTTGGGTGGTTGAAGGAGAGAGACAGTGAAGGAATGTTGAGCTTAGAGGAGGAAAGGATAGGAGAGAGGGAAGAAAAGAAAGGTTTAAATGAGAAAAGAGAAGATGAAAGAGGAGGGAAAGAGAGAAGAGTTCTGGCGGTGGAAAGAAGAGAGGCCAGGTATGGGTTTTGGTCTTCGAGGTAGAGAAATGGGTTTAGGTCTATGAGAAGAACTACCCGTTGGGTTCGACTGTAATCTGTGATCGAATCTATTACTGCCATTACAGAGACAGAAGGAAAGGAGTTCTTTTACGAGTTCCGGATTGAGGATTTTGGAAGCTAAAGAGAAGGGGAAAGGGAAAAGGAAGAAGCGTCAAACAAAAACGATGTCGTTCATACCAAATAACTCGAGGATGAGGGCGGGAATTGAAAAGTGGTGTTTATATGGCGGGCGCGTTTTTGCTGTTTGCTGAACTTAAGTGGAAAAGGCCCGGAGGAAGTTGGATAAATGCTCTCAAGTACTCAACTCAAAATAAAATTTCAATTGAATCCTCTTTTCCTTTTCCATAATTAAATCCCCAAAATCAAAATATTAAAAAATATTTTCTTGCTTCTCCTATTACTGAACAAATTACCATACACTTTATGTAATGTTAGTTGTAATTTAAACCAAACCAAAAGAAGTATATTTCTTAAACTTTTAATTTCTTAGCCATAAATCCTTGCACATTTGTAATTTAACATTTTAAAGATGCTATAAATTGAATTTAAGAACTAATAGTGCAATGATGAGAATAAATTTAGTTGTGAAAATAACCATTTTGCAATTAGTTTGAAGATGTGCACCCACATACTCAATAAAATTAATTTTTGGGAAAATTTTATCCCTCATGATCGAGAGAAAAGTTTCTCTTCAGATTGTTTCCCTGCTTGTCGTCCCAAGGTTGTGGGAAACTTTTCCCTTGTGTAACGGATAGAGAATCACCTCTGCTTGCTCGCACCAGAAAATAACCCACGCCAAACCTGAAGATAATGAGAGCGTTTGATACCATCTCCGTCTAAATCCATGAATTTCTCTTCGTCAATTCGACAAGAACAAGAATTTAAATGAACCGATAAAACCCTAACAGAAGCGATTAACATGTCTACCTTTTCTGCCTCTGTAGTTACCTGTAATCATTTGCTGTCTCATACACATTCTTTAACGCCTTTCCGTTTTTTTAATCTTCCCGATTCATGCCCTTCCCCTTTTTCTAAGTCCCCTTTATGTCCCCTTCATCTCCGTCATTTTCGAAGAAAGGCCCTAACTTTAGTTTCCTGTAAATCCTCCGAGGCAGAAGAAGAGTTGTCATCCACAGAAGACGAGTGGCTCAAGAGACTTCCTGACAAGAAAAAGCCTTTGTATTCTCACAGCTTGCCTTGCATTGAAGCTTGGCTAAGGGATTTAGGGTTTTACCAGAGCAAGGACGACCGTGCTGTTTGGTTCGTCGAAAAGCCGGAGTGGCGTGCCCAGTTATCTCTTGATATGACTGATCTATATATAAGGTAAAATTTTGGGTTTTGTGGTTTTCCAATAATATGGCAATCAAATGCACATGTTATTGCCATTCCTTTGTAATTTATAAATTTCCTTGTTTTGCAATCCTGATATCTATTTTTTCTACTAATTGAAGTTCCTATACAGTGTTTCTTTCTCTGTCTTACTGTATTATGTTGATAAAATGGCAATTAGATATGGAGCTAACACGATGGTACATTGGATCAATGTAAATCTTGCTGGGTTACTATTTTATCAATACTTCTAGAAGAGCCATTATATAAGCCTTGCCAAATAACCTTATGATCGTCAAAAATTGATTTTTCCAGTTAGAGAGTTAGGACTACTGCAAATGTTAGTTTCAGCTACTTTAACACAACATTCCTAGACCTGCAAAAGGTTTGATATGTCCATTTTATTGTGGTTTAAAGTAGCATTCTCTGTAACGAAAGTTATGTTGCAGGAGTATCCTGAATCCCTTGCTTTTTCTTTTGCCGGGTATTCTTTTTTGAGAATGAAAATGTTTTGGCCTGGGAGTGCTAGTATTGCTGCATGTTAATTGTTCCATATATTTAATTGCTTTAAATAATTTGTAGCCATCAAATTGAGATTGTTTACATTCTTTCACCCCTCCAATTCTTTTTTGCCTGTCTTTTATTCACCTTTCCAAAGAACTTGTCTATTTTCTAATCTTATATTTGTGATGAGCTATGTCATGGGCCTCTTTGTTTGTGAATCATAAATGTAAGGGCATAGCAGGAAGGATTTTGGGTGGGTTTAAGTGAAGAGATTATTCTGATGTTGACCCTTTAAGAGACTTTCAATAAATAGTTTAGTTGACAACAGCAAATACAAATTAGCAAGTGAGGTTAAAAATTTTCAGGATAACAATAAAGTCGCACTACAATTTTTTGAAGTTTAGGACAATGGCTTGGTAGAAACGAGTTATGCTGCTTTGGAAAGCAAAGAGGATCTTAAATATGGAGTTGAATTTGGATGGATGAAATGCTTATCTGCATAGTTGGACATCTTTTAATCCAGAGAAAAACATGATTATATAACAAGTGATTGCATACTTATAGATCGTGTAAATATAAAGTCTTAGTTCTGTCAAACAGTAAGATTGATGAGTGGTAAGTGAGTAGATGGCTAGCGATCTGTTTCAGTTTCAGAGAATTCGGAAGTGGTGTTGAATGAGGCAATTCACAAAGTTTGCTGAGTTTGTGTTACCCCTGTCTTCCAAATACAAATGAATCACACACAGTTACTGGAACCATTATCCTGGGTTCTGTTCTGTGTTGTAGTTCACAGATCAAGTGGTAATATTGCTTAACACTCTGTTTGGTTGGAGGTGAAGGAGGAATATATAAGGGAAAGGAGAGGTAACTAAAATATATATATCCCCCTTTGAAAAGGGTGAGTTAAGGAAGGATGAGAGTAAATAAGGGTAAGCCTTACCCTCTTTTACCCCTCAAATCTCAAATTTTGTTACACCCCAAATTGGGATGTAAGGAGGAGAGGTAGGTAACTTAGTATTTTTGTACTACATTTAATTATTTATTTCTCTTTTTGCCTTTCCATTAATTCAACCATTTACAAACATCAACATAATTTTATTGTAACTCCTCTTGCCTTTCCCCTTCCTTACCCTTCCTTACCCTTCCATTAATTATCCTTCCCTCACCCAATCCAAACAGAGTATTGATTGAATCTATGGAGTATAACTGGGCTTAATTTTTAGCACAAAAAAATGTGTGACTTATGGAGTTTACATCAAAGCTAGCTAACCACAATTTACCAAATAAAGCATATATGCATGTACACCTATTGGGAATTCAAGAGTTGATTTGCTGAACTTTTTTGCATAAATATTAACAAATTATATGCTGAGAAGTTTGTCTTATGATACAGGTACTTGAAGAGTGGACCAGGGAGTCTTGAAAAAGATGTGGAGAGGAGATTCAGTTATGCATTGAGTAGAGAGGATATCGAAAATGCCATTCTTGGAGGACCTTAGAACGGAGTGAAAGCATTCCTGCCATTGTATGTTGTAGTGAATAACTTATCTTGCAGTATTTAACTACATTATCGGGTGTATCATTTATTAACTCCTACCTTGAGCAATTCTCATTTGCATTTTTGTGCAATGTAATATCCATAATGCCCCTATTTGTTATTTTCTTAGGAGGCATATTACATTCTATTGTCTTCTGAGGCATATTACATTCAATCAATACATATATGCAAACTAATAATTAGGAAGTTGAAATGATTTGGTCATCTAGCCTACTGTCTGATGAACAATAATCCGTTGTTGATGATTATACCATCAAATTGATCTTTGAAAAACTGAATCTAAAAAATTGAAAACATCTGTAAGCGTTTCTATTAAAAATCGAGGAAATCCATGTCTGATGCAAGAGGGATGTATTGATTGAATTTGACACGATGGGTAGTACTTCATTCCACCCAGGATGGCAGGTTCTGTTTTTAAACGTCTGAAGTGAAAATAAGATTACTTTTCCAGCAGAAGATTAATGGAACCCAACACTTAACTGAAAATGAGAATATCTTTCCAGAAGCATAATTCAAGCGTCCTCGGGAACGATTATCAGGCTAACTCGACCACAAATATTCTTTCCGGAAAAGCTCAAAAGCCAAAATCTAGAACCTACTTTGATCTACTCTTCTTACTTCCGAAACAACGATACGAATAATTATGCACTTACCAGAAAAACAAGAAACACGTTAGCACAAATGGCGGACAAGGAATATAGTTCCCTCCTATGTCAACTCTGTTCTTCTGTAATATGGAGATGTAGAAACCTACTTTTTAGCCAGCTAAATTGCCAACTGGGCATCGCCTTTTCTTGGCCAAAAGTGCAAAAGTTGCTATTCCCTTGGAAGTTGAGAATTAAACGTGTCATCTAATCAGTAATCATAACGGAACCCGTAATAATCCCCAAATTTACCGTTTGGTCGTCCAACAACCGCCTAAAATGCTTTAGTGGCACACGTTAACACTGGGCCGGTTTAGTTTCGTGAACCGGCGTCGGTTGAAGAGACTGTTAAGTGATTATTTAACAAAATTAATAATCAGAGATTAACTTACAAAAAAAAATTCTAGAAACCGAGTTTGGGATGGCTATTGCCAATTATAATCAATTGCCTTTAGAAATAATCTTGATGTTCAAATACTGCCACACATTGGATGGGAACTTCTTTTCTCCCTTTTATCTTTTCCACCCCAATCCTACAATATCATACGTTCCTATTTCCCCACTTTGCTGCTTAGACAGACTGACATGAGATTAACATTAGATAAGATTAACAGCTTCAATGTGCTTCTGCAGATTGATAATGAGACCAGTATTCCTTTACAAGCTGTCCAAACAGTGAACTTTCCCTCTTCATTAACTTCATTGGCTCATCATACTCTACTATTTTTCCTGAAATTTCAAAAAAAAAAAAAAAAAAAATCCCTTTACTACATTTAAAAAATTTCTTCTATGCATGAGACATGGCAAGAAATGATACCTACCATCGCTTATAGCGAGCACCATGGTGCAATCCATCACAGTCGGTATCCTATGAGCTACTGTGATCACAGTTGAGTCTGCAAATTCAGTTCGAATAGTTTTTTGCAGGATCATATCAGTTGCATTATCAATTGATGCAGTTGCTTCATCGAGCACTAATATTCGACTTCTCCTCAAAAGAGCACGCCCCAAGCAAAACAGTTGTCGCTGTCCCATGCTCCAATTTGCTCCATCTTCCACCACTGTATAACAAACAAGCACTCATTTGAATGTGTAAAATAAAAAATGGATATAAATCATGTGATTTAGCACTGAAAGACTTACCCAAGGAGTCTAGCCCTTGCTCTTTCTCCTCGACAGCCTCTCGTAGCTGGCACTTCCCAAGAACCTTGAGTATAGAAAAGAGAATTATTGATAATTGTTTTGAGCAATAACAGTTAACCCATGTGAAAATGAAAATAGAAAGTACCTCCCATATCTCCTGATCTGTGTGTTGAGATAAGGGGTCCAAATTGTATCTGACAGTCCCGTTAAAAAGAGTAGGATCTTGAGGTATTATTCCAAATCGCGACCTCAGATCATGGAGCCCAATTTTAGAGATGTCAATGCCATCTACAATAATCTTTCCACCTGCAGCCTCCACTAAACGAAATAGAGCTCCAATAAGAGTAGTCTTTCCACTACCAGTACGGCCAACAATACCAATCTTGTGCCCCCCTTCAAATGTGCAACTGATTCCTCGAAGCACTAGTGGTGCATCAGGCCTGTATCTAATCTGTTTCAAGTCAAAATTTCTCAGTATACAGCCTTGATCAGTTATAACATTAAATATCAAGCAGAAGAACAAGATTACCTGCAAATCACAGATATCCACTCTACCTACTGCTGGCCAATTTGCTGGAGGACTGTTATCTTCTATTACCTCAGGGGCTTCACTTGGTATATCCATATACTGATTAAGCCTTTCAACAGAAATTATATAATTTGCTAGGGTGCACTGGTTTTGAATTGAAAAAACCAGGGACATGTTTAATGAAAGACCATAAGAAAGTGCCATTCCAATAAATCCTGCAATATATTAAGTACTCATTAGAATCTGCCAGATAGAAGAAGAGTCTACATTTCAACAATATTTGTTAAAGCATATCCAGATGAGCCAAGCAAATTCTAGTGAAGAAAGTTTATCTGCTCACCAGAGCTAAAAGTTCCAGGAGGAAGCAAAACCATGCAGAGTGCTGCAGAGGCAACAACAGTTGCACTGAACATTTCCAACCGTTGAATTAACCACTCATTTGCTGCAAAACTGTGAAAGAAAGGACTAGCATTTGTGTCAATGAGGTCAAGATTCTTTGCAAAGAATCGATCTTCCTCCCCAAAAGCCCTTATTGTCATAGCACCTGCCACAGACTCTGCCAAATGATTTGCTACCAAAGACTTGGTTGTACCATTGATCCTCATCAACTCTTTTCCAGAAGCAAAGTAATACCTCTGCAGATAAACTTTTTTCACTTAGCAGAATACTGTCAAATATTAATAGTAAAATTCCTATAAGGAAAGGGATTTTTCTAGAAATTTAGGCTGAACATTGCCATTATCACCTAACACTAATATATTGGAACATTCAGAATTTATTAAAGCAAATCAGATTAACATGCTATGTATTAGTTCTGCCATAACAGCTCATGTTGCCCAAAGTAAATTTTGTTTATTTAAAAACATGGGTAACTTGCACGAAATTGAAAAACTATCACTTGCAACTTATTACTCATGAAGAGCCTTGCAAGAATACCTGTAAACGAATTGCCAGATAAACCATTGGTATGGAGACAAACAGGACTTGCCAGGTGACAACAGCCAGTACTCCAAGATTAGCATAAGCATTTGTAGTAGCCCCAACAGCAAAGATTAGACTGAATGGAACATCAAGATCAACAATACTTAGATCAGATGATACCTATGTGAAACAAAGACATTCACAGATCAGAATCGTTAGCTGCACTTCAACTTTCTTTAAACTCTCAACATTTTCAATTTCAGATGCTTTTACCCGACTAAGTATTCTTCCAAGTGGTGTGGAGTCATAAAAAGCCATAGGTGCGCGGAATAGGGAATTTAATAGTTGTGAAAAAATAGACTTTGATGATTCAAGACCCAAAACAACTGTTGCCAGAGATCTACATAGCAAAACCAGTGTTGAAGAAAATCCAATGATCAGGTAGACTGCAATCAACCGCAATGGACTGACGTGAGGCTTGTCAACATTAGCTGCCATCCAAGAATTCTGTGATATCTGTCCAATCACAAACGTAAGGTGACCAAGAGCAGCCAGGGAGAAGTACAAGTATCCTTTGTTCTGATTCAGATACTGAATGTAAGGCTTAAATCCTGTGTCCCCTACTTCTTTCTCTTCTTGTTTGATCAATTGGTCTCCTTTAGATACTTTAAGTTGCTTCACTACATATGTCTTCTTGATCTCCACATCAGATGATCCTTTTTTTTGTGGAGTACTAATCTCCGCAAGCCTCTGAGAACCAGCTGTCTCTTTATGAGCATTGACAAGGTCTTGAAATTCTTGGCTTGAGGCCAATAGCTGATGATAAGGAGCTGCTTGCAGGATTTCTCCATCTGACATCAACTGTCAACAAAATAAATGAATGCTACATTTAGCAAATTGGCAAATTGAAGAATATTATTATTAACAGTATGTTGATCATAGAAAAACAAACCATAGTCCAGTTCCTGAATAAAAAAAATACTAACCAAAACTGAATCAAATGCTGGCAGAAAATCCACTTGATGCGTCACAAGCAGGACAGTCTTCCTTGAAAGTGCCCCCATAACATATTCCTGCCAATATTTAAGTTAGCTTTCAAAGAAGGCAACTAAACTAAGAAGTGAAGGAAATGGCGTGCTTTTAGGAAATGGTGATTACATTAAATAAGCTCGTAGCAGTTTGTGCATCAACAGCACTAAATGGATCATCCAAGAGATATATATCAGCATCCTGATAGAGAGCACGAGCAAGTTGAATTCGCTGCTTTTGTCCGCCACTAAGGTTTACTCCTCTTTCTCCTATTTCTGTAAGGTCGCCATAAGGAAGCAACTCAAGATCCTTTACTAATGAGCATCTCTCAAGTGTGTCTTGGTACCGGTGGCTATCCATGGCTGATCCAAATAAAATGTTGTCTTGTATTGTTCCGGTCTGGATCCAAGCCACTTGAGAGACATAGGCAATCCTTCCTCTAACTTGAATCTATAGATCATGGAAAGGGACGAGAATGTTAATCATTAAAGAACTGTTATTCGACTCATGAAAGAGGTCAACTCAGAAGCAACCATATTGTTCATAAAACAGAAAATATTAAGGATTAGAAGAGCATGGCAATATATATTGAGAGAAAGTCCTCAAAAGACCAGTTTACTTACACTTCCCTGTGTATTAGGAACTTCTCCAAGAATTGCTGCTAAAAGTGTTGATTTGCCAGAGCCAACTTCTCCACACACAGCCACCTTTTCGCCAGGTCTAATCTCCAAATTTACATTTCTTAGTGTTGGCTTTGATGAACTATCTTCCCATGAAAAAATGGCTGACTTAATAGAAATGGCAAGGTTCCCATTCTCCATGATTTGCCTTTGCCGGACATTTCCATTCTGCAATTCTGGTGCCTCAAGAAACTTTACAATACGCGCAAAAGCTACCTTTGCTTGGATGACCACTCCAATAACATCAGGGATTGATCTGATAGGATCTTGAACCAAACGTAAGGTTGCCACAAAAGTGAAAACATTATTAGCATGTAAAGGAATTTTAAGGAAATAGCATGCACCAAAGGTAGCAGCAGAGACCAAAACAGGAGAAGACCAAAAGAGAAAGCCATTATAAGCTTTTCTCAATTGTACTGCTGACAACCATGTGTACTCTTCTTTCCTTAGAGTTTCTATAACATTTTTGAAATGTGTTTCCCAGGCATATAATTTCAAGACCTTCATGTTAACTAGAGATTCAGTACATGCCTTTAATCTCTCATCTTGTGCAACCATAAGCTTAGACTGAAATTTATGTTGCAACTTTGCTAATGGAGTGTTGCATAGGACAGTAATTATAATAATCACTAAGGCTGCGATTGTTGCCAGCCCAACTGCATTGAATAGAATGACAAGAGAGAAACAAAGCTGAAGACTTGTAGTCCATGTCTGATGAAACCAAAAGGGGAATTCACCAATTCTATAAGCATCTACAGTGACATAGTTCATTATCTCACCGCCTGAGTGCATCAATCTAGCCGCATTTGATAATCTCAATTGCTTCTTATAGATTGCAGCCGTAAGCAAAGACCTCACCTTCAAACCAATAAGCCTAGACCTAAAATACCACTGCCTTTGTGATAAGGACTCCAAGCTCTTTGAAACGAAAAGTGTTAAAGCTAATAGATACCCTTCATATTTGAAACTTGCTTTTCCTTCAGCAACTAAAATGAAGGCATTAAGAAGCAAAGGACCTGCTGACATAGTAAGAATCTTTAACAAGGCAAAGAACCCAGAAATGAGAATCTCTTTCCAGTGGCATAATACGATCGTCCTCAAGATTGAAGGTTGAGAAGATGGTTTTGCTTGTTTTAGCTCATTTAATTTCTCTAGGAAATGAATATAACAGCTTTCTGCTTGATCTGCTGCACGTAAATTGGGTATATCTTCATCCTCAAGAGTTTTCTCTCTACCCTTTTTCATCAGTGAATTCATCCACCAAAATGAAATTGTACTGAAGAATCCTGCTTTAGCAAATGAAGTAACTTGGACAACAGAATCAGTTTTACTAATTCCATTGGCCTGGTCACCTTTTAAAGGAGCGTAAAGGCCATTTTCATTCTCATCAATCTCCTCCTGTTTACAGGCCTTATAAGCACAGAACAGCAATAATATTGCTCCTGGAAAAGACGCAGCATCTAAAGCTGTCTTAACTGATATCCCATTGCCTAAAATGGCAGCAAACAGGGATAATGCACATACAAATCCAGCAAACAAGAACACAAGGACAGACAATAGCTGCAAAGGCTTCCTTGGAAGATTTTTACCTTGAAGGCTAATGGTTAAACCCACCAACAACCACGTCAACCCCTGAAACGTGACTAAAAACCATCTGTTTAAGGGTAAGGCAGTCTGGGTTTTCCTCAACTTCTCTTCTAAAATAAGGATGCCCAAGCACAAGTACGCTAAACCAAGACAGCCATTGAAGATGGCAGAGACTGTTTGTAAAATTGAAAACTTTCGAAATCGTTGCCGTATTATATCGGTTTTTAATGATGATTTTTTTATGAAGGTAAACAAGAGCATGAACAAAAGCAAGAAATCAAAGCAAATGATCAAGGCATGGTTGACACATGAAGTGGGTCGACTTAAAAATACAAAATTAGAACTGTATGGCTTTGCAGTAATTTCTGAATTGCCAGATTCCCCACAAAATGTAGTCCATAAGTCTTCCATGTTATTTTTCTTCTCTCTTTGCGGTTTTCTTCAAACTCTGAATAGCATAAGATAATTGTTCTTTTTTCTAAAAGCTTCAAAAAAAAAAAAAAAAAAAAAAAATCATCCATCACTCCCTGTGAAGAATATTTTATAATCAACAATAAAAAAAAAAAGAAAAAGAAACCACTCTACGTCCCACTATGACAAAATAATTGGCAAGTACAAGCACCGTGATATTCAAATGCCGGATACCACAAAAGATGCAATAAGAAAAATGATCGTTCAGGCATAACAAAAAAAAAATTCTTGTAATGAAGAAAGTTGAATTAAAAAGCAGAAAGGTGCAATCTCTTTTGCTCTTGTAATAGCAGGAAAGTTGAAAAGGCAGACAAAAATGCAGTTTAAACTTTTAAACCAAAAAAGAAAAAATAAGTTTCGTCCGCGAAAGAAATTTGCATTTGTATAAATAGTTAAAAATAAAAAGCTTATATGATCTTCAACTTGCTGGACGTAACTTATATGGACAAAACGTGATCACAATGAAAATAATTTGAAGAACACTTCAAAAAACCAAAAGGTTAGGAAGCATTCACAACCACCTGTAAGACGACAGTACCATTTATCCAAAAAACAAACAAAAGCAATTAAACTTTTTCGAGAGACAGAGAAAGTAAAAGACGACTACTAACCTGAAAATTGCACGTAAACCGAATCCTTCTTCTGCAATGAAATAATATTGCTCCTGGTAAACAATGAATTATATAATATTGACCTTTTTTTAGATAAAAATTACTTTCTTCTTTTCTTTTTAGAAAGATGAATTAAAAAGTGAAGTGAAGTGTCCCTCTTTGTTTTTCGACCGTGAACAACCGTGAAATGATAGAGACGGAACGTGGGAGAGGGAAATAGACGATGGAAGGGAGAGAAAACCAATAAATTAAAGAGAGACGACAGTGCCATACCGGGCCGGGTAGACACTAAACTGAGTCGGATGTCGTCATGGCTCACGTCTTTCCATTGGTCGACGTGTGTTTCGGCTTACGTGGATAGTTTCCTTCTTTGCTGCATTTACAGATACGATCAAGGATTATAGTTTTTTTTTTTTTTTAATTTCGTATGATGTTAAAATACAGGAACAAAAATTCCGCTTTATTTATTTATTTTATTAACTCTGATCTAACTCATTTCTTAGTGTAATTATTTTTAATAATAATAATCAAATAAACATCAATTCTTTTTATTTTATATATGCATAGATCCACATAATTAAATGATGATGGGCTGACAAATTTTTTCAGTTTTTAGACGGTGATTTGATTTAAAATTAAAATAAATATTGTAATCTTAGTGATGTCACTGTAACTAAACTAAATTAGGTTACATAAGAAAAATTTACAGAATTTATACAACCAACTCTGGGAATTTTGTTTAATGAAAATTTTAATATTAAAAACTAATTTTAAAATATGGTTTAATTGATATATTTTATAATAAAAAAATTTGTAATAGCAGTTCAAATCTTGGTACGTGTTCCACTTACTTATGATTTGATAATTACTATGATTTAATAGAATTAAAATGATTAAGACATTAGATAGATAATGATTATCTAAAGTTAGCCTCTCTCCTAAATTTATGAACAGTACTGTTAAGAGTCAACACCGACCGACCAATGAATTCAGTACTTGAGAGAAATTATTGTGTCATAAAGTTTCAATGTTTTGGAAATCAAATTGGATACGCCGATGTATATAATAATTAAAATTTTCTAAAATAAATATCTCCAAAATGCTTGGTGAGAATGGTTGTTGGAAACGGTGTCTCATTTCCTATTTTTATTATTTTTTTTATATGTACAGGGAAGGAAAAATAAAAAATTATAATTTTATTTCCATTCAATTTTTGACGTATCTATCAAATATTTTAAATCAATATTATATTTTTTATTTTTTATATAAGTGATTTATTATTAATTATATCTATATATATATATATATATATATAGTTTTCATTTAGTGAAATTTTTAGTTTGATTTCTTTAAAAAAAAATTTTGAC
Source organism: Jatropha curcas (assembly GCF_041381405.1). NCBI lineage: Eukaryota > Viridiplantae > Streptophyta > Magnoliopsida > Malpighiales > Euphorbiaceae > Jatropha > Jatropha curcas. The sequence continues at coordinate 1,727,247 of NC_143160.1, read as the reverse complement.
ATCTACTCAAAAATAGTCACAATTGATTAAATTACTCGGTATTCAGATTATTGAACTTAAATATGATTTTATGCTACTAAATTGTTAACCATCCAGATCAAGCATATAAGAAGCATCTTTATCATCAGGTTGCTCTTGAATAGTGTTTTTTTTTTTTCTTTTCACTTACCGTGTCACTTTTTATTTAATATTGTGAATAAAAATTATAATATAGAATGAAAATATTATTCAATTTTCATTTTTATTATATAATATTCTCAACAATGACAAATATAAATGTTGCAATAAAAGAAAAATTATAAAAAATTCAAAATATTTCTGATTCTATAAACTCGTTTAGTAAAGTACAAGTTTTCAATATAAAAAAAATAAAACAACAAACAATAATGATATGAAATAATCGTAAATGAGTGTATGTATATTCCACTATATCAATTAAAATTGTTATTCTTACTTTCAAAAAATTATAATTCTATATTTGTATATTTTTGCCAATTTAACTGAAGTGAAAAAAATATATTTTTAAGGAACCATAATTTATTGCGAGAACATAAATAATTATTTATTTAATATATTTTTATGATGCAGCAGAGTAGCAGCAGCCATACCACGTGAAATTCCCTGTCAATCCCAGTCTATGCCAAGGCCAAGGCCACGCAAATTTAATCATGTCCAACTTTTTGGTAATTTACCCAATTTCTTTGTTTTCTTCTCTAGCTATATAGATTAGGACTATAATTTACTGAACAAGTCACGTGTTTTATCATTATAAATTAGAAAACGGAGAAAATAAATTTGAGGCAGCGGACGAAAACTCTCTTGAACGTGATTTGATAAATTGATTAGAATTTTTTTTCTTTTTTTTTAAATAATTATTTATTAATCAATATTTGCAGGGTCTGTAGATTAAATCCGAGATAGCAAGGATGAAAATGAAAAGATTAGATATCGCTATCACAAAATTATTATAGTTGAAGAATTAATTCCTTGTTAATGGAGCATGCCATTTGTCACGAGGCGGCTGACGTACGCATCAAAGTGACCATATTTTCCATATATTTGAAAATTCTCCTTCAAATGACAATTGTGGGATGGGGTATCCACTTAGTCAGTGGCAGTCAGAATCTGCTGCACCTATAAAGAGCTAACGAAAAATATTCTCAATTCAAAAAGGAATCTAAAAATAAAAAGCTTAAACATTGTAGTTAATATTCACACCTGTGCTTCATTTTTACCTAAAATAATTTATATAAAAAATATTTTAAAACTTTTTGATGATTGAAATATCCAAGTAAATCGATTGGTCAATAAAAAATATTTTTCTTAATTTTTAAAAAATAATTTTTCATTTTTAAGAAAGAAAAATAAATTTTAAACATTAATAAATTTATATTTTTTAATTCATTAATCAGCGATAATCACCACCATGAATTGTGATCATACCGTCAATTGTGACCATTGGGTTCATCGGTCATCAAAAGTTATCAAATTTATTATTTTTATGCATATTTAATTATTAAATTATAAAATACGAAAATATCTATATAAATCTTCTTTTCCAATACTATATATAGAGAGAGAGAGAGACACGCATGCACATTTGGCGTTTTGATGATAGCAGGGCTATAGTCACGAGACGACATGAGATGAGAGCATATTTAAGTTGATGAGGGAATGAGGAATAATTTCACGCAATGTCAAATCAAACATACAGAAACAAGAAAACAAAATAAAATGTACAAAAAACTAAAAATTGTCGGCCACAAAACCGTATTAAGACAAATTAACAACAGGCAAACTCAACAAATCTTTTGTCTGTTCTAAAGATGACTGATACAATTTCTTCATCTCATTCAGCAAATTTTGCATACACTTTCTCCCACTGAGCCCATTGCATTTCTGTATGAAGATAAATGGATGTAAAGTTTCTACTTGTAGCTATAATAACGAGTAACGACATGTAGTTTTTAAATTTACGAATAACTGAGAAGGACCTGCAGAGCTATAATTGTTCTTGCGATGCTAGACACTGATCAATGTCATCCCTTCCGCTTCGATTGCGCAAGCTGGTGCTATGATAGATCTTAGGGAAAATTATATTATTATATAAATATATAAAATCCCAAAAAGGCCCATCCCATGTATACAAAGAAAACGGTGGTTAATGGATCTACCAATCTGACCCAGATTTTTCTTTCATGTTTAGTGCCTCAGCCCAATGTCTTTAGGCCTACCCAGCCCAATTTTTCTAACGACTGAAACTGAAATTAAAATTTAAAATTCAAAAATTTAATCATGTAAATATTTACATTAAGATTAAGGAAATAAATTAACCATATATCAGTTAATTAGGCTGTCATTCTCTACCAAGAGCATCTATTTGTATACGTCCGTCAGAAGAAAATAAATTAATCATATATTAGTTTATTGTTAATGTCTCGTACATTTTTTATGATGTAATCTAATTTCATCAAATTAAAGTATCTATAATAAAAAAAATTATATTTTAATCTTATAATATAAATTTTCTTTTTAATATAAAAAAATAAAGAAAATTATTTGACGTTTGAGATGAGATGACATAGATTACTTTTATTTTAATGATAGGTTTCAAATATTAGATAAAGTTTCTCTTTAAAACACTGATAAGGAAGCGTGACAACACAAGGATTTTTAATCTTGAATGATTAAAAAATAAATAAAAAAATAAAGAAAATACTGTAAATAAACTCATACATTTTGGAATGTTAGAACTTTAGAAGGAAGCTATTATTGTATTTCCTTTTGGGTTGGATGCATTTCTTTTGTCGCAAAGAAATGAGTTGGATAATTATTATTTGAACAAAAAAATGACGAAGAAAAATTGGATTTCTTTAATGACCGGAAAAAAAGGTCGTTACTTTGGGTGTTGTAATCGAAGAGAGAGAGAGAGAGCCCATAGAGAAACCAACCCAAGAACCACTTCGGCTGCAACCACTCACCCATATCACTTATTCTCGTATAAATCCAAATCAAGAACTGGCATCTGTCTAATGCGCTTAAATTTTGATGGTAAGGAGATGATTGAAGATCCAGAGACATTTTCATTTTACCAAAATCCAAACTAGAGGGTGAAAGATGTATAGCAGTGGCACTAAAGGATCGAATAACCGGGTATCTAGTAAAGTGTCTGGATCAAGAATTCCAACTTTATTGTTCTCTATGTTTGCCACCTTCGCTTCCATTTATGTTGCTGGCAGATGCTTGCTTAATTGCTTTGCTTCTCTTATATATCTCAGACTCTCACTTGCTTTTCCTTTATTCTTTTGGTTCTAAGTGATATAGTTGTATTCCCTCTTCCTTACACCTCTAATTGCTTATATGGTTTGATGCGGGAGGTAGATTATGGCAGGATTCAGAGAACAGAGTTTATTTGATTAAAGAGCTTGATAGGATAACAGGGCAGGTGGGTGTTCAATTTTTATTTTATTTTATTTTTACTGTGTTTTCTTTCATGAAGTTTGAGCTTAATTTTACTTTCCATCTGGGTTTCTTATTATTGATATTTTTGTCAAGTGAAGTTAATTAGAAAGAAATTATACCTGCATGTCTCCTTCCCTTATGATGATAAGCTAATATAGTCTTGGATATGATGTTGAAAAATCTCACAGGCTGGATCGCCTGCATGATTCCCTGTATCGTCATTTCTTTACTTTTGTTTGTTTGAATGGGTTTCAGAAAACTTACTGTTGAATTCTGGTTTTTCTTTTTAGGGAAAATCTGCTATTTCAGTGGATGATACATTGAAAATAATAGCCTGCAGGTAATGTGATTATTCGATTTGGTTCAACTTAACCTAGGCTTTTCAAACATTAATATAACATTGATACCATTTTTTGTAATTTTTGGTTACTATTATTTCTTTGTTAGGGAGCAACAAAAAAAGTTATCAGCACTTGAGATGGAATTGGCTGCAGCTAAACAGGAGGGTTTTACTTCAAGCTTCGTAGCAGATAATGATGGGATGAAACCGAAGAAAAGGCATTTAGTAATAATAGGAATACTGACAAGGTTTGGCAGAACGAATAATAGGAATGCAATCCGTAAAGCATGGATGGGTACTGGTAGGGTACTGGACATTCATATATCTCTCCTTTTTTTGGTTCCATAAATTTTTTTTTTTTGTTTAGGTTGAAGCATAAATTTCATCGTCCATTTCCTTGATGGAGTGGTCCTTTATTTCGTAAGAATGCATACTGTATCTAAATGTGTGCGTGCATAGTTTTGGAAATATCTAATAAGAGAAGAAAAGTATCGTGACTGGGGACACATTGATAATTCCAGAAATGGGCCAAAATGTTGAAATATAGGCAGATTCAAAAGTACTGAATTTGTGTGCGATGTGGCCTATGTAGATTTTTATAGGAAACACCATTAACTACTAGAGCTGCAAAAGATGTAGCCTGAGCAGTCAGCTCTCTAAAATGAGCTCTCAAGCAAACCATAAGAACTAAAATATCTGTCTTTTGGAGAGACTAGTGATATACGTTTTGCTTGTTACTAATTTTGTTCTTACTAATCACTTAATTTTGTGTACCTAAATTCTTTGTATGGAACATGTGATTTTCCAGAAGTAACCAATTTTTGCTTTTGATGTTATTGGTTTTGGAGGTTCATGACCAACTCTTTGTTCTTTCAGGTATAACCTTGAGCAAAATGGAGAATGAGAAGGGTATAGTTGCACGTTTTGTTATTGGAAGAAGGTAGCCAAATGTGCTAGTACATTTGATTTCTTGTTGTTATTATGATCTACACTTCTTTCCTATAATCTTTCTTTTGTTATGATTCATGCTTAAAATATTATGATGTTTGCTATGTTATCTTGCAGTGCAAATCGTGGAGACAATTTGGAGAAGGCTATTGACAATGAAAATAAGCAGACTAATGACTTCATCATTCTTGTATGTCTATGAATGACAAAAAAAACAGCTGGACCTTGTGATGTCGAAGCAGTCTTTTACTGCATGAGCTCAATTATCTGTTCCTTATTGCCCTCTTCTCTTTGCAGAATAATCATGTGCAGGCAACTGATGGGCTTCCCAACAAGGCTAAACTATTTTTTGCTCATGCTGCGGATAAATGGGATGCTGAGTTCTATGCTAAAGTCAATGACAATGTTTATGTTAATATTGGTTAGTATTGTTGTTGGATTATCAGTAGTGGGTCTTTTAGGATTTGACACTTCTAACTGCCAAGTGATATCAAGCTTGCCAAATTGTATGAGCTTGGTTCTCATGGTGATATTAGGAAAGCCAAGTAGATTAGCAGCTCCAATATACTCAGGATTAGTACTTTCTCCTCTGCAAGATTCAATTTTTTATAAAGCTTTTTTTGACTTTGAAGTGGATGTCTGCGTGCTGTCTTTTTTTATTTCCTTTTCCTTTTCTTTTTAAAAAATTTTGCAGACGCCCTTGGAACTACACTAGCAAATCATTTGGATAAGCCTCGTGTTTATATTGGCTGTATGAAATCAGGTGAAGTTTTCTCTGAACCGTGAGTTTCTCCTATAAATTACAAAATAAATGAGAATAGAAAACTAAGCTTTGGATGTCTTTTACTATTTTTCCCATGCTTATCTGCTGGAATGTGGCAGGAGTCATAAATGGTATGAACCAGATTGGTGGAAGTTTGGCGATAAGAAATCGTGAGTTTTTCTTTAACCAATTTAATGTCTATTTCTATAAACAATTTATGTTCGTATGACGTGTATTTGATAAGCAAGAATTATGCATGTTAAAGCTATAGCATTTAGGAGCAAGAAACCTCTTAGGTCTTATTAGGTTTTATTCTTGTCTGTATTCTAGTATTCCTTCATGATTGCCTTTCTAAACTGAAATTTTGTTTTCTTGTTCAACAGGTACTTCCGCCATGCTTCTGGTGAAATGTATGTCATATCGCGAGCTTTGGCTAAATTTATATCAATAAACAGGTATATTCTTCATCAATATTGTTCCAGCTACATAATATATGAGATTGACATGTTTAATTCCTGAGAAATGACTTACTGAGTGTGCAGATCTATTCTTTGCGCTTATGCACATGATGATATCAGTGCTGGATCCTGGTTTATTGGGCTTGATGTCAAACATGTAGATGAAGGGAAGTTTTGCTGCTCATCTTGGTCATCAGGTCTCCTCTCTCTCTGTCTCTCTATTTCTCTCGCATTGTACATGGAGATAAACGGTTACATATAATTAGTGAATTTGAGTTCATTATAAAGAGCTGTTTGGACCCTTATTTTCTTTTCTTTTGCTTTTTTCTCTCTTCCAGGAGCTATTTGTGCAGGTGTTTGATTTGATTTGCTTCCATATTTTGATAAAAAAATAGAAAAGGTCTGATCTGAATAACCCCTTTACTTTTCAAATGGTTGCTGGATTGAACTCCATCAGTGACAAAGATTGATTTGCTTGTATAGAACATTCGTCCAGTTACGTTTTGGATACACTAAACACACTGTGGATGCGAGATTCAAGAATCCACACAAACTGGAGATTCAAGAATCCACATAAACTGGTGGAGTCGGGCATATTCGTCATACATATTAATGAAAATGCTGCAATTCTTTCATTTGTTTGGACAAATATACGATGATTTAGTCTTAGGAGATAATACCATTAGTGGAAACCTTTTTCTTTTTGTTTTTTCTCCGGCGCATTAGAGAATTTTACGTGGAAGGCCAGGACTGTTGGCATGGTTTCAACCCTGACCTCATATAGTATGAATCAGAATAGCAATGAAACATCTTGCAAGTCTTGCTGCACATTCTTTCCTGCTGGACTAATTAGCTCTTAAAGTGTAATTGGCTTGTAATGTCTAATAAAACCTACATTGTCCTTTACTTCCCGTGTAAAATATTTTCGATGATTTTAAGTTTAGCGCCGAATATCTTTGTATCAAAAGCTCAAGAAGATGTAACCTGGTGAAAAGTAAGGCTAATGCCACATATATAAAATAATCCATGAAATGACATTTTTCTCAAATGATTCCCTGGATGAAGACTTGTTCAATCCTCCTGATAGAGTAGATATGCCAGAGGAAGATCTTATAATGCCATGGCATATTGGCCAGACAACAAGTTACAATCGACTCATTTTAGAATACCATATCATCAACAGGACAACCACCTGTGTGATGCAGCTAAATCTCAAATGCAATTATATATAGCAGACAATTACAGAGTCAATAAAAATGCAATTATGTCTCATCTGAAACAGAAATATAATTTTGAATTTCCGTATTAATACATACATACATATATATATATATATATAAACAAGCCTCAGTTGGATAAATTTTTTACAATGAGAACAAAGCTACGGAGACAGCGAAAGGACCACCATTTGCTGATTAGTTTTCACTATGTTCATGATGAGCTGTTAAGGAAATGTGCCAAAGCCTTGTCTGTGTCATTATCATACATGAGTAAAGCTTCAGCAACATTGTTTGACGAAAATCCCATTTCCCTTAGAAGGGTGTAGCCACTGGCAAATTCTTGAACCTGATGCAAAGGGAAAAAAGGCATTCTTATCAATCAGAAGTACTTATCTAGGATTAGTAAAAGCAAGCTTGGAAAATCTCTCTCCCTCTCTCCCCCTCCCTCATCCAGATAAATAAAAAAAATATGGGGGCTCTTCCTAGGTTATCATTCAGAAGGTTTCTAACTTCAACTAGCAGGCAGATTCATGGTGCTAAAGCAATTCTAAATAAATACACTTGACTTACACTGTAGAAATCAGCATGAGCATATGGTTCCAGATATTTGTTCAATGCATAGTCAGGGAAAACAGAACAATTGCTGATGATAAAGAGCAAAAGTGGTTCTCCAGCCTAAATATTAAATAAAAGATAACATGCCCACAGAATGGGGGAAAAAGAAAACCTTCGTTGGATTATCTCCATAGTTTGCAACTGCAAGAGGAACGGCTTCTCGATTAAGTCCGGATGCAATGTACTTGCTTACTACAGGATCTGCAGTTGAACCCTGCATTTGTAATGATGTTTCATCTCATAATTAAGTTATCTCAATATTCGGTCTAGAAAACAAGAAATCAATCAATAAATTAACTATGATTTTTAAAAGACGAAACCAAGATGACACCAAGTACTTAATATCATGAAATTAACCAATCATAGGTCTCATCACATAAACCAGAAGTATTATGTTTCAAGACATGCGATTGCCAACTACCATAGCAGGTATTAACTGTTCACATTATGTTGTGTCTCCACATACTATAAAGAGCCATGCGAGCATGAACTTCTCAACCGAAAAGACATACCAATGAAGAAGTTGGTTCTGTTGTTTTAGATGGAAGATTTTCCAACCCAAGCTTGCTCCAGTTCTGGCTTTCCTTCTCTGCTTCAGCTAAAATTTTCTGCTCAAACTCAAAGTTAAACTGGAAGTTGCTCCGAGGAATATCTCCCACTTGCAATGACAATTGAGGCTAGGCAAGAGCAAGTAAAGTTGACACCAATCAAGTTGAGTATATCTTCCAACTAAGACTAATTGATTGGGAAAAAAATAATCTGCTACAAGGCTACCATAACAAAAACAAAGTGGCTAAAGAATGCAATACAACAATGTAGGCATTAGGCAAATATTTTCTCAGTCATCATCTCCATAATCAGAAAAGTACCAAGATCACATCTCAAGTAGCTATCAAAGCCATTAGAAACAGATATCTTCCATATTGAATGAATGCAGCACACACACAGAGAGGAAAAAATCCGTTAGTTTTCTGTTATGGAATGCATTGAGAAGATTATATTTTGAAAACTCGGTAGAAGGTAGAAAGGCTTCCTTATCTATCCCTAGACCACACGTTCATATGCCAAGTGCAAAGTGTAAAGCTAATCATAAATTACCACCACATTATTTGAAATTCAGAATTCAAGAACAAAAATAATTATTATTGCCAATTATAATCTATTGCCTTTAGAAATAATCTTGATGTTCAAATACTGCCACACATTGGATGGGAACTTCTTTTCTCCCTTTTATCTTTTCCACCCCAATCCTACAATATCATACGTTCCTACTTCCCCACTTTGCTGCTTAGACAGACTGACATGAGATTAACATTAGATAAGATTAACAGCTTTGAAGAAGAATGTGGAAAATTATTATTGTATTTTTTTCATCAATAGGGTCACATATATATACATATACAAGATACTATAAACCTATTAGGAATCTAACTCCTAACAGAACTCTATTTACAACTAGTCCTTAATACTCTCCCAAGTTGGAGCATAGATGTTAATCATGCCCAACTTGTTACGAAGATAGTTAACCCGAGGTCCATTTAGAGCTTTTGTAAAGATATCTCCTAACTGTTCACTTGTTTTAACATGCCCTGTAGAGATAACACCCTGTTGTATCTTTTCACGAATGAAATGACAATCAATCTCGATATGTTTTGTTCGTTCATGGAATACTGGATTTGATGCAATGTGAAGAGCAGCTTGATTATCACACCATAACTTTGCAGATGACTCTTGAAGCCAATTTCCTCTAACAATTGACGAATCCAAATTGTCTCACAAGTAGATTGCACCATAGCTCGATATTCTGATTCAGCACTCGATCGTGAGACTACTTTTTGTTTCTTGCTCCTCCATGATATCAAGTTTCCACCCACAAAGACACAATATCCTGAAGTTGATCTTCTATCAACCTTCGAACCTGCCCAATCCGCATCCGAAAAACACTCAATGTCCAAATGCCCATGATTACTGTAAAGGAGGCCACGACCTGGATTACCTTTCAAGTAGCACAAAATTTGTCCTAAAGCTTCCCAATGAATAACAGTAGGAGAAGACATACACTGGCTTAAGACGCTCACAGAGTAAGCAATATCTGGACGTGTTACCATAAGATAATTTAGTTTGCCTACCAATTTTCTATACATCTCAGGATCATCAAATAGCTTACCACCAATTGAAAGTTGCAAATTAGGAGTCATTGGAGTACTGCATGGCTTGGCACCCAACTTTCCAGTTTCCTTTAGTAAGTCAAGGACATACTTTCTTTGAGATAAGAAGATGCCTCTCTTACACCTAGATACTTCTATACCCAAAAAATACTTCAACAATCCTAAGTCTTTTGTCTGGAACTGAGTCTGGAGGAATGACTTGAGTGATGTAATGCTTGCAGAATCACTCCCTGTAATAACAATGTCATCAACATAAACCTCAAGTAGAATCAAACCAGTGTTAGTACTCCTGAAAAATACAGAATTATCAAAAGTACTCTTCTGCATGCCAAATTGGTGAACCACATTGCAAAATCTACCAAACCAAGCTCGAGGACTCTGTTTTAGGCCATAAAGAGATTTTCGAAGTTTACACACTTTACCCAACTCCCCCTGAGCAACAAAGCCTGGTGGTTGCTCCATGTAAACTTCCTCCTGAAGATCCCCATGAAGAAAGGCATTCTTAACATCCAGCTAATGTAAAAGCTAGTCAAAAGTGGTTGCTAAAGAAATAAACAAACGAACTGAAGACAATTTGGCCACAGGAGAAAAAGTATCAAAGTAATCAAGGCCATAAATCTGAGAATAGCCCTTAGCAACTAATCGAGCCATGAGACGGGCAATAGATCTATCGGGATTCATTTTAACTGTAAAAACCCATTTACAACCAATAGCTTTCTTACCTGCCGGTAGAGGCACAAGATCCCAAGTACCATTAGTATCTAACGCAGCCATCTCCTCTTTCATTGCTGCACACCAACCAGGATGGGACAAAGCTTGGACAACAATTTTAGCGATAGAGACAGAATCTAGGTTACTTACAAAACAACGTGATGAAGGAGAAAGATGATCAGAAGAAATAGGATAGGTACACGTGCATTTACCTTTTCGAGAGCAATGGGAATGTCAAGGTCTGACGGAGCAGTGGATGGCACATGCTCAGGTTGAGTGGAGGGAGCTGGATCTTTTGTTGAAGCGGTAGATAGGGGAAGTGAGTCAAGAGTTGCTGGTCTCTTGGAATAAACCTGTTCAAAATGAGGGCAGACAGATGCTGGTGCAGGAGGGGGAATAGGAGGAGCAGACGCTATAGCAGGAGCAGGTGCAAGTTCAGGAACAGGAACAAGAGCAGGAGCAGGAACAAGAGCAGGAGCAGGAGAGCTAGGAAATTTTTGGATAACGTAGACTAAAAACTCATCATCCTCCCCCTCACTCTTATATATAGGAGAAGGAAAAAATGGAGTATTCTCAAAAAATGTGACATGACAGAAATAAGATAACGGTCAAGATCGGGAGAGAAACAACGATATCCCTTTTGATGCCAAGAATACCCAAGGAAAATACAACGAAGGGATTTTGGATCTAATTTGGAAACCTGTAGACGAACATCACGAACAAAACAAGTACAACCAAAAATACGAGGTTTAACAGGGAATAAAAGTTTAGAAGGAAACAAGACACTATAAGGAATTGCACCATTAAGCATAGAAGAAGGCATGCGATTAATCAAAAAACATGCAGTAGAGACAGCATCCGCCCAAAATGTTTAGGGACCTTCATTTGAAATAGGAGTGCCATAGCAACCTCAAGAAGATGTCGATTTTTTCTTTCTGCAACCCCATTTTGAGAAGGAGTATCAACACAATATGTTGATGAAGAATACCATTTTGTGACATATAAGATTGGAAGGAACTAGATAGATATTCTTTAGCATTGTCACTTTGCAATGTGCGAACAGAGGTATTAAATTGATTTTTAATCTCAGCACAAAAGGAATAGAAAATAGAGAATAACTCAAAATGATTTTTCATTAAAAATAACCAAGTAACACGAGAATAATCATCCACAAAAGTTACAAAATATCGAAAGCCAGTTTTAGAAATAACAGGACATGAACCCCAAACATCAGAATGAACTAACTCAAAAGGGGATGAAGCTCGTTTATTGACTCGAGGAACTAAAGGTAAACGATAATGTTTGGAAAATTGACAAGATTCACATTCTAAAATCGATAAAGACTGAAACAGCGGACACAACTTCTTTAAAGTAGTCAATGCAGGATGACCCAAATGGCAATGAACCTCAAGAGGAGAGAGAGCACCAACACAAGCCAGAGATGACGAAACTTGTTCATCCAGAAGATAAAGGCCACCAGACTCACGTACTCTACCAATAATCCGCTTCGTCAAAAGATCCTGAACCACACAATAGGTAGGATAAAATTTAACACAATAATTCAGTAGACGAGTAATTTTGCTAATAGATAATAGATTGAACGAAAAACGAGGCAAACAAAAAACAGAAGACAACGGAAGAGATGGGATGGGATTGGCGGTGCCAATACACTTAACAGAAGATGTGGACCCATCAGCTAGAGTAACATGACGATTAAATTGTTTAGGTTCTTTAATTAAGGATAAGAGACTAGGGTTACCTGTCATATGATCTGTGCAACCAGAATCAATGACCCACTATGATGAGGTAGATATAAGACATGTAGTAGGAGTACCTGAATTGGCAACAGCAGCAATTGAGGAATCAGTAGACTTAGAAGAGCGGTATTTAGAGAGCTCAGCATACTCTGCAGTAGAAATTGTTACAGTGTTCTCAGAAAAAGTAACTGCAGAATCTTGAGTGGCCATATTTGCCCTTGGGGGCTTATTTAGCAGTTTCTTACAATATCGTTTAGTGTGACCAGGTTCATGGCAATAACGGCAGATAAGACTGCTTGCCTCCTGATTAATTAGTCCATTACTACGGTTATGTCCTCCTCTTCCTCTGTTTCCTGGCTGTCTAACTATTTGATTACAACTCACAAGGGCACTATTATCATAAGCGGAAGGGGTATGAGAACCTTCAGTACGTAGTAATCTAGCAAAAGTCTCCTGAAGAGAGGTAACATCACTGCCTGAAAGAACCTGTGATTTGGCAGTTTCAAAAGTCGGAGCAAGACCTGCAAGATAACTCATTACAGCCATTTGTTCTCGCTGAGTCTGTTGAACCTTAATATCAGGGCTAAATGGCAATAAAACATTAAGTTCCTCGTAAATCTTCTTAAATTCCATGAAATAAGCTGTGAGGGGCTTATCTTGTTGGTCGGCCTGATAAAATCCTCTGCAGACCTCATACATACGGGATAGATTACCTTTTCCCGAGTACAAAAATTCAAGATAATCCATCAGTTCCTTAACAAACTCACAATGATTAATTAAACCAATTACCTCACTGCCAATCGAATTCCGAAGCTGTAAAAATAATCGAGCATCCTCTCTAAGCCAGATTTGCCTAGCAGCTCCTTTAGGTGGATCATTCGTCAAGTGGTCATCCTTATCCAAACTACGAAAATATATACGAACTGTTTGACTCCATGCCAGAAAATTGGAGCCAATAAGTTTGTGTTCCGTTATTTTATTCAGTAATGGCACCATATCAGTGATAACAGGTTTCGATTCGGAAGTCTCTGATGGAGTATTCGTCATGATTTGTGATGAAACGCTCAAAAACAAATGTAACACAGCAAAGGAAAACTACGATTCTTGGTAACTTGATAGCAGAACAGCAAATAGGCAGCAGCACAATATAAATTCACAAATTCAGACTGTACCCGGCAAGGCGACAGCAAAGGTACAACACAAAAAACACCACAAAAATCAAAGAGAGCCGACGCAACACACTGGGTTGCACTGTACTGGCATAATCGACCCCGAAAACTGAGAGCCGGTGATAGGAGATGGCTGGACGCGCCCTAACGCGCCGGCCCGTGAAGAATGGGCAGAAACTTTGAGTGGTGCTTGAAGCCCACTCACGAGGATTCCAGTTACCGGATTCGGAGGGAGAGTCGATCGGCGGCTTGTCCTTCTTTCTAGGGTGGCGGTGAGACAAAAACACCAGCCTATGAGGGTGACCTAGACTGGCAGTCACCAAAAAATACCCTCTGCCTGTAGTTTCAGCGCAAAAAAGAGCAGAGAAAAAAATAATAACGAGCCCAGGAGCTCTGATACCATGAAGAAGAATGTGAAAAATTATTGTTGTATTTTTTTCATCAATAGGGTCACATATATATACATATACATGATACTATAAACTTATTAGGAATCTAACTCCTAATAGAACATTATTTACAACTAGTCCTTAACATCAATGCGCTTCTGCAGATTGATAATGAGACCAGTATTCCTTTACAAGCTGTCCAAACAGTGAACTTTCCCTCTTCATTAACTTCATTGGTTCATTGTACTCTACTATTTTTCCTGAAATTCCAAAAAAAAAAAAAAAAAATCCCATTACTACATTTAAAAAATTTCTTCTATGCATGAGACATGGCAAGAAATGATACCTACCATCGCTTATAGCGAGCACCATGGTGCAATCCATCACAGTCGGTATCCTATGAGCTACTGTGATCACAGTTGAGTCTGCAAATTCAGTTCGAATAGTTTTTTGCAGGATCATATCAGTTGCATTATCAATTGATGCAGTTGCTTCATCGAGCACTAATATTCGACTTCTCCTCAAAAGAGCACGCCCCAAGCAAAACAGTTGTCGCTGTCCCATGCTCCAATTTGCTCCATCTTCCACCACTGTATAACAAACAAGCACTCATTTGAATGTGTAAAATAAAAAATGGATATAAATCATGTGATTTAGCACTGAAAGACTTACCCAAGGAGTCTAGCCCTTGCTCTTTCTCCTCGACAGCCTCTCGTAGCTGGCACTTCCCAAGAACCTTGAGTATAGAAAAGAGAATTACTGATAATTGTTTTGAGCAATAACAGTTAACCCATGTGAAAATGAAAATAGAAAGTACCTCCCATATCTCCTGATCTGTGTGTTGAGATAAGGGGTCCAAATTGTATCTGACAGTCCCGTTAAAAAGAGTAGGATCTTGAGGTATTATTCCCAATCGCGACCTCAGATCATGGAGCCCAATTTTAGAGATGTCAATGCCATCTACAATAATCTTTCCACCTGCAGCCTCCACTAAACGAAATAGAGCTCCAATAAGAGTAGTCTTTCCACTCCCAGTACGGCCAACAATACCAATCTTGTGCCCCCCTTCAAATGTGCAACTGATTCCTCGAAGCACTAGTGGTGCATCAGGTCTGTATCTAATCTGTTTCAAGTCAAAATTTCTCAGTACACACCCTTGATCAGTTATAACATTAAATATCAAGTAGAAGAACAAGATTACCTGCAAATCACAGATATCCACTCTACCTACTGCTGGCCAATTTGCTGGAGGACTGTTATCTTCTATTACCTCAGGGGCTTCACTTGGTATATCCATATACTGATTAAGCCTTTCAACAGAAATTATATAATTTGCTAGGGTGCACTGGCTTTGAATTGAAATAATCAGGGATATATTTAATGAAAGACCATAAGAAAGTGCCATTCCAATAAATCCTGCAATATATTAAGTACTCATTGGAATCTGCCAGATAGAAGAAGAGTCTACATTTCAACAATATTTGTTAAAGCATATCCAGATGAGCCAAGCAAATTCTAGTGAAGAAAGTTTATCTGCTCACCAGAGCTAAAAGTTCCAGGAGGAAGCAAAACCATGCAGAGTGCTGCAGAGGCAACAACAGTTGCACTGAACATTTCCAACCGTTGAATTAACCACTCATTTGCTGCAAAACTGTGGAAGAAAGGACTAGCATTTGTGTCAATGAGGTCAAGATTCTTTGCAAAGAATCGATTTTCCTCCTCAAAAGCCCTTATTGTCATAGCACCTGCCACAGACTCCGCCAAATGATTTGCCACCAAAGACTTGGTTGTACCATTGATCCTCATCAACTCTTTTGCAGAAGCAAAGTAATACCTCTGCAGATAAATTTTTTTCACTTAGCAGAATACTGTCAAATTTTAATAGTAAAATTCCTATAAGGAAAGGGATTTTTCTAGAAATTTAGGCTGAACATTGACATTATCACCTAACACTAATATATTGGAACATTCAGAATTTATTAAAGCAAATCAGATTAGCATGCTATGTATTAGTTCTGCCATAACAGCTCACGTTGCCCAAAGTAAATTTTATTTATTTAAAAAAATGGGTAACTTGCACGAAATTGAAAAACTATCACTTGCAACTTATTACTCATGAAGAGCCTTGCAAGAATACCTGTAAACGAATTGCCAGATGAATCATTGGTATGGAGACAAACAGGACTTGCCAGGAAACAACAGCCAGTACTCCAAGATTAGCATAAACATTTGTAGTAACCGCCACAGCAGAGATTAGAGTGAATGGAACATCAAGATCAACAATACTTAGATCAGATGACACCTATGTGAAACAAAGACATTCACAGATCAGAATCGTTAGCTGCACTTCAACTTTCTTTAAGCTGTCAACATTTTCAATATCAGATGCTTTTACCCGACTAAGTATTCTTCCAAGTGGTGTGGAGTCATAAAAAGCCATAGGTGCGCGGAATAGGGAATTTAATAGTTGTGAAAAAATAGACTTTGATGATTCAAGACCCAAAACAACTGTTGCCAGATATCTACATAGCAAAACCAGTGTTGAAGAAAATCCAATAATCAGGTAGACTGCAATCAACCGCAATGGACTGACGTGAGGCTTGTCAACATTAGCTGCCATCCAAGAATTCTGTGATATCTGTCCAATCACAAACGTAAGGTGAACAAGAGCAGCCAGGGAGAAGTACAAGTATCCTTTGTTCTGTTTCAGATACTGAATGTAAGGCTTAAATCCTGTGTCCCCTACTTCTTTCTCTTCTTGTTTGATCAATTGGTCTCCTTTAGATACTTCAAGTTGCTTCTCTACATATGTCTTCTTGATCTCCACATCAGATGATCCTTTTTTCTGTGGAGTACTAATCTCAGCAAGCCTCTGAGAACCAGCTGTCTCTTTATGAGCATTGACAAGGTCTTGAAATTCTTGGCTTGAGGCCAATAGCTGATGATAAGGAGCTGCTTGCAGGATTTCTCCATCTGACATCAACTGTCAACAAAATAAATGAATGCTACATTTAGCAAATTGAAGAATATTATCATTAACAGTATGTTGATCATAGAAAAACAAACCATAGTCCAGTGCCTGAATAAAAAAAATACTAACCAAAACTGAATCAAATGCTGGCAGAAAATCCACTTGATGCGTCACAAGCAGGACAGTCTTCCTTGAAAGTGCCCACATAACATATTCCTGCCAATATTTAAGTTAGCTTTCAAAGAAGGCAAGTAAACTAAGAAGTGAAGGAAATGGCGTGCTTTTAGGAAATGGTGATTACATTAAATAAGCTCGTAGCAGTTTGTGCATCAACAGCACTAAATGGATCATCCAAGAGATATATATCAGCATCCTGATAGAGAGCACGAGCAAGTTGAATTCGCTGCTTTTGTCCGCCACTAAGATTTACTCCTCTTTCTCCTATTTCAGTAAGGTCGCCATAAGGAAGCAACTCAAGATCCTTTACTAATGAGCATCTCTCAAGTGTATCTTGGTACCGCTGGCTATCCATGGCTGATCCAAATAAAATGTTGTCTTGTATTGTCCCGGTCTGGATCCAAGCCACTTGAGAGACATAGGCAATCCTTCCTCTAACTTGAATCTATAGATCATGGAAAGGAACAAGAATGTTAATCATTAAAGAACTGTTATTTGACTCATGAAGAGGTCAACTCAGAAGCAACCATATTGTTCATAAAACAGAAAATATTAAGGATTAGAAGAGCATGGCAATATTTATTGAGAGAAAGTCCTCAAAAGACCAGTTTACTTACACTTCCCTGTGTATTAGGAACTTCTCCAAGAATTGCTGCTAAAAGTGTTGATTTGCCAGAGCCAACTTCTCCACACACAGCCACCTTTTCGCCAGGTCTAATCTCCAAATTTACATTTCTTAGTGTTGGCTTTGATGAACTATCTTCCCATGAAAAAATGGCTGACTTAATAGAAATGGCAAGGTTCCCTTTCTTCATGATTTGCTTTTGCCGGACATTTCCATTCTGCAATTCTGGTGCCTCAAGAAACTTTACAATACGCGCAAAAGCTACCTTTGCTTGGATGACCACTCCAATAACATCAGGGATTGATCTGATAGGATCTTGAACCAAACGTAAGGTTGCCACAAAAGTGAAAACATTATTAGCATGTAAAGGAATTTTAAGGAAATAGCATGCACCAAAGGTAGCAGCAGAGACCAAAACAGGAGAAGACCAAAAGAGAAAGCCATTGTAAGCTTTTCCCAATTGTACTGCTGACAACCATGTGTACTCTTCTTTCATTAGAGTTTCTATAACATTTTTGAAATGTGTTTCCCAGGCATATAATTTCAAGACCTTCATGTTAACTAGAGATTCAGTACATGCCTTTAATCTCTCATCTTGTGCAACCATAAGCTTAGACTGAAATTTATGTTGCCACTTTGCTAATGGAGTGTTGGATAGGACAGTAATTATAATAATCGCTAAGGCTGCGATTGTTGCCAGCCCAACTGCATTGAATAGAATGACAAGAGAGAAACAAAGCTGAAGACTTGTAGTCCATGTCTGATGAAACCAAAAGGGGAATTCACCAATTCTATAAGCATCTACAGTGACATAGTTCATTATCTCACCGCCTGAGTGCATCAATCTAGCCGCATTTGATAATCTCAATTGCTTCTTATAGATTGCAGCCGTAAGCAAAGACCTCACCTTCAAACCAATAAGCCTAGACCTAAAATACCACTGCCTTTGTGATAAGGACTCCAAGCTCTTTGAAACGAAAAGTGTTAAAGCTAATAGATACCCTTCATAGTTGAAACTTGCTTTTCCTTCAGCAACTAAAATGAAGGCATTAAGAAGCAAAGGACCTGCTGACATAGTAAGAATCTTTAACAAGGCAAAGAACCCAGAAATGAGAATCTCTTTCCAGTGGCATAATACGATCGTCCTCAAGATTGAAGGTTGAGAAGATGGTTTTGCTTGTTTTAGCTCATTTAATTTCTCTAGGAAATGAATATAACAGCTTTCTGCTTGATCTGCTGCACGTAAATTGGGTATATCTTCATCCTCAAGAGTTTTCTCTCTACCCTTTTTCATCAGTGAATTCATCCACCAAAATGAAATTGTACTGAAGAATCCTGCTTTAGCAAATGAAGTAACTTGGACAACAGAATCAGTTTTACTAATTCCATTGGCCTGGTCACCTTTTAAAGGAGCGTAAAGGCCATTTTCATTCTCATCAATCTCCTCCTGTTTACAGGCCTTATAAGCACAGAACAGCAATAATATTGCTCCTGGAAAAGACGCAGCATCTAAAGCTGTCTTAACTGATATCCCATTGCCTAAAATGGCAGCAAACAGGGATAATGCACATACAAATCCAGCAAACAAGAACACAAGGACAGACAATAGCTGCAAAGGCTTCCTTGGAAGATTTTTACCTTGAAGGCTAATGGTTAAACCCACCAACAACCACGTCAACCCCTGAAACGTGACTAAAAACCATCTGTTTAAGGGTAAGGCAGTCTGCGTTTTCCTCAACTTCTCTTCTAAAATAAGGATGCCCAAGCACAAGTACGCTAACCCAAGACAGCCATTGAAGATGGCAGAGACTGTTTGTAAAATTGAAAACTTTGGAAATCGTTGCCTTATTATATCAGTTTTTAATGATGATTTTTTTATGAAGGTAAACAAGAGCATGAACAAAATCAAGAAATCAAAGCAAATGATCAAGGCATGGTTGACACATGAAGTGGGTCGACTTAAAAATACAAAATTAGAACTGTATGGCTTTGCAGTAATTTCTGAATTGCCAGATTCCACACAAAATGTAGTCCATAAGTCTTCCATGTTATTTTTCTTCTCTCTTTGCTGTTTTCTTCAAACTCTGAATAGCATAAGATAATTGTTCTTTTTCTAAAAGCTTCAAAAAAAAAAAAAAATTCATCCATCACTCTCTTTGAAGAATATTTTATAATCAACAATGAAAAAAAAAAAAAGAAACCACTCTACGTCCCACCATGACAAAATAATTGGCAAGTACAAGCACCGTGATATTCAAATGCCGGATACCACAAAAGATGCAATAAGAAAAATGATCGTTCAGGCATAACAAACAAAAATTTCTTGTAATGAAGAAAGTTGAATTAAAAAGCAGAAAGGCGCAAACTCTTTTGCTCTTGTAATAGCAGGAAAGTTGAAAAGGCAGACAAAAATGCAGTTTAAACTTTTAAACCACAAAAGAAAAAATAAGTTTCGTCCGCGAAAGAAATTTGCATTTGTAGAAATAGTTAAAAATAAAAAGCTTATATGATCTTCAACTTGCTGGACGTAACTTATATGGACAAAACGTGATCACAATGAAAATAATTTGAAGAACACTTCAAAAAACCAAAAGGTTAGGAAGCATTCACAACCACCTGTAAGACGACAGTACCATTTATCCAAAAAACAAACAAAAGCAATTAAACTTTTTCATGAGACAGAGAAAGTAAAAGACGACTACTAACCTGAAAATTGCACGTAAACCGAATCCTTCTTCTGCAATGAAATAATATTGCTCCTGGTAAACAATGAATTATATAATATTGACCTTTTTTTAGATAAAATTACTCGGTATTCAGATTAAATAATCACAATTGATTAAATTACTCGGTATTCAGATTATTGAAATTAAAATATGATTTTATGCTACTAAATTGTTAACCATCGAGATCAAGCATATAAGAAGCATTTTTATCATCAGGTTGCTCTTGAATAGTGTTTTTTTTTTTTTTCTTTTCACTTACCGTGTCACTTTTTATTTAATATTGTGAATAAAAATTATAATATAGAATGAAAATATTATTCAATTTTCATTTTTATTATATAATATTCTCAACAATGACAAATATAAATGTTGCAATAAAAGAAAAATTATAAAAAATTCAAAATATTTCTGATTCTATAAACTCGTTTAGTAAAGTACAAGTTTTCAATATAAAAAAAATAAAACAACAAACAATAATGATATGAAATAATCGTAAATGAGTGTATGTATATTCCACTATATCAATTAAAATTGTTATTCTTACTTTCAAAAAATTATAATTCTATATTTGTATATTTTTGCCAATTTAACTGAAGTGAAAAAAATATATTTTTAAGGAACCATAATTTATTGCGAGAACATAAATAATTATTTATTTAATATATTTTTATGATGCAGTAGCAGTAGCTGTAGCCATACCACGTGAAATTCATTGTCAATTCCCATTCTATGCTAAGTCCAAGGCCATGCAAATTTAATCATGTCCAACTTTTTGGGTAATTTACCTAATTTCTTTGTTTTCTTCTCTAGCTATATAGATTAGGACTATAGATTACTTAACAAGTCAATGTGTTTTATCATTACAAATTGAACGTGATTTGATAAATTGATTAGAATTTTTTTTCTTCTTTTTTTTTTAAAATAATTATTTATTAATCAATATTTGCAGGGTCTGTAGATTAAATCCGAGATAGCAAGGATGAAAATGAAAAGATTAGATATCGCTATCACAAAATTATTATAGTTGAAGAATTAATTCCTTGTTAATGGAGCATGCCATTTGTCACGAGGCGGCTGACGTACGCATCAAAGTGACCATATTTTCCATATATTTTAAAATTCTCCTTCAAATGACAATTTGTGGGATAGGAATATAAAAAACATTGTAGTTAATATTCACATTTGTGCTTCATTGTTACCTAAAATAATTTATATAAAAAATATTTTTAAACTTTTTGATAATGGAAATATCGAAGTAAATCGATTGGTCAATAAAAAATATTTTTCTTATAAAAAAATTTTTAATTTTTAAAAAATAATTTTTCATTTTTAAGAAAGAAAAATAATTTTTGAACATTAATAAATTTTTATTTTTTTAATTCATTAATCAGCGATAACTATCACCGTCAATTATCACCATTAGCCATCCATCCATCACCGTCAATTGTCACCATTGGCCATCCATCCATCATCAATTACCTTCGTTATCAGTCATCAGCAGTTATCAAATTTATAATTTTTATACATATTTAATTATTAAATTTGAAAATACGAAAGTATCTATATAAATCTTCTTTTCCAATACTATATATCGAGAGAGACACACGCATGCACATTTGGCGTTTTGATGATGCAAGGCTATAGTCACGAGACTACATGAGATGAGAGCATATATAAGTTGATGAGGGAATGAGGAATAATTTCACGCAATGTCAAATCGAACATATAGAGACAAGAAAACAAAATAAAATGTACAAAAAACTAAAAATTGTGGGCAACAAAAACCGTATTAAGACAAATTAACAACAGGCAAACTCAACAAATCTTTCGTTTGTTCTAAAGATGACTGATACAATTTCTTCATCTCATTCAGCAAATTTTGCATACACTTTCTCCCACTGAGCCCATTGCATTTCTGTATGAAGATAAATGGATGTAAAGTTTCTACTTGTAGCTATAATAACGAGTAACGACATGTAGTTTTTAAATTTACGAATAACTGAGAAGGATCTTTAATTGTTCTTGCGATGCTAGACACTGATCAATATCATCCCTTCCGCTTCGATAGCGCAAGCGGGTGCTATGATAGATGTTAGGGAAATTTACATTATTATATAAATATAAAAAATCCCAAAAAGGCCCATCCCATGTATACAAAGAAAACGGTGGTTAATGGATCTACCAATCTGACCCAGATTTTTCTTCATGTTTAGTGCCTCAGCCCAATGTCTTTAGGCCTACCCAGCCCAATTTTTCTAACGACTGAAACTGAAAACCTGCTTCAAATGATAGACATTTTATTTAAGTTGTGATTTTTTGAAATTAAAATTTAAAATTCAAAAATTTAATCATGTAAATATTTACATTAAGATTAAGGAAATAAATTAACCATATATTAGTTTAATTAGGTTGTCATTCTCTACCAAGAGCATCTATTTGTATATGTCCTTCGGAAGAAAATAAATTAATCATATATTAGTTTATTATTAATATCTCGTACTTTTTTATGACGTAATCTAATTTCATCAAATTAAAGTATCTATGATAAAAAAATTATATTTTAATCTTATAATATAAATTTTCTTTTTAACATAAAAAATAAAAAAAATTATTTAATGATTGAGATGAGATGACATAAATTACTTTTATTTTAACGAGAGGCTTCAAATATTGGATATAGTTTCACAGATTTTGAATTTTGAATGATTAAAAAATAAATAAATAAAATACTGTAAATAAACTCATACATTTTGGAATGTTAGAACTTTAGAAGGAAGCTATTATTGTATTTCCTTTTGGGTTGGATGCATTTCTTTTGTCGCAAAGAAATGAGTTGGATAATTATTATTTGAACAAAAAAATGACGAAGAAAAATTGGATTTCTTTAATGACGGGAAAAAAAAGGTCGTTACTTTGGGTGTTGCAATCGAAGAGAGAGAGAGAGAGAGAGCCCATAGAGAAACCAACCCAAGAACCACTTCGGCCGCAACAGCTCACCCACCTCTCGTATTCTCGTATAAATCCAAATCAAGAACTGGCATCTGTCTAATGCGCTTAAATTTTGATAGTGAGGAGAGGATTGAAGATCCAGAGACATTTTCATTTTACCAAAATCCAAACTAGAGGGTGAAAGATGTATAGCAGTGGCACTAAAGGATCGAATAACCGGGTATCTAGTAAAGTATCTGGATCAAGAATTCCAACTTTATTGTTCTCTATGTTTGCCACCTTCGCTTCCATTTATGTTGCTGGCAGGTGCTTGCTTAATTGCTTTGCTTCTCTTATATATCTCAGACTCTCACTTGCTTTTCCTTTTTTCTTTTGGTTCTAAGTGATATAGTTGTATTCCCTCTTCCTTACACCTCTAATTGCTTATATGGTTTGATGCGGGAGGTAGATTATGGCAGGATTCAGAGAACAGAGTTTATTTGATTAAAGAGCTTGATAGGATAACCGGGCAGGTGGGTGTTCAATTTTTATTTTATTTTATTTTTACTGTGTTTTCTTTCATGAAGTTTGAGCTTAATTTTACTTTCCATCTGGGTTTCTTGTTATTGATATTTTTGTCAAGTGAAGTTAATTAGAAAGAAATTATACCTACATGTCTCCTTCCCTTATGATGATAAGCTAATATAGTCTTGGATATGATGTTGGAAAATCTCACAGGCTGGATCGCCTGCATGATTCCCTGTATCGTCATTTCTTGACTTCTGTTTGTTTGAATGCGTTTCAGAAAACTTACTGTTGAATTCTGGTTTTTCTTTTTAGGGAAAATCTGCTATTTCAGTGGATGATACATTGAAAATCATAGCCTGCAGGTAATGTGATTATTCGATTTAGTTCAACTTAACCTAGGCTTTTCAAACATTAATATAACATTGATACCATTTTTTGTAATTTTTGGTTGTTACAATTGTTTCTTTGTTAGGGAGCAACAAAAAAAGTTATCAGCACTTGAGATGGAATTGGCTGCAGCTAAACAGGAGGGTTTTACTTCAAGCTTCGTAGCAGATAATGATGGGATGAAACCGAAGAAAAGGCATTTAGTAGTAATAGGAATACTGACAAGGTTTGGCAGAACGAATAATAGGAACGCAATTCGTAAAGCATGGATGGGTACTGGTAGGGTACTGGACATTCATATATCTCTCCTTTTTTTGGTTCCATAAATTTTTTTTTTTGTTTAGGTTGAAGCATAAATTTCATCGTCCATTTCCTTGATGGAGTGGTCCTTTATTTCGTAAGAATGCATACTGTATCTAAATGTGTGAGTGCATAGTTTTGGAAATATCTAATAAGAGAAGAAAAGTATCGTGACTGGGGACACATTGATAATTCCAGAAATGGGCCAAAATGTTGAAATATAGGCAGATTCAAAAGTACTGAATTTGTGTGCGATGTGGCCTATGTAGATTTCTATAGGAAACACCATTAACTACTAGAGCTGCAAAAGATGTAGCCTGAGCAGTCAGCACTCTAAATGAGCTCTCAAGCAACTACTAGGTGCTCCCATAAGAACTAAAATATCTGTCTTTTGGAGAGATTAGCGATATACGTTTTGCTTGTTACTAATTTTGTTCTTACTAATCACTTAATTTTGTGTACCTAAATTCTTTGTATGGAACATGTGATTTTCCAGAAGTAACCAATTTTTGCTTTTGATGTTATTGGTTTTGGAGGTTCATGACCAACTCTTTGTTCTTTCAGGTATAACCTTGAACAAAATGGAGAATGAGAAGGGTATAGTTGCACGTTTTGTTATTGGAAGAAGGTAGCCAAATGTGCTTGTACATTTGATTTCTTGTTGTTATTATGATCTACACTTCTTTCCTATAATCTTTCTTTTGTTATGATTCATGCTCAAAATATTATGATGTTGGCTATGTTATTTTGCAGTGCAAATCGTGGAGACAATTTGGAGAAGGCTATTGACAATGAAAATAAGCAGACTAATGACTTCATCATTCTTGTATGTCTATGAATGACAAAAAAAACAGCTGGACCTTGTGATGTCGAAGCAGTCATTTACTCCATGAGGTCAATTATCTGTTCCTTATTGCCCTCTTCTCTTTGCAGAATAATCATGTGGAGGCAACTGATGGGCTTCCCAACAAGGCTAAACTATTTTTTGCTCATGCTGCGGATAAATGGGATGCTGAGTTCTATGCTAAAGTCAATGACAATGTTTATGTTAATATTGGTTAGTATTGTTGTTGGATTATCAGTAGTGGGTCTTTTAGGATTTGACACTTCCAACTGCCAAGTGATATCAAGCTTGCCAAATTGTATGAGCTTAGTTCTCATGATGATATTAGGAAAGCCAAGTAGATTAGCAGCTCCAATATACTCAGGATTAGTACTTTCTCCTCTGCAAGATTCAATTTTTATAAAGCTTTTTTGACTTTGAAGTGGATGTCTGCGTGCTGTCTTTTTTTATTTCCTTTTCCTTTTCTTTTTAAAAAATTTTGCAGATGCCCTTGGAACTACACTAGCAAATCATTTGGATAAGCCTCGTGTTTATATTGGCTGTATGAAATCAGGCGAAGTTTTCTTTGAACCGTGAGTTTCTCCTATAAATTACAAAATAAATGAGAATAGAAAACTAAGCTTTGGATGTCTTTTACTATTTTTCCCATGCTTATCTGCTGGAATGTGGCAGGAGTCATAAATGGTATGAACCAGATTGGTGGAAGTTTGGCGATAAGAAATCGTGAGTTTTTCTTTAACCAATTTAATGTCTATTTCTATAAACAATTTATGTTCGTATGACGTGTATTTGATAAGCAAGAATTATGCATGTTAAAGCTATAGCATTTAGGAGCAAGAAACCTCTTAGATCTTATTAGGTTTTATTCTTGTCTGTATTCTAGTATTCCTTCATGATTGCCTTTCTAAACTGAAATTTTGTTTTCTTGTTCAACAGGTACTTCCGCCATGCTTCTGGTGAAATGTATGTCATATCGCGAGCTTTGGCTAAATTTATATCAATAAACAGGTATATTCTTCATCAATATTGTTCCAGCTACATAATATATGAGATTGACATGTTTAATTCCTGAGAAATGACTTACTGGGTGTGCAGATCTATTCTTCGCGCTTATGCACATGATGATATCAGTGCTGGATCCTGGTTTATTGGGCTTGATGTCAAACATGTAGATGAACGGAAGTTTTGCTGCTCATCTTGGTCATCAGGTCTCCTCTCTCTCTCTCTCTCTCTCTCTCTCTCGTACATGGAGATAAACTGTTACATATAACTAGTGAATTTGAGTTCATTATAACGAGCTGTTTGGACCCTTATTTTCTTTTCTTTTGCTTTTTTCTCTCTTCCAGGAGCTATTTGTGCAGGTGTTTGATTTGATTTGCTTCCATATTTTGATAAAAAAATAGAAAAGGTCTGATCTGAATAACCCCTTTACTTTTCAAATGGTTGCTGGATTGAACTCCATCAGTGACAAAGATTGATTTGCTTGTTTAGAACATTCGTCCAGTTACGTTTTGGATACACTAAACACACTGCGGATGCGAGATTCAAGAATCCACACAAACTGGAGATTCAAGAATCCACATAAACTGTTGGAGTCGGGCATATTCGTCATACATATTAATGAATATGCTTCAATTCTTTCATTTGTTTGGACAAGTATACGATGATTTAGTCTTAGGAGATAATACCATTAGTGGAAACCTTTTTCTTTTTTCTCCGGCGCATTAGAGAATTTTACGTGGAAGGCCAGGACTGTTGGCATGGTTTCAACCCTGACCTCATATAGTATGAATCAGAATAGCAAGGAAACATCTTGCAAGTCTTGCTGCACATTCTTTCCTGCTGGACTAATTAGCTCTTAAAGTGTAATTGGCTTGTAATGTCTAATAAAACCTACATTGTCCTTTACTTCCCGTGTAAAATATTTTCGATGATTTTAAGTTTTAGCGCCGAATATCTTTGTATCAAAAGCTCAAGAAGATGTAACGTGGTGAAAAGTAAGGCTAATGCCACATATAAAATAATCCATGAAATGACATTTTTCTCAAATGATTCCCTGGATGAAGTCTTGTTCAATCCTCCTGATAGAGTAGATATGCCAGAGGAAGATCTTATAATGCCATGGCATATTGGCCAGACAACAAGTTACAATCGACTCATTTTAGAATACCATATCATCAACAGGACAACCACCTGTGTGATGCAGCTAAATCTCAAATGCAATTATATATAGCAGACAATTACAGTCAATAAAAATGCAATTATGTCTCATCTGAAACAGAAATATAATTTTGAATTTACGTATTAATACATATATATAAACAAGCCTCGGTTGGATAAATTTTTTACAATGAGAACAAAGCTACGGAGACAGGGAAAGGACCACCATTTGCTGATTGGTTTTCACTATGTTCATGATGAGCTGTTAAGGAAATGTGCCAAAGCCTTGTCTGTGTCATTATCATACATTAGTAGAGCTTCAGCAACATTGTTTGATGAAAATCCCATTTCCCTTAGAAGGGTGTAGCCACTGGCAAATTCTTGAACCTGATGCAAAGGGAAAAAAAGGCATTCTTATCAATCAGAAGTACTTATCTAGGATTAGTAAAAGCAAGCTTGGAAAATCTCTCTTCCCTCTCTCCCCCTCCCTCATTCAGATAAATAAAGAAAATATGGGGGCTCTTCCTAGGCCATCATTCAGAAGGTTTCTAACTTCAACTAGCAGGCAGATTCATGGTGCTAAAGCAATCCTAAATAAATACACTTGACTTACACTGTAGAAATCAGCATGAGTATATGGTTCCAGATATTTGTTCAATCCATGGTGAGGGAAAACAGAACAATTGCTGATGATAAAGAGCAAAAGTGGTTCTCCAACCTAAATATTAAATAAAAGATAACATGCCCACAGAATGGGGGAAAAAGAAAACCTTTGTTGGATTATCTCCATAGTTTGCAACTGCAAGAGGAACCGCTTCTCGATTAAGTCCGGATGCAATGTACTTGCTTACTACAGGATCTGCAGTTGAACCCTGCATTTGTAATGATGTTTCATCTCATAATTAAGTTATCTCAATGTTCGGTCTTGAAAACAAGAAATCAATCAATAAATTAACTATGATTTTTAAAAGACGACACCAAGACGACACCAAGTACTTAATATCATGAAATTAACCAGTCATAGGTCTCATCACATAAACCAGAAGTATTATGTTTCAAGACATGCGATTGCCAACTACCATAGCAAGTATTAACTGTTCACATTATGTTGTGTCTCCACATACATCTTTGAAGGAATATCCAGAGTAACTTCAGACACTCAACCAAACAGAAAAACACAAATGTCAAGTCACAAACTATAAAGAGTCATGCGAGCATGAACTTCTCAACAGAAAAGACATACCAATGACGAAGTTGGTTCTGTTGTTTTAGATGGAAGATTTTCCAACCCAAGCTTGCTCCAGTTCTGGCTTTCCTTCTCTGCTTCAGCTAAAATTTTCCGCTCAAACTCAAAGTCAAACTGGAAGTTGCTCCGAGGAATATCCCCTACTTGCAATGACAATTGAGGCTATGCAAGAGAAAGTAAAGGTGACACCAATCAAGTTGAGTATACCTTCCAACTAAGACTAATTGATTGGGAAAAAAATAATCTTGTACAAGGCTACCATAACAAAAACAAAGTGGCCAAAGAATCCAATACAACAATGTAGGCATTAGGCAAATATTTTCTCAGTCATCATCTCCATAATCAGAAAAGTACCAAGATCACATCTCAAGTAGCTATCAAAGCCATTAGAAAACAGATATCTTCCATATTGAATGAATGCATCACACACACACAGAGGAAAAAATCCGTTAGTTTTCTGTTATGGAATGCATTGAGAAGATTATATTTTGAAAACTCGGTAGACGGTAGAAAGGCTTCCTTATCTATCCCCAGACCACACGTTCATATGCCAAGTGCAAAGTACAAAGCTAATCATAAATTACCACCACATTATTTGAAATTCAGAATTCAACAACAAAGTAACTAAATCATACCGGAGGAGTGATCCGATACTCAGGCTTTACAGCAACCCGAATGCCTATTCCTGCTGCAAGCATTATGCAATTAATCATGCATTACTAAACCAAAATTTCTTAAAACATTAAATATAAATGACAACCATCTTTTGAACAACAATCAAAAGGAAACTAAGATAACCTGTAATTAACACAATTAAGCTCGATGTCATTGAGCTTCATTGAGTTAAGTTTTTAATTTTCAAGCTTTTCTAGCAAAAAAATACTTGCAAATTAAATGAAATATTCAATTAAAATCATTAACATCTAATCAACCACCGATTAGAATCTAAAGTTCTGAAATTTTCTTTTATCCCGTAATTAAGTTGAAAAATCCCAAAAGTGATTGCTCTAGGTTCGATAATTCAATAAGAAAATGAATTCAGATCACTTACAAGAAGAAGTCGACGGAGCAGAAGTTTGGTGATGAGAGGAGTGGCGGCCTACGGGAGGGATTGGCATTTGACCGATTCTCGGATACAGAGACTGTCCGTACATGGGGTGGCTCGACGGAGCAGACGATGAAGAGGGCGTCCTGTACATTGGGATCTGTGCCTCGTATGGTGAGGCTGCTCTGTTTCTAAAATCGTAATCCATAGATTTCACAGTAAGAAGAGAAGAAGGCAATATAAGAAAGGAGAAGAGAAAGAAACTTGTTCGTGGAGAAGACGGTGTAGAAGAAGGTTGATACCCTCTGTTTGTTTCAAGGATTATGCTGTTCCACACTCGTCTTAACGTAAATAAACACGTCTCTGATCATTTGTTAGCCATGTCGACGAGCATTGACCACGTCATTAGGAAGTGCCACGTAAGAAAATGCCAATTAACCACGGGCCTAATATGAAAAATTCGGATAAAAGTTTGGCCCAATTTCCAGGTCTCTCTTTGGACAAATAAACCTACCACAAGCCCATTGTGAACAATTCTGACCCAATTCATTATGCAATCAGGCTCACCTTTGGCCCAATTTATTGGGCTAACTTTGGACGCAAACCATTTTTTTTTTCCAAGGTACCACTTTAATCATGGCATGTCATTTGGTAATAGCTTGATTGTAATATTACCCGTAAACCTACCTATTCTGGATCCCTTTTACTTGAATGGAAACCAGCTTTCTGGAAATAGTTCAAATTGGATCCCTTCTCGTTACCAGATATTAATTTCCATGGCAGCATTCATGCCAGTAGCCAAATTTGCAGCATGAATTTAGACGAGCATGAAGGCAAGACCGTTAGTATTGTGATAAGGCCACTACTATATTTCATTATTCTACTGCAAACAAAGGCAATAAAAATCTACAGACAAAAGGCTAACATTCTAGGAAATTTACAAGGATCTCTAAGAAAATAATCGTACACGTTGAAATTACAAGATCATAAGCCAAATATGTGGTCACTTGCACCAAATATGGCAGCATTGAACTGTCGTGTATTCAGATCACTCCCATCCAAGGCAGAACCAAATCGATCAAGCCACTGAGTTGGGCTAGCATTGTCACTCTCCTCTACCCATTCTGAGGTCATATCAATGTCATCAAATTGGATAGGATCAGTTTCTAAAGGTTTCGTTCTCATTTGTCTTGACAACTTGAGATTATAGTTTATATACACCAGGTCATTCAAGGCTTCTTTATCAATCTTATTGCGCTTTTCAGAGTGAATTTGCTGAAATGTGTTCCAGTGTCTCTCAAATGTGAAAGTGCTGCAAACCTGACTCAGGATTCTGATGGCAACTCTTTGCAACACAGGTGCAGAATCACCAAATTGTTCCCACCAAAGCCCTACAGTAATTCAGCAGCACATTTTCAAATCAATAACAAAAATGGCATGAAAAAAACTCGCCTCAAGCATAAAATTCTCAATAAAAGACAAGTAAAAAAAAGGCATATCTGTCAAAGCAGGCATGCTACAAGTTTTTCCTTCAGCTCGTAGAAGACCATGATATTGATCATTAGACATTAGTCCAAAAGTTATTTTACTTGCCTCAGAGTAAAATATCGTAACCAAAATTGAGGAAAATAACACATCACTGTTAAAAGTTCTAGCATTTGTTACATCTCAAGCAAGGTCGAAGTTACGAAAGAAAGAATTAAAAAAAAAGCTTCTGTATAGGAGTCGTGCAAAATTGGCAACGGGGACTCTTCACACACACACACAAAGGATCATATATGGTTGCCATGATACATAAGATGCAATATGCTTCTCAGCTCAGAATATTCCAATTATATGGGAAATGTGAGGTTTAAAGCAATGTATAGCGCACAAACACAGTAGAAGACAGACCAAGTAATACAAAATCATCAACATACCAGGTGCAACTGTGTCTCGTGCCTCCATTGCCAAATTGCAACCAAACATCCCACTTGCCCTTGTAAAAATAAAAATCTGATTGGTGATGTCTCGTCTCATATCAGGAGTAGGAAGTAGCTTCTCAATAACCTTGAAAAAGTCTTCCTTAATAGATACTAGAAATTTTATTTCAGGGTTATACTGGACACTTGGGTTCAAAAAAGCAGCTGCTGAATGAAGAGGTGAATGGAGCTGGTCTCGCCACTTTCTGTCTACTATATCTAAAAAAGTCTTGCATTTACTCTCATCCATTATGTAGTAGGTCCTTATTGATTCTTTGGCCCGGGTCATCAACTCATATATAGACCCCACAGCAGGTTTACCACCAGACACTTCCCTCAACACTTTGAGAAAGGGCTCAGAGATGGCCACACTTTCTTCCACTGCCTTCCAGAAGTCTCCATCATCAACAATGGTAATAAAAGCTATGCTCTGTGGTTTACTTGCATAAGATGAGTTTGTAGAATACTCATTGCTGCTGAACATTAGCTTCAATCTTGATCTTTGTTTCAACATTGATTGCAGTGAGAGAAAACTGGATACGGACTTTGTGATACCAGTCTTGATTATATCCTGCCCTCCAGTAAATTTCTTCAGCAGATCAAGCATTGAGGCATTATTGTAAATGTACTTCGTCAGTGTTTGAGCTTGTAAGATACATCTGTTCACCCAATCTACTTTAGAGAACTCCTCCAAGATTAAATTCAAACATTGAGAAGCACAAGGAGACACAAAAATGGTTCCATAGTTCTGCAGAATATGGTTAGCAATACCTATATAGTTGAAACTGCTATCCATAATTATCTGCACAACATTTTCGGAACCAAAGTCTTGAATAACAGAATCAAATAGATCAGCAAGGCACTTGGTATTCTTAAAGTATGATGATGCATCTACAGACTTGTGGAAGAAGGTCCTGGAGGGTGAGGAAACAAAAAAGTTAATCAAAGCTCTAGATTTGTTGTCAGTCCATGTGTCAGCAATGATAGTACAACCTGTGGTAGCCCACTCTTTCTCAATATCTTTCAATTGCGAGCTCACTTCAGACTTTATCCTTTCTAACCATGTAGTCTTCAATATTTCTGCTGGAGGGCCTGTAAATCCTGGACCACATTTTCCTATTGCATCGATCATTACCTGATACGATGGAGAACGAGCAACACTGAAGTCCAACTTATTCTCAAAGAAGAACAGTGCAATGCTTCTTTCAGCATTTTCTTGGTTACTTAAGGTGGAAGGGGTCATTGAATTAACTGCAGGGTAAACTTTAGCAACTGGAGATACCGCCTCCACAGAAATAAGAGGTTTAGTAGCAGACATATTTCCAGGAGATTTGGCTTCTGGAGGCCTCTGCTTTTTAACATTAGATGGTTCTTTGATGTCCTCCTTTGATGCTATTATAGCTCTTACCCTGTCAGTGACATCATCTCTCACCTTGCTACAGGGGTTGACACCTTTACTAGGCAGTCGGGATAAATGATGCTTCAATCTACTAATGCCGCCATTCAAAACTCTTAGGCAAAATTTGCATTTCACCTTGTTTCCATCTAATTTCTCAGCATACTCCCAACAAATATCTTTTTCTCGAACCACTGACAGTAAATAAACATATAATAAGCACAAGCATGCTAATAGTTTCCCATATTACTCTCTTGCTAATCTCACATCAAGACACCTCTTGGTATATGGTTGACCAAATATTCATAAATAGAGAGGACTTAACATTTGATCAAGAAAACAAATAAAATAAATAAATCTTGAATTCATTAGTGATTATGATGTCAACTTAACACGCGCAGATAAACAACATAGAGTAATCAACTGTTGCCATTACTGATCAAAACCTTTTTGGTGATCAGCATGCCAATGATTCACAACAGATAATAAAAAAACTTGAATATAAACAATGTTGCATTTGCTCTTGTTTACTGTAAACTATAACCTCGAAAAAAAGGATTCAATTAAACGCAATTAGTGCATAAAATAAGCTTGTACTTACTGATTATGTAATATGTAGATTATGTTTTGTGGTTCTGCACTTTGACCTATACAGTGAGTTAAAAAAAAACGTCCGCAAGAAGCTGAAGTAGCATGTGGATCTGTGCCTGTACAAATGAAACATCTGTTAAACCAAATTCCAAATGATCACTGATTATAGGTTTGTTGCTTGCCATCCGACAAATCCCAATAAACTTCTTATGCTCATAACAATTAAATGCCACAAAGTCACAAACTTGATTAAATCTATATATACAGAGTGAAAATCTTTAAGCAATGAACTGTGCATCGTGTACTTCGATATTTGTAATCATCCATTTATACAACCTTACAATGTCATAAAAACATAAATTGATGTCTTTAATTCATCGTCTTTTCCAGAAGTTAAC
Source organism: Jatropha curcas (assembly GCF_041381405.1). Lineage (NCBI taxonomy): Eukaryota > Viridiplantae > Streptophyta > Magnoliopsida > Malpighiales > Euphorbiaceae > Jatropha > Jatropha curcas. The sequence goes on along the minus strand of NC_143160.1, from coordinate 1,692,964 downwards.
ATTCATTAACACGCATAATCACTTGATAATCATTTATTGAATTCGTGAATTCTCCTGCAATAGATCACAGTTTGAGTAATAGCTATGTGTGTTTCAGAGGAAAATATTTTTCCAAATGTATTTATGTCTATTTAAGCTAGCAGAAACTGAAGTCTCTTCTCTCTACAATAGCAGAAGCTATAATGGACTTGATTGCAGTGTAAAGTTTCGAGTTTGTCTCATTTTCTTAGTAAGCAAACAGTGGATTAAGTTTTACAATACAAGAATCGAACAGCCATTATAAACCATTGAATTAAGCTCAGATTTAAAATAAGAAATTTAAATTAAACCGCATTGTTAGACCAGAAAAGAAAGAGGAAAAGAAATAGAGAATGTTAAGAAACGAAAAAGAAAGAGAAATAGCGAGAAATTTAAGGAAAGCTTACAGAGAGAGAAGCTTTAGGTCTTCTCGACGGAGAGATAATCGGAGCTCGCAGATTTGGGAGTTTCCTTTTCTATTTATCGCGAGAATTTGTAGATTTAGGTTTTTTCTCTCTTTCCAACTTCCGTAGTTCCGCGTGTCCTCTCTTTTCTCGTTTTCTAATTTGTATTTAATTATCCTATTGCTTTTTATGTTTCTTTTCTTTTGGCGATATATCGCGCAAACGTAGCCCACTTGTATGCGGACACGTCGATTCGGATTTCGGACTCAAATTGATGGACTAACCCATGTCGTTTCAAGATGTAAAAGTCAAAGGTGCAATGAGCAAAAGGATGTCGTTTCTGGCATATGCAAAAGTTGGAAAAAATGCAAAAATATTATCAGCCCATCTTGAGATCGATCTAGGGACCTGTGCGACGCTTCCGCTGCGCAACTGTGATTACCGATATGAAAAATATAAAAGTAACTTATTTTCCGACAAAAATATTTTATTGGTCATTGCCATTAAATTCTGTTCCTAAATATATAACCTTCAAGTGAATATAGCTTGTAATGATATGATCATAATAATAAAAATGTCCGGAAAACAAATGATAAAACAAAAATCAACAGGAACCACAAGGGTCAGTGGGAATTGGAAAAACATATACTAATGTTAAAAAATACTATATATTATGCATAAATTTGTAACGTATAATAGTATGAGTGTGAAGGATTCTAATTTCTACATCATTTTATTTTCGAACAACACAAGGCCAAACAATTTAAATTTCATTGGAAAAAAAGTCACTCTCGATGTTTGGCCAATTACCATGGCCATCCCTGGACAATGTTCATTCAAGTAATCACATTGGTTCAGCATTAATTTCATTGAAATGAAATTTCGAAATCCTGACATATTCATGGATTCAGAGAAATGTCACATCTAGGTAAACATTTTCTTGCATTTTTGTCATATAAACAATGATTCTACACTACCAAGGGTAAACAACAAACAACTTAACATCAAGAGAATAAAATCACTTGATTAATTAGCCTTCAATCTTTATGACTACATGGGAATATTGATCATACTTATTTATATCCACCCAGATTTGCACTAATTCAACCACTAATACAAGTTGTTCTTTTCAAATTATACGCGCACACGACTATATATAATATAATTTGCTGCAACAACAGCAGACAATAGTTTTGATCCTCCCGTTGAAGATCCAGTAAGAGAAAAAAATAATTACATCAGTAGAAGTGAATTGCATTTTTACACTAATTTTATTTGAGTGGAAGACTTTGAGTTAAAATCTACCGCATAATGGATACAAATTCCTGACGGTACACGAGAGAATCAACCGTCATCAATAATGTTTTTTCTAATTTCATCCATCCTTGTAGTGGTTATATAATAATTCTCCAGTGCTTGTCAGTGAGCGACGAAACCCCACCGTCCATTTAATTAATTTCCACTTTTCAAGGTCAGCACCAGTTAGAAATAATAAACCATTTATAGCAGGTATGTAACTGTGTATTAAAACAAAAACAAAAAATTCCTTCTACTCCTATTGAGAATCATCCATGGCATAAACTCGGGAAATCATGTTCCTATGGGCCATCTATATTTGGGTAGTAGGTAGCAGTCAACTATAGCAAAATACTATTAGTTACTGTAGTAATATATAGTAGTTGGTTGTGGATGCTGATAATAGGGTTTCTCTTTTGACAAGTTGTCTCACTCTTTGTCTCTGCTACACATGCACTCTCCTGTTTGTGCGCTATAATAATCTTTTCTCAATTAAAAAAACAAAGATACTGAAATGATGCATGGTTATTTGCTTCTCTCTCAATAGTCAATCATTATCTAATATTTCCTTGCATGTGATGCTGCTTTCCCAAGCAAGAACAGCTCATATCAATCATCATTTATCATTGTCAAGAACGATTCCTCGATTCTGCAACGGTTTTTCTTTTTTACTTTTTCCTTTTTCCTTGCTTCTTTTTCTCTCTCAAGAATTTACCTAGTTCTGTCTTCTTCCTCCTTTTTCTTCTTGTTTAATATTCATGTCAGTTTCTTTTTTCTTTGACATAACTGAATTTTCTTAACACTGCTGGTTTATACATGGAAGAGAGAGATTCAAAGATGATTGCTTGTGGATCTTTTTGCAATTCTTGACGCAATCTTCCGTTTCATAAGTAAGTTTCTTTACATATTATATAATATATGCACAGGCGCAGCTTTCTTTTGTTCTTTTTCTGTTTGTTTTCAAAGAAAATGAAAGGGAACCAAAGAAAATAATAACTTTCTATTGACTGAATTACGCCTAGAAATTTTGGATTCTTTTGTAATTTCCTCTGTTTTTTTGCAGCTATAACAAATGTTAGGTAAAAGAGTGCTCTAAAAGTCAACATATAACTAACAGTATAAGTTTTATAATCATGGTTGAATTGCTAATTTTGACCAGCGGCGCCTAATAAAATTCTTGGAATCATTACTTTTTAGAAAAATTACAGGAAATGTCTACTTCAAATGAGGATTAGCATTTACCGTACTGTATTTTTCTTCCTCTGTTTCTATTGTTAATTAATTATGATCATTCATGTATCTGAAAGCAGGTTTTGTATTAGATACTTGGCTAGCTCTTCAACTTCAACTTCAATTTCCTTTCTTCAGTTGAAGGAAATAAGCATGGAAATGAACATCTTGTTCATTGTCTCTGCAATTCTTTCCTTTGGAGCAGTTTCCTTGCCTACCAGAGCAGAACCAGTTGAAGATAAACAAGTTTTACTAGATTTCCTTCACAAGATTCATCATTCACACACTCTCAACTGGAACAAGAACTTTTCTGTTTGTAGTGAGTGGACAGGAGTGACCTGTAACAATGATCGTTCAAGAGTTATAACCCTTAGGTTACCTGGAGTGGGAATTCAAGGGTCAATTCCACCGAACACTCTTAGTCGCCTTTCGGCAATTCAGATCCTTAGCCTTAGATCAAATGGTATATCAGGTTCTTTTCCTTCTGATTTCTCCAAACTTGGAAACTTGACTAGCCTTTATCTTCGATCCAACAATTTCTCAGGCCCATTGCCTTCAGATTTTTCAGTATGGAAAAATCTCACGGTTCTTGATCTATCAAATAATGGCTTTAATGGTAGCATCCCACCTTCAATATCAAATTTGACTCACCTAACAAACTTGAACCTTGCTAAGAACTCACTTTCAGGTTCTATTCCTGATATAAGTGTTCCTAGTTTGCAATCTATAAATTTATCTGACAATGATCTAACTGGAAGCGTGCCCAAGTCTCTTCAAAGGTTTCCAAATTGGGCATTTTCCGGTAACAATCTTTCACCAGAAAATGCAATTCCTCCTGCCCTTCCACTTCAACCGCCTAGTTCTCAACCATCAAAGAAAACCAAAAGAGTAAGTGAACCTGCAATATTGGGTATCGTAATAGGCGGCTGCGTGTTGGGTTTTGTAGTTATTGCTCTTATAATGGTTTGCTGCTATTCAAAGAAAGATAAGAAAGATGGATTACCAACAAAGTCACACAAGAAAGAGGGGTCTTTAAACAAAAATACATCGGAAGGTCAAGACAAGAATAATAGGCTCGTGTTCTTTGATGGTTGTAATCTTGCATTTGACTTAGAGGACTTATTGAGAGCATCTGCTGAAGTACTTGGGAAAGGAACTTTTGGAACAACTTATAAGGCCGCCCTTGAGGATACAAACACACTGGTAGTGAAGCGGTTGAAGGAAGTGACTGTGGCTAAAAAAGAGTTTGAGCAGCAAATGGAAGTCATTGGAAGTATTAGGCACCCAAATGTATCTGCACTAAGAGCGTATTACTATTCCAAGGATGAGAAACTTACAGTATGCGATTACTATGAGCAGGGCAGCGTTTCTGCAATCCTACATGGTATGCTAAACCTTTTTTCGTCTCTGCTGGTTTACCATTTTAATTACTAAATAGTTGCAGGCCTTAAATTCTAGAATTAATGTTACTTTATGTCCATTATGTGTTTGCTACTAGAATTGTTTTGCATGAAAAATGTATATCAATTTTGCAGGTAAAAGAGGGGAAGGTAGGACTCCTTTGGACTGGGAAACAAGACTTAAAATTGCAATTGGCGCAGCAAGGGGCATTGCTTACATCCATACGCAAAATGCTGGCAAACTAATCCATGGAAACATTAAATCCTCGAACATTTTCCTTAACTCGGAGGGATATGGTTGCATATCTGACATGGGTTTGGCTACATTGATGAGTCCAATGCCAGCACCAGTAATGAGGGCTGCAGGATACCGCGCCCCGGAAGTAACAGATTCTAGGAAAGCAACTCATGCATCCGATGTCTACAGTTTTGGGGTGTTGCTGCTTGAGCTTCTGACTGGAAAATCTCCTATACATTCTGCAGGTGGTGATGAGGTTGTTCATTTGGTGAGGTGGGTGCATTCTGTGGTAAGGGAAGAATGGACTGCAGAAGTATTTGATGTTGAACTTTTAAGGTATCCCAATATTGAGGAGGAAATGGTAGAGATGTTACAAATAGGAATGAATTGTGTGGTGAGAATGCCAGAGCAGAGACCTAAAATGCCTGATGTTGTGAAAATGGTGGAGGAAATTCGGCGAGGGAGTACCATAAATCCACCATCTTCTCATACTAATTTGGAAATTACAGTTTCAACCACAACCTCACAGGCAGCAAATGTTGCTTCTGCTTCTGCTCCACCATGAGAGATCTTTCTGTGATGCAAATAGTTGTGATCATTTTTTTTTCCATAATTTCATTTGATTTTTAATTGTGAAATTGGTTTAATTAGATGATTTGTTTGCATATTTTTGTCCTTCTGAGACAAATTTGGCACTAAAATTAGTTTAGCTACCTTACCAGTTACAACCTAACGGCACTCAAGTCAAGAGAAATGGGATTCTTCGCTATTGTATTATTTAAGCAGGAACATATAGCTATGCTTGTGAAATTTTGGTTTTATTGTAATAATGAGACCAATCAATCTTTAAGTCTGTCTGCTTGTACCTAGTGTGCACGTGCATGTGAAGAATTTATGGTCCCAGGTTCATGAGTCGAACCAAAATCCACCCATTTAATGGTTTCAAACCATGAAAACTGTCCTTTCATAAGTTTTGTGTGGTCCTCAGGTTTCATGCACCAAAACCATATAGAGCGAAACAACAAAGAACCTGAATGCTAGTATCCGTGGAGATTGATCATGTGTTCTCCACCCTTCAACCTTATAATATAAAGCATGCAAAAATGGGTAGAGTAATTGGCTCTCAGAAACAAACAAAGATTCCAAAGAATCAGGACAAACAACAAATTTATACTAACTTTGAACATCCAAATAATCTCAGTTCATACATTCAAATGGAGTTTGGCTTTGAATTTAAAAGTATCTTTCTTTTACTATAAGAATTACACCCAAAGAAAAAAAAAAATCAACTAAAACAACATAATACAAGCTAAAAAGTTTTCAGTGGGATTTGCCTTGACGCTGAGTAGAAACAAATGGACCTTAATGATCTTGTGGCTTTACAAGTAAAAATCCTGACCTCCCTGAGTAGTCTACAAACATATGAAGACATGTACAGGTTGCTTCACTTCCTCAAAATTCTTGTTTTAACACCTCCTGAAATTAGAGAGAGTGGGAGGAAGAACATGATAAAAAGAAGGCTTTATAAGCACAATCTATACAACCATGAGAAGAAATAATACATGGAGCAATAATTCTGTGTCAAAAATAAAAAGAACAAAGTTTCAGAGCATAGTATCACTAACCTTCGACTTCCTCAAACTGAACTTCCTTTACCAATTCAGCAGCTGCATTATACTCGAAGCTGCATAGGCAAGTAGCATTATGATTCAATAAGAGCATCTCACAAGACAATTTAGACATATTCTCCCAAAAGCCAAACTTTTTTTTTTCCTACTTAAAGTTATAAAACCTCTTCATCCCTTTGTGATTAAAGCTTAAAGCTAATTCTCGTGTTCTGTTAATGTTCATGAATACAAAAAAGTGTTAGAGGCCTCACATCATAGGTCAAACCCAAAATTCCTATCCCATCGGACAAGTATATCAAGCATTAAAAATAAAATCATGAATTTTTTCTGCCACCAATATTAAATACTAGCCTGCAATTTGTATAAAGCATCTACTGAGAGCCCCCTATGGAAACCATGAGATGTAACTTAGTTTAGTAATAATAGAAGAAGAACAAGTGAGATCAGCATATTTCTTTTACCTATTGGAGAAGAGCACCTCAAGTTCGTAGTTAGATGTCCTCTTCATAGTTTCAACTAACACGGTGACGATTTCAGTCTTACGAGTACTTGCCATAAGTAGATCATACTCTGTTGGAATGATAATTGCAAAGAAATTATCACTTAATTCACTTAAACAAATATTCTCCACAGCAGCTAATGCTATTCGCCGTTTAAGTGCATCAGTCTCCGGGTCAACAATATAAATGGCAAAGTCTGTTATTAGTAATATTCGTCGTTTCATCTTCCCTGAAGCGGTGAATTTCAAAACTTTATCAGCAAAGAGAACTTCGTTGTCACCTGCAAAAAATCAAAATGAAAAAAAGTTCAGAAAAACTCTCCACATGTCCCTAAAACGGAGCCAATTTAGCATTCTTTCTCAATCATCAGAAATGCCACTTCAACAAAATGTAAGATATAGCACTGTTTTAACTCTTTTGGATTCATGCATATGCCATTTTATCCAATGAATGAACTGATTGTGAAAGGCAAAAATCATGTATCTATTCCAGCAGAAAACCAGCATACAAGCAACATGAGAAGGACCAATATAAATGCACCTGGACAGACACTTGTGTTCTGCTTGGTGATGGAATGTAACATAAAGCATTTCTAGAAATGCATTATATTATATTTCATTACCGCTCACACAAGGGAATGAAACAGCAAGAGAGAAGTAACCATTCTTTCTAATGACATCTTAGACCCATATTTTCATAGTTCATTCGCACAAACCGAAATATTTCAACGACGTATTGATTGGAAGTATCAACATGCGAAATTTGAAACTCGAAATTCATGTGATAAAAACACAATTTACACATCCCACCATGAAGTTACCCTATTTCCAAGACCAAAAATTTACTGAAAAATACAATTCTTATGAACTTAAAATGCAATCTTAAATAAACGAACAGGAAGAAGCAACTTAATCTCAATTGTGCAGTAAACCGCCCTAAAAAGAACTAATAAACAAGCAATCAATTGGAACGCATGAATTGCTTATCAATTAGAAATCGAATCGAACCTTGTTTTTGCAGAATCTTCATCAAGTGAGAACGCGAAGGCACGTCGAGGTAATCTCCTTTTGCATCTCTATGAAGAGAGGCTTTTCTTCGAACCTTGATTCCCATGAATGGCTCTTGATCATCGCTAACATTGCTCCCCGATGGTTTCAATCGCAACCTACTCTCCTCTCCCTTATCGTCAATTCCATTCAGACCAGATTCGTCGTCTATGTCACCGTGCTTAGGCAACTGAGAATCGTCGATTCGGACTCGCCGATTAGACTTGAACCTCCTCATTATTTGACGGTAGGGCGAGTCTCTGAATAGTTCGTATTTTCGAGAAAGTTAAATGGTGAGTGAGCGAGGCTAACTTGTACCATGATGTTCGTTGCGCATCATGTGCTTGATCTGGATTCCCACTTAGCCACCTAAAATTACTGGGTCCGCCTTTTCTAGTTGGCATGGGTCCTTCGTTTTCTTTATTTTTTTTTTCTCATTATTATTATTTTCGTAATTCATTGATAAAAAAATGTTGGTAAAGCTCAATTTTATTTTATTTATTAACTCTTACCGCAACAGTTTTTGCTAATTTGATGAGTCAATGAAAAATTATTCTTGTTGTATAATCAGTAATTTTATTTCGGTTCACCGGATTTCATAATTAATAAAAAAAATTAAAGTCACTAAATCATTTTGATTATGTTCAATTTCTTAGAGTAAATATAACATTGTTTCGGTGCTTCTCAAAAATCATAAAAATCATGGTCACTAACTAATGGAGTCTCCTCTTTATCTCAAAATAAGTCCATATTATTAATTTGAGATGTCTCAAATTAATTTATTATTTTCTTATTTTAGTTAAAATTTAAAATTAATTCATTTAAAATATTATTTTCATGCCAGAGTAAAAACTAGACAGTTATTAAAAATTATTTGAATTTGAATTGAATATGAAAGTTTAAGCTTCAAATAATAAAACTTATTAGAACTCATTTTATTTATTTGAAGATTAAGTACCTTATTATATGCCTTTAACTAACTTCAATATTTAATAAAATTAATTAACTGATTAATATTTAATACAAAAATTTGAAGATAATTTCACTATATAGAAAAAATTCATAAAACTCCAAATTTTTCTTACCATTATAAAAAAATTGAGGTTATGACCAAATATTATAACTCTTTTGCTTACAAAAAGAAATGTTTCACTTTTTCTATCACTTGATTAAGGCATTAAAACTTATTTTAATAATAATTTTATAATGGACGAAACATATATATATATATATATAAGAAAAAAGAAATTCATTGATAGCAGAAAATGGTCACGAAGTTGGTCAAATCACGTTTTAAAAAAATGGAAGAAATGGTCAAACGACGACATTTTATTGTCTTGAGTGATGAGTCCCCCAGCCAACCCTTAATTCTACGCGCATAGGTGCCCCGTCCATTGACGGCTTCCGGGCAAAAAAACGGAGCAAGCGACACGGTAATCGCTTCTTAATAAGATGCAAAAACATTTCTCAAAAGAAAAAGATGCAAAACCATTATACGACACCGTAGCTTCCATGGATTGTTCTCATCCACGAATAACAAATGAGATAATATTTTCAATTTTATAAAACATTGTAGACGTTTCCAAAAATAAAAACGAGTATTGATTCGACGGCTGCTTTCGGCGAAAATTTTGGGGTCTTACGTACAGAAAACGCAAGTGGGGGACCGCCAAATAGAGAACAGAATAACTCGTTTAACCCAATCCGACGGTCCAAACCATCGAACAAAAGACGGTCCCATTCATTTATACAAAGTCATCACCTTACCGAATCCGAAATTCCTCCACCATTATTTTTTTTTCTTTTGTTTCGCTGATTGTTCTCTCCGTGTCCTTTCAAATCATCCCACCATCCACCCAGAAACTACCATTCACCCACAAGAGGGAGGAAGGAGGATCGATAATCTCTTCGTCCCTGGTACCCTCTCTTTGATTATTTTATCTATTTATATACATAGGTGTTGTATTTATATTTCTATGCATGTGTTTGTTTTTGTTTTGATCTTGATCTGAACGGAGATCGCAGATTTTGAGATGGCGTCGAAGCGGATCTTGAAGGAACTCAAGGATTTACAGAAGGATCCTCCCACATCATGCAGCGCTGGTATTTCTCTTTTATTTCTGTGATTTTTTTTATCTATCATTCTTTTTGTTTGACTTGAGATTCCATTTTTTTTTTAATTCTATGGTTAGGTCTTACTATGGATTTTCTTTTGTTTGATTTTCTCATTTACTTTGATGTATTCGATTTCATATATCCCTTTTTGTGGATACTTGTTCTATCTGTCAAAGGAAGGCTACCGGAGAATATGTTGTTGCAAAATTGTAAATTACGTATTGCGAATTTTTGTTGCATGTTTTGTTGGGAATTGAGATTTGCTTTTGGTTCTGTAAGCTTGTATTTCATTTAATTGATGATGCTGGAAACGTATGGACGTGTTGCAAAGTAGGGGAAAAAAACCATAACCATAATTTACAAGTTATTTTTTTTATTACATGATCTGTATGCTTATTCCAAATGGACATGGCAATATATATTTTGAAGGTATAGCAAGTGAATTTTGTGCTTAATGCCTGGTTAATTGTATGTCTTTCTTTTGTGCTTTCTTTTATTGATTATTTTGCCTTTTCTGGAATGTTTTAGGTCCCGTTGCTGAAGACATGTTTCATTGGCAAGCTACGATCATGGGTCCCCCTGACAGTCCATATGCAGGGGGTGTTTTCCTTGTTACTATTCATTTCCCTCCGGATTATCCATTTAAGCCTCCCAAGGTATGTTGTTTGCTTTCTATGTGCAAGTGTAACATCTTGTTTTAATTGTTTGGAGTTTTCTTCATTTGTTTATTGTGCTTGTTTGATGAAGTCTCAAATGGTTTCTAAGTTACTATATTTCCTGTTCAGTGGTATAGTTGCTAGCTTATAATGATCTACATTATCTACATAAATTTAATGCACAGGCTTTTTTTTTTTTTTTTTTTTTTGTCTCTCTCTCTCTCTCTCTCTCTCTCTCTCTCTCTTCCTCTTGGTGAACTTGGGCTTAATGCTAGTTTGTATCTAAAGTTATCCCTAGGTATTTCTCTTTAATATAGAAGTATGTTCTCATATTTCTTTCTCCTTATTTTGTTAGTTGAAACAATTTGTTAGTCTGAGCTCAGGACCACCTTTTAAAATAAGGAAAAGAAACAATTATTGACCTTAACAATTGGGCCTTATCTGTACAGAGTACAGACAGAGGAAGTTAGCTGTGAGGCCATGTGAATGTCTTTTCTTTATGATTTTATTTTGTTGATCTGTGTCTCATTGTTTATCATTTGGTTTGCTTCATGTTTATGGATATGCATGTGTCATTAATTTTACATGGACCTATCATCCAGGTGGCTTTCAGAACAAAGGTATTCCACCCAAATATTAACAGCAACGGGAGCATTTGTCTTGACATATTGAAGGAGCAATGGAGCCCTGCTCTAACCATATCTAAGGTTCTTATTTCATAATTCTGAAATCACTCTTCTTTAGCTCTGAACATGACATTGTTTTTTGCTAATAATCTCTGAAATTTCTAAGTGAACTACATCATTCATTTGCCACTGCAACTTATGAAACTGTAGTTGTTATTCATTTCATCGCTAATCATTCATGTGGTAGGAGAAATGATGCAAGCAAAAACTCTTGACATTCTGTCAATCCTTGTAGAATCTGCACTGACCAAAGTTACTCATCTTTAAACAGAAATTAACAGCTGTCTTAAAAACAAATATTTCTTGATCATGTTCCTATTTTTAGGCACTTTATTTTCAACATTCTAAATCAAGTCAATTTCAAGGATCAGTAATGTTTAACATCTTTCTCTGGTGTCTGGTCAGCTTCTACACACTGCTAAGGTTTTCAATTGTGTAAGACTGTTTTCATGCTCTGTAGGTGTTGCTTTCAATTTGTTCTTTGTTGACGGATCCCAATCCTGATGATCCGTTAGTGCCAGAGATAGCACACATGTACAAGACAGACAGGAATAAGTATGAGACAACCGCTAGAAGCTGGACTCAAAAGTATGCAATGGGCTAAAATGGTATCTGGTGCTTGCGAGGGGAGGTCATTTTCTATTCATTTTATTTTTGTGTTTCAGTTGTGTATCAATGTTTGTCCTGTCTCCAATCAAAATGGGCTTAAGGAGGTCCATAATAACGATTTAGCTCAAGGAAAACATATATATGTTGCGTTTCAATTGATGTATGGATAAAATATTAAAGTGGGAACTGTGCAAATGTGTCCCCAATTTAATGTCAACTTATGTACGCTCAAACTGTGAATGTGTCCCATATTCTGTCTGACTTTGTATCTGCTTATGAATCAAATATGACCTGTTCGTGAATGTTTTGCGTTTGGGGATGGGGTGTTTCCATGTAATTTCCCTCTTTGATGACCAAACTTAAACCTCAGAACCAGCTCATAGTTGGAGTATATGAAATGAGACATCTAACTGAGGAGGCTGATTTTTCTGAGTGAGGATATGACTGGGGCGTGGTCTGATCTTCATTTGAGGCCTTCTATGTGCTTTTATCTTGTTAAAATAATAATTACTACGAAATGATGGTTTAAAATAATAATATTGGTAGTGATTTTGGTACCTTTAGGCTTTAGCCAATAATAATGGAAATAAAATAAAAGAAGCCGGATTTTGCTATTTAATTTATTATTATTGCACCCCCAATTTGGTAATTTAGATGGTAAGTATTTCATCCGCTGATTTCGCTTGCTGGTGACGCGCCAATTTACCAGCGCTGGGAAATTCTAACAACTAACAATTCTCTTAATTTCGCAATGTTTACGAGTCGAACTGTTTCTTTATAAACAGTTTAATAATGTTTTTGCCTTCTTGTATAGTTGTATTCATAAAGTGCAGTTTCATCCATTGTGCTATTGCGCTCTTTGCGTTTATAAAAGAGACGGTTCATTTTTAACTTTCCTATGGTTCTTCGAGATTGGCAATAAAATGTGCTTGCATGATTAATTTATGTTTGCAATTAGGTTGAAGCATGGTGGTGACGATGGAAGAAGTGGAATCAATTGAGGTCGAAGAAAATGATAGAGAGGAAAGAACACAGTAAAAAAGGAATCAGGGAAAAAGTTGCAAAATTTTGGATAAATAAATATATCAAGCTCAAACAAAAATAAAAGAAACGACACCAAGTTTGTACAGATCGCCCAAAGTAGTTGCTTTTAGATAATGGGCCTGAGCTTAGTGCATGTAGTGAAACTTTGTTTGAGGCAAGGGGCCTTACCTCAAGATGAGTACACGTATCACAGCTTATGCTATTTCTTATAAGTTTATCCTTCTTATTCATGTGATCGTGTTACGAACAAATATTTTCCTAAGAATAAATACTATATGAAAAAAAAGCCATTTCTGTGCATATTTTTAATGTAAAAAAATATATTTCTATTCAATATTGATTAAAATAATATATTATATTTGATTATAACTCATTATATACAGCCTCATAAAAAACAAAAGGATAGATTACTTTATGCAACAATCTGAAAATAATAGTATTTGTATTGTGAAAAAAACTTAAAAGTAGTTTTTTTTTTCTATAAATATAAATCGTTTTAAAAATATAAGAGTTATTCAGTTAAATTAATGAATATTTTATTAGAATTTAAGGGAATTAATAACTTCATTCGTCACATATAATAATTTTAAACAAATTGTGTTTATATACAAACAGAGTACATCTAAAACAATTAATTAATGATAAAATACTATTATTCCTAAATAACATATACCAAGTTGCAAATACGGGTAATAGATTCAACTAGTATTTCACATTAATTTAATTTAAAAAATAATTATTATGTTCGTTAATTAAACTTATGGGACTAATAATTTTATTTCATGAAATTTAGGGCCAGAGATGGCATTGTAAGATTGAATGGAAGGACAAAAGATGCTTCCTTTCATTATTAGATACACATAACACAATAGTCTCAAAAATTCATGAAATTATGGAGGTTATATTATTTATTTGACTCACTAAACCAAATAATTAATTACTTAATCTTGATTCAGTGTCTTGGTTTTAGTCATACCTCTAGGTTTTATTATGTCGTGGAATCATTATAATTTTAATTAAGAAAGAAAAAAAAAATCAAAAGAGTAATTGATTTTTTTTTATTTATTTTAAAGAAATAATTTTATCATTCCGTACCAATAAAAATATATTATAATACAACTCATGTCAGCTTGAAGTTAATAGCAAGTCCAGAAGGCAAGAACTGAAAGAAGCCATGCCTAGAAGTTGAAAACCCTAATTTAATATTTTCTTGTTCCCCAGAAAACCCAAAACCATTCAACTTTGTTTAGGTGTTTTAATTATTATTATTAACTTAATACTACAACAGAACATGGTGGCCCATGTCGTTTATATATTTGGATTAACTAACTAATTAATTAATTAAATACACGTGTCAAATCTTCAGGTATGTAGAAATCTTGAGTTAAGCTAAAGATTAAAAAAATTAGGTACAAATGGGTCGTGTCCACGAGTGGGAGAGAGAGAGCATGGTCCCTGAAAATCCGGTTTATTAAAATAAATTTAAACCTAATCTCAGTTAAGGTACATGTTATGTACATTACAGATGACCAAAGGGAAAGAAAACAAAATAAAATTTCTAGTGAAGACAAAGTACAAAGCTAAAACTCACAATCTAACATCCACTAAACAGCTTTTTGGGAAGAATATTTTCGTCGCAAATTATGAAAAACAACTGCAATGCTGGATATTCGATTCATAATTAATTAGTAATGGGTTGCAGATTATTACTGTATTAATCACTAATTATTGTCTAATGACTTGTAATTGTTCAGTGAAAGATAATATTAATTAGAAATATATCAAGCTAGGCATTAGCCTTTTTGATGCTATATTATAAATTCGACCATTAGGGTTTCAGAATGTATAGTACAAAGATATTTTTCCTATTTAACAATATTTTTCGATGCAAGAAATAATAGATATTTCTAAATTACAAGTAATAAATGAGACACTGAAATCTATTAAAAGACGAGAATTAAACTAGAGTGGTCGAAAATTACTAAAACATGATAAATAAGAGCGGGATGGCTCGGTCCAGTAAGGACAGGGAAATAATTCAAAGCTCACATGCAAGCAACAAAAAAAAAAAAAAAAAAAAAAAAAAAAAATGAAAAGAGGATTCTTTGTTGAACACAATCCAGCTATTCTCCATTTTTCATGGCTTTTGAGATTTTAAAAACTAATAATTGTAACCAAACCAAATATCTCTTACTGTTAATTTGAGTTTTGATATATATTTATAATTAATGTATCATATCCCTTATTTTTAGGCTCAAATAATTGAATTTCACAAATTCCTAATAATAAATATACATAGTTTAGGATTAAAAAAGGAAAGAAATTATAATGCAATCTGTGTGTATAACAGTAAAATAATACCCATTTTAGTTTGCCTAGTAGAGGTCCACATCAACCCACATGGGCAGGAGGAACACGTGCCTTTCTTCAGTCTCCGAGGGAAACCGTAAACGGCGCCGGTCACCGGCAGTTCAGTTCAACAGTGAAATTCTGTCGGTGGGACCTACAGTGGACTGCGCCGGTCATCCACTCTTAAGGCAAAAATTTGGAGTTACTCGTGTCTTCTATAGTAACTCAAATCCCAGAGAGAGCAGCACGTGACACTTCAATTTCAGCCACGTATGTATATTTCCAAATGGTGTCAAATTTATATGTATTTTTAAAATTTTAATGGTCAGCACAGTGCAAAGAGACTTTCAATTATAATTTTATACAGAGGAAGCATATGCAAATGCATAATCATAGCCCTTTTTTTTATTATTATTTTTTTATTTTTAAGAAAAGAAAAACTGTGGAAGAGGAGAGGAGATAGGGACCAACATCTCTTGCTTCAAAGACAAGCTTGTGAATTGCTTGTGATGGAAGATTACATAAACTTTTCTTGGAGTTGTGGTTACTGCTTAGCTTAATAGCCATAACCTATGCATCATCTTTTATAATTAAGGTTTCATAAAATTCCGAGCTTTAATTTTGTTTTCTTATACATATACAATTAAGACCGACATCTTAATAAAGCTTCAACGTTGTTGAGAGGTGGCCCTTCTTTTTAGAACAGATCTTGTTCCTCTATCTATCTCTCTGTTCTTTCTTTCTTTTTTTTTTTTTAAATATATGTTTTTGAAATTAATTTTAGAAATACAGGGATTTTCCTTGTTTCTAATTAAAAAAATGTGTGGGCACTATGCATCAATACAGTATTTTTGAAATATCTAGAGTGACAGAAGTTTGAAACGTTTTGTTCTTATAGATGATGAGTTGGTTTTTACCAGTACAAAGAATTCCCGTGACTAATATTACATGTTCAATGTGATTGTCGTTTCTTCGTTTTCTTTGAATTTTTTGTTTTTTCATCCCATTTCTTTTATTTATTAAATTTATTGCAATCTTTCTGCCAAAAGTGAAGGAAAGCATGCTAAACCATGCATGGATGTAGGATATATCGAAAGGTACATAGATACTTTTTTTTTTTTTTTTTGGTTAAATTTTAGCTAGTAATTAAAAAAAATATTGTTTTTAGGAAAATTAAAAGTATGTTCTTTTTTCATGTATACGTTGTACCGCTTTGTCAGTTTGGAGAAGATTTTCACATGTTCATGTTCGGTGCCAGAAATTACCACTTTTTCCCTTTGTTTTCACCTCACTTTTTTCTTACTATTTAATCATGTAATTCAAAAAAAATAGAGTTCTTTCTACTAGCTCGCTCTAAACCTAACAATGCTTAATCCTTCATAATTTAATGCTTGGAAATGTCATCATTGGATTAAAAAAATATTATTTGAGATACATTTTACTAATGAATTTAAATAAAATAACAAATCCGATTAAGTTTCCAACATAACGAAATAAAAGTAAATAAACCTTAATTAATTTGAGATTAAATCTTTATTGCGATAGTATCATCCAATCACACTGAATTTGTCTGTATCTTTAACCATAGGTTAAAGAGGGTCTAAGTGTAAAAGATTTGAAGCATACAAAATATAACCTTTGAGGCTTTGAGAGGACTAAACACAGAAACGGTGTATGGCTTTATGCACGACGGAGAAGCTGTTCCTCCTATCTAAAGAAAACACAAGAGAGCAAGAGTAGCCGGTAACACTGGAATCAAGGGTGTCTAGGGTTTGATGCGGAATAACTTATTCATGATTAAGGTTATGATTATTTGAGAGGAAAAACTAAAGAAACCCAGCAAGAAAGATCTTGGACTTGCTGCTCATTGACTTATCCCTGCTTTGTTTTGGCAAACCACCAAATATATATTAACAAAAAAGATTACATATTCATTTGACGATTTTCTAAAAATACAAATATTTAAACTTATATATATATATATATATATATATATAAGTGAGAGGAGCATCGGTGATTTGTCGAATTTGGTGTACTTCCTTAGCTGTCTTTTGTTCATGCTTTCACTTGGCTCAATGGAGGGGCCAATGTCCAAGAACCTCTCTTCAACTTTCATGTTTGTCTTTGCTAATCCATATATCTCTAAATCATGGGATCTTTAACCCTTTCTCCCCCTCACGCAAATCCAACATATACACTACAATTACGCCATAATCTTGATTAATTACCTCTTAATGATATATATATGAAATGGGAACTGCGTCCACCGAATCAATTCTATAAAATATATGATTAATTAGTCATCAACATTTGGTTTTTGTCTTTTGACTAGCTAAGACAATTAGCATTTTCAAATAATAATATTAATTAATATTAAAATTAGCACACAAACAAATTGACCAAAACCAAATTATTGTCTTCTAACTGTTCATTCTGCCATTTCCAAAACCTCCTGGCGAGCTAGCAAGATCGTTTAATTATCACCGCTGATTCAAATAAGCAGCAAGAGTTATTAATTACTATGTAATTAAAAATTAGGTATTCACTAATCCAAATATTTCAACTTATTGTAATTAAAGTGGATATTGAAAAGGAGTATGTTTTAATTTTTGCTGATCATTATACTTAATTATAGTGTTTTTCTATATACCAATGCGCGAAAATTTATGAATAAGGTGACAAATATTGAATTATAATGTTTTTCGTTATTTATACAAATGACTTTTTTTTTTTTTTTACTTTTAACGGAAGAAATACTTGCCACACTACGTAATACGTACGGTAGAAATACAACATAACATCATCATGTGACCAATTTGACCATAATTATAGCCATATGGTCAATGGATAATATATAGATGGAAGCATGCTAGGCGTGATGCCTTTGTACTTCCTAATGTTTGGCTCCAAATGTTTATACCATTAAATCTACAAATATGTCTAAACACAAACAGGTGCTGTATAAACCAAAAATTCCATATCATCCAATTCGGCTAATTAGATTCTATCTACTCAGTTACCTACCTGTGATGGTGAGTTCTAACCGCCAATCATTGGTAGACACGTACGCAACCATACATCGCTAACCTTTATATATTTGTATAAATTCAAGTTTTTTTTGTTCCTTTTTAGGGAATTAAAATTGTTTTGTTTTAAAAAGAAACAAAAGTTTAGTCGGCTTTTTTTGTTTCTTGTATTAATTGTATGTTCTCGAGGCTTAAACAACAAAAATTATTAATTTGCCTTGATAATCTTTATTATTGAAAATTAAATTGCTAACTTGGGTTTTTCTTGGAGTCAAAAGATTGACTAATAAACCAATATCCTGTTATTGTAAGCAAGAAAATATCGTAGCTTCTGTCTTTTATCCTCTGGTAATGTAATGTTTGTTAGTTCCTTAATCCTTGGAGCTTCTTACAACTGAAGGCTATGGAGTCGCTAGCAATTCGATGAGGACAAGATGATGGAATTTAAGCAGACATTTTTACTACTCGTAGGTTTGTAATGATCAGACAAAGGGATCGAAGCAACTAATTCGATAATTTACATTTCTGTTCTTTCTTTTAAAAGAACTTTTCAGGTTGGACAATCAATAATTTTCTCTTAATAATTGAAAATGCCAATTTACATATTTTCTTTAATTTTTTGGCAGAAAATTAGAAAGCAAAAAGATTCTATATTTAAAAAAAAAAAAAAAAATCATAACTTTCCTATTTTGGCATATTATTATTATGCATGAAAATTAGTGGTACGTATTTTGTTTCTTGGGATAGGTTTTCTGTTGCTCCTCCTTTTAAAAAATTGACCATCAAAACAAAATGCATCAACATTTGTCCCTCTAATTCTCTCGACAAGCATTTTCTTTTTTCCCAAAAACATGGAATACCATTTATTACAAATCCAAAATGAAATTAGTTCAAATCAAAAAAAGAATTTCGGGCAAAAGAAGTATATATTCATTGAAAGCTAATTTTTCTAATTAGGCGATGAAATTTAAAATTTGATTAATTTTTTAAAATTGTTTCACTTTTCCAGTCTCAAAAAATATATTATTTTCCCCTTATTATTGTTATAAAAGATAACTCTATGTAGCAATTTCCCATTTTTCAAAAAAAAAAATCCCAAAAATAAAAAGATAATGCTACCAACTTTAAGCATGTTTAACTAATTAACTAGTTCCCTTCCTTGTCTCTCCTTTTTCACGAAGAAGGAAAAGATTACGTCACTCATTGTGCAATTAGAAACCTCTTCTTAATACTTTACATATGTGAAAGAAACTTCTTATATAGACGTAATTCCTATTGGGCAGAAATAATGTAAAGAAAAAAATTTTGATTTTTCCTTCCTTTTTTGATTTTTCCTATTTTCATATATTATTTAAAAAAATTGTACTATTTTCCAACGCGTCAATTCCTAATGTTCTGGGTATTGTACGGTTGGTCCAAAATCACTGAGCTCTGTGATGACTTTAGTATAGTGATGTTGACTTTTGTAGTACAAAAATCGGACGGACAAAAATGTTGGATTCCAACTCATGATGTGCATGATGAGAGATGTGTGTACAGTAAAACAGGACGGTGGTTGGCAACAAATTCACCGGAGGAAGTGGCGATGACCATTAGGTAAGAGGCAGGTGATTGTCTCCCGATTACCAGGTCCAACGCGCCACCGGAGGGTTTGAAGCAGAGTTCTTTTTTATTTTTCTTCTTGATTTTATATTATAATTTTGTAACAAAGATGTGCTTAAACTTGTTGACAGTTTTTAATTCCAATAAAGTCATTTTTTATAATTCAAAAGGAAAAAAAAAAAGATAATAATAATTTTTAAAAAATTCATTTTTATTTGTTTGTCCCTAAATAAGCAAATCTTATCCTAATTTTATTATCGATTAAAATGAAAGTGAAAAATGAAATCTAAAATTTTGAATTTTAGAGTTCAAATTTATTTATGTTTTAAATTTTTTGAAATCATCTAACATAAAAAAAAATGAGAGATCAGTAATATAATAAACGTTTAACATAAACAGCACAAAATTTGTAATTTCTAGAGGGATATTTTTTAAAAAAATTTGAAGGAATAGATGAAATGCGTTCTGTTTGAATACGGCTATCCATGTTTAAACTGTGCTCATATCGATGTAAATTTTTTTAACAGTGAGGATTCAAATTTTTAACACTGTCATTAACAAATGGATTAATTTTTATTTATAGAAGAAAACCGTAAATTTTGAGAAAAATATTCATGCAATTTATGAAGAATTGTTTTTGTTGAGCGTGTTAAACACGCACTATGGAAAGAAAGTAGAATAAATATGTCTCGGTTATGGAAATCGGGAGAGCAGAGAAAGCCCAGAGACGTACAAAACCAAATTATAAATGGCGGCGAATTCTAGGTTGCCGGCCACGTTAGTGCTGGCTGTAAAAAAGTAATTATAAAAAGATTACAAGCGAACAAAAACCAAAAAAATAGTTCTAACTTGAAACTTTCAAAATCTTAAAAATGGTAAAAATAAAAAGTTATATTAAGCCAGCACAATATGAAGTGTCATAAACAAATCATATCCCCAAATTACCCTTCTCCCACTCCATTCTAACACCAAGGCTTTACGACAGTAATTACAAGAGTAATTAAGGGAATTAAACGTAATTACAAGATACTTAAGCAATTTAAGTGGTCAAACAAGTGATGTACTCCTAATCCAGCATATTTGACTACCTAATTCAAACGGACCCGGGTATCTTGGGCCTCACGTGACAAGGATCACACTATTCGAGATGCTGAGTAAGCACCTTATGATGCTCTCCAATTGGGCCAGACTTTCCCATGGGCCCTATGTTGCTACGTGTCAAAATCGTAATTCATCATCAGGATGCGACGTAACGTATAGTGTATTTGGGCCGTGGCCGGAATCTTCGACCCGACACACCGGTTTTGATACAACCTGCCCCTAACTAATTTTGCTTTAGATAGAAAATAAAAATATTTTTTTAAAAAAAAAAAAAAGAAAAGAATTAAAAAGGAAATTAATATGAATGGAAATATTAGTAAATTATTAATAATTGGCGTTTTCCAATTTCGGCTGTTGGGATCCTATAAAACAGCGATTTCAGTGTTTTAGTATCGGATGCAACTAAAACTCTGCTTGTCTTTCTCTCTCTTTATTACTGGAGATTTTTTCCCGGTACGTTTCCTCTTTTCTTCCCATCTCCTTCTTCCTCTCGGTCTGAGTTTCCACTTATCATTAGCTTCCAGTACAGGAAAAAAACAACAACTGAAGTTTATACAATTAGGAAGAATCTAAGATTTTATTCTTTTTCCTATTTTGCTGATTTCTTCCTATTTTGCAAATCAATTGATACTCCTCTTTTAGGCCGTCTCACATTCTCTGATTTTGACAGAGACCGTAGTGTCTCCCTTTTAAGTCTGGAAATTGAGTCCCCTTTGTTTAAAGGGAGTCAGAGTTTAATAGTGAGTGAACTCCCTTTTCAAATAATTTCTGTACTAGTCTTCCTCTTCCCGGCTCTTCACCTTCTTTCTCTCTCTTCTTCCGCATCTTCTATGCCAATAAAGAATCCGAGAAGTTGTTGAACAAAACATATCACAATCATAGAAATGATGGAACAAAGTATCCTATGTCCTATGAAGTACACTGAACACAAACAAGTCACGAAAAAATTTACAAAACCATCCTTAAAGCCCAGAAAGGATGACAGGAATCGGTTAGAGCACAATCCGCCGCGGGTTGTACGGATATCAGTGACGGACCCCGACGCCACCGACTCCTCCAGCGATGAAGAAGGCGAGTTGTTTGGCCGCCAGAGAGTTAAACGCTATGTGAATGAAATTAGCATCGAAGAAGGCTGCAAAGAAATCATTCCTATAGCCAATGGAAGAAAAAGAGCAGGTACTGAATTACCGGCGGCTCACCGGCGGCTCAAACTGAATACAGCTAATTCTAATAATGGCAGGAAGTACCGCGGTGTAAGACAACGGCCATGGGGAAAATGGGCCGCCGAGATTAGAGATCCTGGGAGACGTGTACGTTTATGGTTAGGTACTTATGACACAGCTGAAGAAGCTGCCATGGTATATGACAATGCTGCAATCAAACTTCGAGGGCCGGATGCTTTAACAAACTTCATGACACCTCCGAGAAGAGAAGAAGCAGCAGAAGCGGAAACAGAACAAGTAGAGGAAAAGACTGAAACAAATGCTACTTCAACCTCTGGGTACGAATCTGGTGGTGAATCTCACAATCTGGCATCTCCTACCTCAGTTCTGAACTTCAGAACTCACCTGAGTGAAGAATCATCGGAACCACCGCAAAAGCGGGTCACAGAAACAAAATTAGAAATTAAAACGGAAGAAGTAGTACAAGAGTGCGAAGGCGAAACCATTTTATCCGATGAATCAACAGAATATTTATTGCCGTTGGACTTGCCGTTTTTGGAGGAACCATTTTTAGATGATTTCTTCAATTTTTCGAGTACAGGACCTTCACTCTTCGATGATGATACAATAACGAAGACAACAAGCAATATCGTTTTACAAGAGACTATATCAAGTCATGAAGATTTCAGTGACATATTCGCGGATATGCCTCAAGACTTTGGATCATTCAATCACCAAGAGGATGACTTTTTCCAAGATATCGGAGATTTGTTTTTCTCAGAACCGCTTGTAGCACTATGAGAGAGGGTTTCATGTCTGGTACTGACCGGCTGCCACCGTTTTGCTTGCCTATTTGACGGCAAATTTTGTCACCGGTGACAATACAATCCGGCTTTTTTTTTTTTTTATCAGTTTTGTTACTATTTATATAATATATTTTTATATTTTATTTGTTTGTTAAAGTATCTCCGTTTAAAAGAATGGACGGAGAATCGAGTGGAGTTTTGCTGAGATTTTGTACTTTATTATATTTAAAAAAAAATAATAATAATAATACTTAGACACTCTACTTACTAATGCAGAGTTATTTCCAAAATCTTGTGTTTATTTAATTAATGATTAAATAAAATATGGTATAATCTTAAAAGTGCCACAGTGGCATTCTTTTTGCCCCACACGAGTAGGCGTGATTTGCGGTTCTGGCCGGTCGATTGAGTCAAGACGGTGCGACTCGGTACATGTGAAATCGAGGTCTACAATATTATTTTTTTAATTTATTTATTTTCCAAAATGTATGACAAGCACGCGAAAAAATTGTCGTGTGGCCGCAAAGTTAAAGAAGTCTAGAAAGGCTAAAAAAGTAAAACAATAATAATGGTGGATTAAAACCGGGTTAACATTAATTGTTACTAGCTAATGCATTATAGACATTAACACAATAATTAAGATTGGTTGAGACGGAATTAATGTGGACGGAGTAAGAGTCGTATTGAAATTAACATTCCACCTTTGCTTTTCAATTGAAAAGATATGTTTTTTGAAAAAAGTTGATTCATTTTGTGGTCTGGTGTCATTGTTGCAATAGTGTTCAAATTTGCACTTTATGGACCAGTTACTAATTTTGCGACGTTAATTTTTATCAAACCCATTTCAATGTAAAACGATTGACGAATTTTCCAAATTCAGTTTGTCGTTTTTTACCACATCTAAAAAGTTTAGCAAAACGGTGGTTCAGGTTCACAACAAAGTCAGCATTCGCATGAGCAAATTCCATTTGCAATGTTGAAAATACTATTATTTCAATTTTAATTCTATTAATTTTAGGTTAGGATGGTGTATGAGTTGTACCCATTATGAAGATCATAAGTCATTATTTAAAGAGGATTGTAATACTATCTATGATGCTGATCGAGTTATATAAACCTTTGGGTTTGTTTATGTTCAAAAAATAAAAAAAAATATTATATAGTATATATATGCATGCAGTTTCTTAATTTAAGAAAAAAAAAAAATCATAATTTGCCTTCATTCAATAGCTTAAAATAAACCAAAGAAACAAGTATGTAATGAAGAATATTTGATGGTCCCATCGTCATGCTGTTCCAAGTATTGCTTCTTGCTTCCATATTACTCAAACAGAAATATATATATATATATATATATATTTATATGTATGAAGCTTGCAGCAATTATTTCTAAAATCACACGGAGAATGTCACAGTCTCTCCTCGTCGTCTATTTTCTTCTTTCAATTTATTTTCAGAATGTTGGTCAACTATGTATTATTTGTAAACATATAGTCATAGAATTTCCTTCTCTTACACTATATACACATAAATTCTAAAATGAAATTATTTCTCATATTGAAAAGGTTATGAACAAATTTTTATTTCTCCATTCGAGTAGTGGGTTGAGACCTCCCAATTATATAAGGTTTCACTAATTTGATGAGTTAAGAGTAGGGCTATATTTATTATGTAGTATATAGTGTTATTTCGACTCATCGGACTTCTTAGTGAATACAAAAAAAAGTTTTTAATATTTAAGAACATCTTAATTATTTTATATTATTAGGAACTAAGAATAATTATGTTAGAAACGGGGCCCGATAGGCATTCTCATTGGAGGGCATCTAAATTAAGTGGCACTTTGAATACTATTACTGAGTAGTTAGCTTCGCAGTTAATCAAGGAAACATATATAACATGGATATCAAAAAGCCCTCATAATTATGTCTCAGACCATATGATAATTAAAAATATCTTTTAATTTTCTTATAATAATAATAATAATTAATAAAAAGTTGGAACCATCAGCTTAATTATCCCCCACAAGAAAAGAGAAAAATCCCAGTAAAAAGGAAAAACAAAAGAGGACAAGTTGGATTAGCCCTAGTACAAGCCAAGACCCTCCCACACGTTCAACAACACATTTTTCATAATTACGTTTGAAAACTATATATTAAGAGAGAGACATTAAACCAAATTTAACATTTTGACGAGATTGATTGAACTTGTAATACATGAGATGCTCTGAACCCAAAAAGAGAGCAAATTGGATTTTTTTTTTTTTTTTTTTTTTTAGGAATTTATTTTATTTAAGGAAAGTATACATACAATATTAATAAAACCTTCCAAAAAAATTAATAAAAAAGAAACCGAGTACTATATAAAAAGGATTAAAACATATATGGGTCATGGTTGCGATGAGTTATTTTATTTCCTTTTTTATTTGAATTTAATTTACAGCTCTCCTCTTTTTCCTTGTCATATAAAGACTAGCTTAGTCATCCATTTCATTGAATTTAATTTACAGCTCTCCTCTTTTTCCTTGTCTTTTTCTTTTTCTTTTTCCTTTTTTGACACTTTTTCCTCTGAATAAAGATTCATATAGTTCGTTTTCTTTCTTTATTTGGTAAGTTATTTCATACAATTAAAGTAATTTACTTATGGCTAATTATAACTTTATATGCTAAGCCAACCATAATTGGATTGGATCTTGGATGGTTAAAAGCTGACGAAATATCAAAATATTCCGAACTTTATATGTTTTTAGAATTTTATTTTTATTTTGATATATTAGCGCATGATAAATATTCAACAATGGCGGCACAATATATCAAGAAAAGCCTCCGTTAATTCATAAATATTTTTGATGACATACATATTAGAAACTTATTTCCTAACAAATTGCCTTTTTTGCCCTTATCATTTTACATGCCAAATTCTAATTCTCATCATCAATATGCAATTTGATTCTTTTTCCATAATCAATGACGTAGAAAATTGATTTACATAAATTGCTGTCCTTCTAAAATATATAATTCCATCTATTTATTAGAAAATTATATTTATTTATATATAGGAAATATCAAGAAATAGTAATCAAAATATCAAGAAATGACACTAGAATTCATGAACTTGTCTGAGCACCATGTAAGGAAAATCAATACAGACTGCCAAATGTCTATTCACTCTTATAGACAACAAAACGACCATAAAATCATCACAGCATGATTGCTAATTAATAGGTAAAGATAATTTATTATATTACTATTATTATATGTAAATATTTCATAATTTAAAATCATCACAGTAAGATTCATTATGATGCTTCCCTTCACGTGAGATATATAATTTATTTAAAAATTAATTAATTTTAGAAATTATATATAATTTGCTTCTTCTACAGTTTGTATTAAAGATTATGTCAATCTGTCATCTATGCACGTTGGAGCCATAATAATCTTGACCGACTATTTTTACCCAAATAAAGAAATACCGACAATCTTGATACACAAATTTAATATTTTACCATCTTTACTTATTGTTTTACTGTAGAGAGATACCAAATAAAATGGGAAAAAAGCCAAGATTTTTTTGGAATTATATGCATAAACAAAGTCCCAAAGCCACCAAAAATTAAAGAGAGAGAAAATAAAAAAGTTCCTGCATTTATACGGTGTATTTAGTAGAACAACATCTAATCAAATCCTAATCAATACAGTGTATTTATACTAACTTCTGTTCACTGTAGATGTATTAATGTATTATGAGAAAGAGTGTGGTGCAGCTGAGGCCTGAGGGGGCACACGTTTAATTCGTTACCTCATCCAACCCAAATTGTCACCTTATCATTATCATTAGGCTTCCAATAAAATTTCGCTGCTTCATTGCTAAGAATTGGATGACATAATGTTTTATCTTCTCAATAAAACGGACCAACTGATGACAAATATACGTATATAAGCTATTAATTAATTAAACCTCAATATTCCAATTAAAACAAAACAAATGGATGATAGAACTCGTAATTTATGCATAATATTATAGTTCTTAATTAGTTTTTTAAATTTATTATTATTTTTTTTTACCAGAATAAAGTTTAATTATAGCCCAAAAATAGGACCTTCATATATATAGGTAGTCGGCGATAAACTGTATCTACGACTGTAAGTGTTGAGAAGGTAGAAGAAGGCAAAAGAAAGGCTAGTTAGAGGTGCAGGCTTTATTTTAAGAGCGCAAGTCTGCAAATATGTTTCAAACCAAAATTAATGAACAGCGACATTACCTGAACCGCTTTCTTTTGTTTTCTCACTTGTTTTTGTTTCGGTCATCTTCTTTCGTTTTTCTCTGTGTTCTCCAACGCCCTTTCTGGTCCCCACTTGCACAGCAAACATGGCTATCTCCTGCTGTTCTCACATTACATTACATTACATGCACTTCCCGATGATTTTACCTTTTTTTTTTTTCGTAAAATTAATTTGCTAAATTATTATCATAATAGAAAATTAAATATTCAGCAAAACGACTGTATCTTGCGGTGAATTTTAATTAAAGTTATAAGTTCAAAATTTTACCGCTATTTAATTTATAGTGAATAAAAATTAACTATTTTTTGAAAAGATTAACTTGGCTACAATTTCATTACATTGGTTTTTCCAGATGCAACAAATGCCAGTCAACATGTTGACTTCTTGCAGTCGGCATATCCGAAAGTCGGTAACAGCTTGACAACGAAAGTAACTAGTTTACAAAAATTTATTAACTGGAGGAGGATTTGCCCGCCAAAATTAAAGCAGTGAAAACAATATAGTTTGGACGCATTGGATGGATCTGGCCCACCAATCTACTGGGCCCAGTAAGAAATTTAACAATCTACTCAACTTAAATTAATCATGATTATCTTATGTTAATCATGCCATTTTGGCTCAACGATCTCATCAAAGGGTTTGACTACTCAATATTGGGAGCGTCTGTTATCCACGTGTCGCCGTAATCTTACGTCTAAGCATTAACTTTGGGCCCCATAATATCAAACCGTCGGTTTTCTATCCTGAGCTGCAATGCACATGCGAATCAGACTTTTTGAACAAGGAGGTGGGCCCAGGGATCTCGGCCCAACAAGGAAAAAAAAAACAATTGTAAACAGAAGACAATCAGATGGTGTGGCACGTGAAGGCTGGATGGGTCTACTGCACCTGTTTACAGTCAAATTTTTCTTTATCCACGTGGCCATTATGATGCAGGGTCAACACCGCTAATCATGAGACACGTGGCGGAGGCACCATCTTACAAACTTTGCATTGTAGGTGAGGGAGCATGCGTATCCAAGGGTGGCAAAGGCAACCAAAGAGCTACGTACTTGATTACAAGTATTTTATTGTTTTGTAAGTTATTTAAAATTATTCAAAAGAAAATTGATTCGAATATATTTCCGGACCATAAAATGAGAATGGAAATATCTCAGAAATAAATATGCGAAACCGCCTTAATATAATAAAGAAAGAAAAAAAAAAAAAAAAAAGTGGGCAGATGAAGATTGCAGAGCGAGTTAAATTCAATTTCACCTACCGGGAAGCAGGTGATGAGCAGAGAAAAGGAAAATGTGAAGATTTTTTATTTTTTGGGCTTTTCTTTCATCTTTCAGCTTTTACCAGTCAGGCTTCAAAGTTTCTTGTTGAATGTTAGCACATGACATTTTTTTTTTTTTCTTTTTTCGATTAACTAGTGAGTGGGTCCATTAGAACTGTGAAAATAATTTCCCTCAAGCAAGTTGCCTTCTCCATTTCTTTCCAGCAAAGAGTTGAAAACAAATCAAGTTAGAAGGGGGGAAAAGGGAAAATCTACCATGCCCATAGTGGGGCTTAAGTCACAAAAGGAGAGTTTCATGGCCAGCTTTACTTGGAAGGAAGAAAAATATATCATCAGTACTTTGTTTTCAATTGTCTATCTATGCTTTTGTCAAAAAAAGAAAAATTATCGAATATAATTAAGATTTCAACTAGAAAGAAATTTAAGATGTATAATTTGAGTCAAACCTAGTCATAAATATGCGTATTATTAATATTTAAAATATTTCAGCAACAGGATTTAAAAAAAAAAAAAAAAAAAAAGAAATCGTAGACAAGTATGAAATACTAGTAGTAGCTTGAAGGGGAAATATGTAGTGAAAGAAAAGAAATAAAAAAGATTGACCTGTGGGAAAACGGGGTAGTGGGTGAGTGTCCCACTTGGGATTACAGAAGATCACAAAGAGGGGGAAATGTAGGGATAAAACAAAGAAGGATGTTTCTAATTGTCCTCTCAATTTCCAAAGTCAAAACAACTCACTCCTCCAATTACAAGTCAAACTATGTGTTCCATATTATAGGAACTTTAACTTTTGGGTTTTGCCTTCCAATTCCCTTCTTCTTCTTTCTTTTTTTTTTTTTTTTTTTCTTTTGTTGGTCTGTTTGCTTCCTATTACTAATTCTTTATATATACAAATTAAAAAGCACAGACCAATTTTTTTTTTTTTGCCTTGAGAAAACATCACATAAGTATACCTTTCCGACATTCCCTTTTCATTATGGTTTTGCTATTTGTCATCTTCCAATTACGTGTTTGACGCAATACCTGCTAAGCTAAGTTTTTTAACATAAACCCAAAACAAATATCCATTATCCACGATTGCCACGATAGTTGGAATCGTTGAATTTGGAAAATTAGTTTATTAGAAAGTTTTTTGCGTTCAAATTATGTTGGATGCAGTCAGAATTAGACCCGCCCAGACGGCCAGACAGAAGACATTCCACTGTCTTCGATAAACAGTGGAATGAATAGTCTGTAAATGGCCGTTAAATCAACGCCATGTAATGTAATCAGTTTATAGAATCAATTCAAGTCAACTCTACAGTTACAATAGTTGTACTGATAGTTGATCTCGACAGCTGCAAAGAGACTCCAACACAGGAAGTGGGGACCGAGAGAAAAAATTTTGATTTGGGCCTAAGCTGTTTAGTCATGGCTAAAGAATTCCGGACCAAGGGGTCCCCGACATCGAATCATGATCCATTTCTCCTGAAAGAGCCCATTGGGCCATGACTCCAGATATGGATCTATTTTCGTAAGATTCTCTTGCCTCTTGATAATGCAGGACGACCTTCAGACACTTTTTGTCCCCCGTTTCAAGCTCCACCTAGAGTTGCTGATTTTGGAGAGTTTATCTAAAATGGTTACTTGATATGCAAGAACGATCTTGTAACAGTAGCAACTTTAACAGTTAAAAAACCAAAGCAGACTATAGAAGATGGAGTTTTCGTGTCTCTGGAGACTCCACAAGAAGCATTTCTATCATAGAACTTTCATCTGAACAACATAACATTTCTATCACAAACTAACAAGACAAAATCCATTTCAACTACAAATATGAAACTTCATAATTTCCAAGAGAAAATGCATCTTGAACTCCACCAACGATTGCTATTCCCCTAGTGGATTTGCTGCTTTTTCCTGCTTGTTTAAAAAAGAATTGCTGTCTGTTTGAGATGAAAACAGTAATAAAGTAGCGTTTAACTCGATCAGAATTTGGGGCACAGTGAATTTCAAAGGGCAAAAGAAAGTTTATCAACCACCACTAACTGAAACCTCATATACATTCCTAACTAACAAGGATCTGCATCTTAATAGCATGGCAGTCTAAATTTGGCTCCTCATCGTGCTAACTGTTGCAAGCCTCCAGATTTCATAGGAAGAATTGAAAAATAATTGAACCTCTTGATTTATAACATCAGCAAGAATTTTCCCATTTTCAGCTAACAACTAAAACTTCAAACTTACAAATTGCCTCAGCCCCTGGCCAACATCACATCCAATCGATTCAAATTACCATTAGATGAAGATCCATCAATCTGAGGAGCTTTACTCACGTTTCTATTGCGATAGATAAGTTCTTCTTGCTTATATGGGTGCTCCTTATAAGCTACCTGATGCAAATGGAGCAATGCAAGCATGCTAACTGCAAATACAGCGGCATTGCCCAGCATCCCTCCCATCTGATCCCATTTAAGGGATGTCCTCACAAAGTCAAAACTTGAAATCAGAACTTTCATCACTATGTTAGACCCTTGGTCGCACCTATCAAGTTTCTGATCGGATGGATTCAGAGATGAACCATAAAGGTTTTCAGGAGAAACAAAGTCACTTGCATCATGTACATCCCCAACAAAAGCTAAAGCTTCTTCAAGGACTTTGTACTTCTTACCATGGTGTTCAGCTAACCTCATTGCAAGAACAATCCTGCTTTGTTCTAACCGAGCAATTGCAGCATCCCTCTCAGCCCGCTGTTGTATTTGTACAGTCTATAAAACATGCACAAGAAAAAAAGAGCCATGAATATTCCCTAAAAGATCTCAGAGTTACACATATAAATCTGAACCAATTATGTTTACATACATAAACTGCAGCAATTAATGTAAATAATTTTAATGGTGCATCAATAAAGGCACCTGGAATAATTCAACAAAGCCTACCACAACTGTTTAGACCTAAATTTGAAAAATCAGCCAGTATTGTTCTTCGAATTCTAGGACCAGAACTTCTGTTAACCTCACATAACAAAATAACTTCTGCAAGCAAATGTGATTTCATGTTCAATCTTTCTTCCATGCATTCAGTTGATGCAAATTCTAGTGTTAGTCTGTTAGATAAATACTTTTATCTAAGTGCAACCTGCAAAATCTCCTCACAAATGTTTATCAGACTCTATTTGCACCAGGTTTCATTCCTTCCTATGTGTATAGACATCATCCAATGAGTACTCTTAAGAACTGAAATCAATCTCAAAAAGCCACAGTGGGTCCTTTCCATAGGCCAAGTCTTTCTAGAATCATCACTTAAGCTCAATCCTAAAAGGTTGTATGTTATATCTATACATCTACCACAATTCTGTCTCCTTAGAACTTGAATTCATTTCTGGGGCTCCTGCTGTTTATAGACTAGAGCTATCTTACCTGCACTTATTAATATAAATGTGCGGTGCCCAATTCATTCCCTAATTCTGCAGTGAAGCCAAAACAGGTTCGACAATTTCCAACTAAATTATTACCGGAATCACATAATATTTCCAAGTAAATTTAACAATATGCATGGCTACCACAATATCTAGAACCAAATTGCTTCTGGCTCTCCTTACATTTACTCACCGTCCAAGCAGAATTCAAGCAAAATACAAACAAGCATGAATTGAAAAAACAAATGAATTACATGAAAGAAAAGAAAACCCTAAGAAATCGAAATTGGACTTACATGGAAGAACTCCAATTGATCCTCGAGGTTCTCGAGAGCAGTCCTGATGGCGTTGAGACTCTTGGCCTCTTGAATAGCGAAGTCATTATCATCGACCCTAAAATCCTTGACAAAGACAAACCCAGAGCGAGTGTCCTCAACATCATCGTTGTTGAGTTTCTTCTTATCTGACTTCCTCAGGTTTCTGACGGAGTTGAGGAAGTGGGCTCGGGAAATTGAGTGAATAGCGTCGCTCAACTTGTCGTGGAGGTCCCAGATTTTCTCGAGAACTGCTTCAATTTCTTCAATCTCCATATTCCATTTCATGTGGGAAAATTAGGGAAAGCAATAAAATTCAAGGAGGGAAAGTTTCGCTCGTTCGGCTACAGGGTGCTTTATGTGAAAATGAAGGGCAACTGCTACCCGCGGTAAATAATAGTAAAAAATTATCTCTTTTTTACCAGGAAATAAATACTCGTATAAAATATAACCCGTCCTTTCTTTTTTTTGTTTTTCCGTTCGATATTTATATACAATGAAATTTTTATCCTCTACAGTACAGGGACAGTACAACCTTAAGGGGAAGAATTCCAATTAAAATTACCTTTAAAATATTCTTAAATTAATATTTAAATCTTTTTAGAACTTAATGTGTGAGTATGCTAATAAAAAAAACCGTGGAGCTTTTATAGCTGCCGTTTTTGCATGCAAGGAGTTGGGATTATTTTTGCCGGCTTGGTTTCTATGATTCTTTCTAAAATCTTCCTAAATAACTTTCCTGCTAAAAAATTTAGTGAAGACCCAATTCTCTCTACACAGCCTCAAGCAGATTTTATTTGGCGAATCGTTTTAATGACCGGTGCATTTCCAGCAGCTTTAACATTTTATTGGCGAATGAGAATGCCCGAAACTGGTCGTCACACTGCTCTTGTTCAAGGTAACGCTAAACAAGCCGCTATGGACATGGGACGCGTTCTTGATATGAAAATTGAAGAAGAACAAGACAAGGTGATGCAATTTAAGGCTGCTAATGATTACCCATTACTTTCTAACGAGTTTGACAAGCGACGCGGGCTTCATTTGATAGGTACATGAGTACGTGGTTTCTCCTTGACATAGCCTTCTACAGCCCAAATTTAACCCAAAAAGATATATTCCCTGCAATGGGATTAATCAAAACTGATATCGAGATTAATGCTATAGAAGAAGTTTACGAGACTTCGCGTGCCATGTTTATTGTTGCATTGATTGGCGCATTTCCTGGTTATTGGTTTAGAGTGGGCTTAATTGAAGATATTGGCCGGTTTACAGTTCAGCTTCTAGCGTTCTTCATGATGTCTGGTTGTATGTTAGTCATGGGTATCGAATATGAATATCTGAAAGAACATAACAAGTGGCTATTTAAACTTCTTTACGGCTTGACGTTTTTTTCCGCAAATTTTGGTCCCAACAGCACAACGTTTGTTTTTCCTGCTGAACTATTTCCGACAAGGATGACATCGACGCGTCATGCATTGGGTGCGGCTGCAGGGAAGGCCGGAGCAATGATCGGAGCTTTTGTGGTTCAATCGTATACTCTGGACGGAAAACGTCGAAAATAAAAGTTGCGTTGGTGGCATTGGCATTGACAAATATGCTAGGGTTTTGTTGCACGTTCGTGCTTCCTGAGACCAAAGGCCGGTCTTTGGAGGAGATATCTAGTGAAGACGGCGGCCAAGATGGGAGATAATAACAAGTCTGCTAGACGAGCTTCGGTGGCTCGACAGAGAAATAGCGAGAGAACTTTGTGATGATTGAAGGGTCAATTAGCTTGGCAAAATCATGATTCCATGTATGGAGAAATTTTGAACATACAATAACAATTATATAAAAGTATATACAAAATGCACCAGTAATTTATGGATTTTTGATAAAAAAAATAAAATAAAAAAGAATTTTCGGACGTATCAAATTCACGAGGTAATTTTGAATATATGTGAATTGAGTTAGCACTCCTTTTTTTTTTTTTTTTTTTTTTTTTTAAAATGAGAGCTAACTCATTTCTTAATTATAATATGAAATTAATTATAATTCAACCGACACCAATGTTCAAAATCCATTGACGATTCAAAATTAGCATTATTAGCTTTATTATTATTAGTGTTATAATCTGTAATTTTCTCATTTTTAGCGTTTTTTATGTTGAATTTTTAATTTGCCTCATCCTATCAATGAACTAATAGTCAGATAAAATCAAGTTGAAACCATAGTTTCAAGCTTAAATATTATTGTCCAACTTTGTAATTGACCAAATTATGTACATAATATTTCTCAAAAACTATGAATTATTTACAAAGCGTTATTAAAAAATAATTATTAATCTATTGACTTTAATTAAAATAAAAAATAAAAATAAAAAATTAATTTGGAAAAAATTTAAATTAATAATAAAGAGAACAATAAATTACAATGAACACATGCCAATGTGGCAGCAGCCACAATCAATTGTCAAAGTTCTATAAAAGGAGAAGAAAAATTAGTTAGGCATGGACGTCACCCATGACCTTTAATTATTATCCTAAAAACATGGAAAGTCCAAGAGACTAACTATTTTTACAATATACTTACCGTTTCAAAAAAATGCAATCAAATTTGAAAATCAGCATATCGAATTTAAAATTTCCATAAAAATTATCTGAAAAATAAAATTATATACAATAATCAAATGTTAAGATGTATGCTGCTTATTTTAAAATCGAATAAATAATATATTTATTTATATATTATTTTCATATTGTTGAATCATATTCACTCGTAAATATTTTTATTAATTTAGTGAATGAAAAAATAACTATATTAGGGTTATTTCTGTCGTTTTACCTCCTAAGTTAAAAAAAATATTAGATTTTCTTAGAACGAATGCTGCATAATATTATGAATTTTTTAAATTTATTAATAGTGATTTTTCTTAGTTTTCTTGGCACACAGTCCAGCTGTTAGGTACCGTTTGATTCCACACCGAGAATCGCGCGTCGTCACAGAAAGCCCTAGAAGAAAACTAAAGGCACGCCTTTCTCACGCAAAGGCACTGTTTGGTTGCTTTTTCTTGTTTCAAGGAAAGGCGAAGTCCCTACTCTGCACTGATATTTGCTTGCGCCACTCACTGGTGGATTTAGCAAAAACTCAGTGAAATTAGCGCTTTGCCGCTTTCCCCCCTGTTTTTTTTTTTTGATGAAAATCAGCCAAAAACGTCACCAAACGTCTTCGTAGTTCTAGAAGGTGTATTTTTCTGGTAAGCGTTTAAGCGTTTTTCTGCTTCGTGTCTTCCCTCTTCCCCAAGCAATGTGGAAAAGGAAAAAAATTAAAATAAAAAAACGCTTCGTTTTTGCTTTTTTAACAAATAAATTGTATTGATTTTCTGTGCGCATCGAAAGGCTCTTTATATTGGATTGATAATCTTTTTGGTCGGTTCTGATCGAAAGGGATGACTGAGGTTGCGCCAACTCGGAATCCATGGCTGAGTACAGAGCAGACAGCAAGAGTCGATATTAACGGTCAACATTTATCGACGTCGGACACGATGGTGCTTGATGGAGCAGAGCCTGGATTTTCTGATTCCCAGCCTCACCAATCAAATATTAAATCCGCCGGAAACTTAGGGATTGGTGAAAGAGCTCTCTCTGCTGCCGGTGCTGCTTTCCTATCAGCAATTATAGTTAATCCTCTTGATGTTGCCAAGGTAATTGTACTGCAATTTGTCTACATGATTTCTGCAATTTGTATCTTTTCACCAATTTTTTGTTCAATGGTTTTGCAATTTTTTTCTTTATCTGTAATTTGATTGATTGCTTTTCTTGCTGCATTCTAAATGTAATTAATAAATTGTATGAGAATTGTAGCTATTTCTATCTTAATAGTAGAAAGTTCTTTTGGTCTCTAAGTTGTGAATGTAAACTGAAACCATTTTCTGTATTTCAATTTATAGACTAGGTTGCAAGCGCAGGCTGCAGGAGTTCCTTACTCCCACCCACTGAGTAATATCATCAGTAGAATGGCATATTTTGGGCCAAACATGGTACGTGTACTCTTTTAGGCTTTTTTTTTTTTATTTTTTTATTTTTAAAGATGCGTGATTGTCTCATTTAGTCTTTAATCGAAGTTGTCAGTTAATTTTGCATCCTAAACCCGTCCTAAATATTGGGCTCAGATGTTTGCTGATCTAAGGTGTTCACCGTCATGCTCGCGAGCTGGAGTTCATGGAACTGTATCGATTTGTCCTCCTGATTGTTTCCAATACAAAGGAACTCTAGATGTCTTCTACAAAATTATACGACAAGTTAGTATTTCCTTTTCTTAACTGAATGTGTAATATGGTTTGTTGGCAAAAGGGCGAAAAGAAAGAAAAAAAATGAAAATTTGGTTCGACAAATATTTTATTTTGTGTCTTCAGTAGACATGAACCACTATTAATGGTTTTTTGGGAGATACTTTGCAGGAAGGAGTTGCAAGGCTATGGAGAGGCACAAATGCTGGTCTGGCCTTGGCTGTACCAACGGTAAATTTCTTGATCTCTATGGACATGTCCACTAACAGTTACCATTATTGGTATATTCCAAAACTCTTCACCAAATCAGCTAAATGGTGATACTTCAATTCCTGTAAAAACAGGTGGGAATCTACCTACCATGCTATGATATGTTTCGCAACTGGATGGAGGATTTCACCTCTCAGAATATCCCTGGTGCAACACCATATGCGCCTTTAGTGGCAGGTTCATTAGCGCGTTCCTTAGCTTGTGCAACTTGCTATCCCATTGAACTTGCAAGAACCCGAATGCAGGTCTGCAGAAATATTCAACATGCTTATCTTGTCCTTCAGTTTGTCTTTTTTTTTTTTTTTTGAATTTTCTTTATGTGAGAATTTGCAATGAAGTCTGAAAGATTATTGCCTGTTGAATGCGGGGAACTATATAGACATAGGCATTATGTTCTATTGTCTTTTAAAAAAATGTGATAGCTTATATGTTTACTGGTACCAGACATGCTTGCTTGATTACTAAATTATAAACTGTTGTATGACTACTAAATTGTATATTAAAAGTTCAGATGATAATATTGTTGTTATCTTTTAAGACAAACCATGATATGTTGGCTATGTTTTTTTCCCCACTCTTTTTCTACCTATGGCCTAAGAGTTTGAAAAGACTACATCTTTAGTTGTAACCTATTAACAGGGAACTGTTTTTATTTGCTGTATTTCATAATTCCATATTATTAACCTGTTGTATTCTTGTATTTTCTATGCACATCTTATTGCTGAAATTTTTGTTGAGTTGCGGGTTTGCACTATCCATTTCGGGAGACAATAAATAATGAATTAGAGACATCTTAATTTCAATGCTTTAGACTATGATCTCCTGTGCTATACATAATGCATGAAAAACCGATATAATGGCTTTAGAAAATAAAATCTTTGTTTTCGTGGTGATACCTTTCCTTTTTTCCTTGTCTCTCCACCCCCCTCATTCTCTTTGATAACTTCTTATTTTACTACTGCGTGACAATTTTAGGCATTTAAAGCAGCAGCTCAAATTGGTAAAAGACCTCCTGGAGTTTGGAGAACTTTGCTGGAGGTCCTCTCCCATGTAAGGAGCACAGACAATCTGCAAAACAACTGTAAGTTGATACTTCTATTGGTATATTTTTGGATCTTCTTTGCATTGCACATTCTGGGTATTTTGGACTGAAACAATAAATGATAAAATATCCAGTATTATTAGCACATAGATGGTCTTTCAAATAATAATCCAGAATATTTTCTCATTATTGTGTCTCACAATATAAGAAAAACTACTCGGTGCTTATTTATTCTAGTTGGCTCGCTTCCTTGGAACAGTTAGAGGCTACCGCGTGTTGTGGACGGGCATGGGGGCACAGCTTGCTCGTGATGTTCCATTCTCTGCTATTTGTTGGTCAACCCTAGAGCCAGTAAGAAACTAACTATTTGGCTGTTCTGTAAATAAACTTCAGATGTTTTTCCTTCCGCTTTGGCTAGCATTATTTAGATGATTGAATGTTTCCATGCTGTATATTTTGCTAGAAGTGATTTCTTTTTCTTCTGCTGGTATAGATCAGGAGAAGACTATTAAGTTTGGTTGGTGAGGAATCCAGTGCGGCAAGCATTCTTGGAGCAAACTTTTCTGCTGGTTTTGTTGCGGGAAGTCTTGCTGCTGCTACTACATGCCCTCTAGATGTTGCCAAAACCCGAAGACAGATAGAGGTTATTACTCCCCCTATCTTATATGGCATGTAAATTTAGGCTGATGCTTTCCACCATTTATGTCCATTAAGATGTTCATTGTTTAATATGATCTCCTGTAATTTAGGGCCTATTTGATGTTTGGTTTTTATGATTTTGTGAAAATGGCAAAGTAATACGGGAAGGCATTTCTTTTAGTTTTTGTAGACTTGCAGTTTACAAACCAAAAAAAAGATCGATGTGCATCAAGATAGACCACAATTTATGACTTCAAACATTGATATATTTTTCTCTTGATTGATAGTATCTGACATGTCTGGTGGCTTTCCTTTTATTTTCAGAATGATCCTGTAAGGGCATTGAGGATGACAACACGGCAAGTGTTGATGGAAGTTTGGAGGTACCTTTATTATATCTTAAATATGATTTTCTATTATGTGAGTAGAACAGTCTTCTAACTAGGCTCCCACTTAGGTGAAGCACCTGATCTTAAATATGATTTTCTATTATGGAAGTTTTTTCCATTGTTCTCTACTAGAGAGATGACAACTCATAGGTTGTAAGGGTGGACCTACATAATAAGGGCCTCAGGTTATAAAGTGGGGAAAATGGGGCCCCAAATTTTAGAGGTATGCCATGCTAAGCGATTTGAATGTTATTTTCCATTAGAGCAGGCAAAGTTTTGGGAGTTAATGAGTAGGATCTGGACCACCCTTCACATCAGATGCTTTAGTCATCTGATTCATGGGTTTGATGGAATACTTAAAGGATATCTATAATGAGAACGTCTATGACTCTTATTCTATTTGTATGTTGTCCACTGCCAGTAAAATCTCTGGGACATTTTTGTGCTGCGCTAATGCTTATACCATTTTGCCTCTTCATTTAATTAAACATTGTGGATTTTCATCTTTCTCATGGGTGACACAAATTTCTATCAGGGATGGAGGAATGAAGGCGCTGTTCACAGGTGTTGGTCCTCGTGTTGGTCGTGCTGGTCCATCTGTTGGGATCGTGGTTTCATTTTATGAAGTTGTGAAATATGTTCTCCATCAACATTATGCAACTTCATAACAAAGGGGGTGTCAGTGCTTTATCAGTTCTTTTTGGTCTCTGCCAAATCAATTTAAGTTGACTGGAATAAGAGCAACAACTGGACATTTGCGTTGGAGAAGCAGCCACCGGTTGTGAATAATATGGCAAGCAAAGAAGAAAATACAGTTTTGTAAGTGTTAGGTTTTTTCTATTGGCCTGCAAGTGCAGACAGGAATCTTAATCTAGGTTTTTTCTGAGTTCTAGTCTCAGTTCACTAACTTATTCCGGCCTATGGCACTTTTGCTAACCCACATCTATACGAGGTTTTAACTGACAAGAATCTTTCCGCAAATGCCGTGGTAATTATATTTTTACACTTAGGGATAGTTCTGTAGCAGACTTCGAATATTACGAGGAAAGGAATTGAGTTAATTGTGAGTTTATTTAGAATATTATCACATCTGCCATCGCATTTTTGTTTTTTTGTGATTTTCTTGGCAGTAAAAGCTGCCCTTGTGATTTTCTCAATGTCTTAGTAATTATTTAATGTGCTCACGGACCGTGATCGGCATTGGGTTGGGGGGAAAAATAAATTGACAGATTTCAGAAAGGGGTTTCCAAGGTTAGAGAGAGAGAGTGATTTTTTTTTTTCAGTATTGAGTGAGGGGTTTCGAAAGTTGATCTATTGTTGTTTGGTACTGGTCAGAGCTGGTTTGAATCAAAACGCAACGTTTTTGCCTGCGGTGTTCAAATTCGCAAATTTGCTGTTTGTCTTAAAAGGAAGGAGAGAATATTAGCTCTGCATCTCTCATCTCCTGTAATATTTAGCCTCTGGTAGGATGAAAAGTATTTTTTGAAAAAAATAAAATAACCATAGAACAAATTTAATGGAGAAAAATAATGAAATAACTTTTTAATTTATTTTTCATTTGAGCTTATATATTTGGAATTTCTCCAATTTAGAGAGAACCAACTAAAGAAAGTAAATACCACTAAATTTCTATTAATTATCAATTTTTCAATGGTAACATTTTCTTTCATCTAAAGCTTTGTCCTTTCTAAATAAGAAAAGATAACCAAATTCACGACTCCTTAATAATTTTTTTCCTTCATTGTGATCATTCGAGAACATAAAATAATCAAGAGTACACAATACAAAGCGTTGTCCAAATATGAAAATCTCTGAGATAATTTTGGCTTATGATCATTTGAGACTTATTGGTGGAAAATTAGACCCCAAATCAAATATAACATCGATGTTCTGTTCTTCAAAATGTTGAATCAGTGAATGAGGTGAATGAGGTAGGTGAGCACCAATGCCAATAGCATTAGAACATACGCTATTCCTTGGTCTATTGTGGTGCCTGCAATTCATGGTTAATACTTTTCTTTAATTATTCTTTCCTTTCATAAAGGGAAAAACACAGAGAGAGAGAAGAAGAAGAAGAAGAAGAAGAAGAAGACTTACCGTCGCTTGTGGGTGATGGAGCAGAAGCAGGGAATTGGCATTGAGCCAAAGGGAACATAATAAACGCATATAGAATAGAAAGAGCGGCAAAAAATCCAAATGACACCCCGCTGACTGCCATTTTTCTCTATTAACAAGAATAATAATCTCTCTTAATTTCTCTGTAAATCTCTAGTTTCCACTTCTGTCTCGCAGTCTAGAATACAAAAGAAAAGAAAAAAGGGAGAAGCACTAGCAGGAGCTCTTGAGTTGAGGTTAGCTGGTGAATATTGTGGACGAAGGAGGAGTTGAGAGTTATTATTTGTAGCCTTGTCTATTTATATTCTCTGTTCTCCACATACAAGGCACAGTGTGGGGTCTACCCGCAACTCTAGAGGACCCACAAATCCATGTGGTGTGGCTTTTGCTTGTCTTTCCCTGTAATTCCAAGCTGTGGTCTTCAAAATAAAATGTAAAATAAAATAAAAATAGAAAAGAGAAAGAAACCAGCCTGTCTCTGCTTCTGCTCTATTGTTTTTGCCTATAAAGATTCAATATATTTGCTGGTTCTATCTGGCAAGCTGTTCGCATTCTTGCCAGGTTATTGATTAGAATATTCCATTCTTGATTTCTCGATGTCA
Source organism: Jatropha curcas (assembly GCF_041381405.1). Lineage (NCBI taxonomy): Eukaryota > Viridiplantae > Streptophyta > Magnoliopsida > Malpighiales > Euphorbiaceae > Jatropha > Jatropha curcas. The sequence goes on along the minus strand of NC_143160.1, from coordinate 1,651,447 downwards.
AGAACTCAGATTTTAACCCAGATTAGAATATTCTGTATACTTGTACAATACAATGATTCCGGAAGTTATGCCTTGTCGTGCATCAATCTAGACACGTTATCAAGGAAGATTCTAAATGATTTAAATAATCTCCGTTTACAATTCAATTATATCATAACCGACTTTGATAATAAGAAATTCTTATTAAATTACCATTTAAATTTCTCTTTAATTAACTTTTTCTGTATAATTAAGAAAGACAATCCGAATCTCAAATTCTAAATGATTAGAAAACAAAAATCAAAAGCAACGAACTAGCAGCAGTAAAGTTGGATTGGATTCTCTGAGTTGTGATTATCAGAACCGTCGGTTTTGGATTATCTTGACCTAGACTAACCTAACGTCTTAGGTTTTGCTAAATTCACACCCCAAGCAAAACTAAAGGCTTCTTCTTTTTCATCATTCTGGTCCTGGGCGATTCTCAGCCCATGACGAAGTCTAATCTTCTTATCAAAATAAACAGAGACAGAAAATAATAATGCTTCTAAATTTACAAAGCATGAACCATTACGCCTGTATATATCCTCCTAATGGCACTCACAACATGCTCACCATGCATCAACTACAAAACTACATAGAACAAAGAGACGGATTTTCAAAATTGGAGAATCATGACTCTATGCATTCCTCTATTACTAGCAATATTCACATATGTAATATGTTTCCAAACTAATTTTAACAATCACCATGAGAAACCAGAAAGATAACCAGGTGACGGGAGGACTGGGAAACAACAAAATGCCATCCTCTGGAATTCATTACCACTAGAAGATCGTGCATGACTTCTCAGTTTTTGCCCTGCTGTGATCGAGTAGCCTAGTCAACTGGGAAGAAAAAGAGGATCCTCTTTGTTCTTGTAGATCTCAAACAATTGCTTAGAGTAGTGGGTAGCCAAACTTCTGCACAGTTCCACTGCCTTGGGCCCACGCTCTTCCAGTTGCTGGACAGATTTCTTAAGATCACCATGAGGATCCCCATCTGTAAGAAACTCGGCCAAAGTAGTACCCCTGAAAGATCTCCCAACAGAATTAGTAGGAACAAGCTAAAATATTTTACACAAAGGCATCTTAATAAACCCTGGAATGAAAAATCAAATATGATATTAAATGCAGGAAGTATTATTTATCAATATTTTGAAGTGGATACACCAAAAGGACCATGGTAGTCAGGGGAACCTGAGATAGCCACTCAAACCAACAAATGATGGACAAGTGAGACATTTTTGTATCACGTTATTGATTTTTGATTGGGTAGAATAAGGGAGAAAGAAGAGTTCACATGGTAAACAAAAAACATAAACTTTACACAAGGCATTGCACCATGATATCATGCATCATACATGCATACGAGCAGTTGATTCAATTATTCTCCACAATAACAAAATAAGAATACAGTCTTGTACCTTAGAGCATCAAATTTGCTAAATCCTCGGTTATTGTCATATATTGTTTCCTTGCCAGCCTGTTCCTCAGAAGTTTGCTGTCGATAGAGAGCACACACAGCTTTCATACATAATTCAAGATCCTTACCAAATGCTGAAAGCATGTCTGCCTCTAATTCCCACTTGAACTTACAATTCTTGCTTCTTTGAAGTTTGGACAAAATTTCATCAAAGTCCACATTGTCATCTGATTCATTTTTTGACTGACTGGAACCGTTATTAGCATCAGATAGATCAGAGCTGTCAACAATAAATCCACCCAACCTCTCACCCTCACTGTCTGATCCAATTTCCTCAGATTCACCATCTTCAACATCCTTCATTGTAGGAATTCCTTGTCCTTGTTTTGATTCACTGGTCTTACTTTCTCCATTCACTTTTTCTTCACACTGCCTCAGAGTTGCCAAACGTCGCCTTGAACGTGTTACAAGGCCACTGAAATCATCATGAATACATGGAGAGGACCCAAATATTGAGCAGCTGCTCACATCAGTATTTGCTTTGTCATGGATTGATCCCTGAAGAGGCACCCTCTTCAACTTAGATATTGGAACATTGTCATCTTCATCACTCTCAGTATCACTAGTGACAATCTTAACAGCTCTTTTCCTTTTAGGAGTTGGAACACATGGAATATCATCCATATCTTCTTTGTAACTCTGATTGCAAGCTGCCCTCTTTAAAGAGTTCTCAGAAGTTTTTTCTTTTTTATCATTCAGATTTCCAGCTACCATATGATCTTTTGAAATTCTGACTTTTCTATTTCTCTGATCATTGGGAGTAGAAGCTTGGGTAGCATGAATATCAGACTCATCATCACTATCCAAAATATTTATGACATTGAGACAAGCAGTTTTACTGCTGCCCGGGGTGGATGGAGCCATCTTTTTGTTAGGGCTTCTTTCTTCTTCGAATGATAGGCATCTTACAACTATCCCATGGCGATCCCCTTCAGAATTCGAACAAACACCTTTATTCCTCACTAAAGAAGTGTGTCCACATGGACTCTTTTTATATGGGGTGCCTGCCACCAAAAAATAAAATAAAATAAGGGATACGGTGAGGGTTACCACACTCTTTCAATCAGGGAACAGAACATCATTTTTATAGAAAGAAAGAAAGCTTCGCTATGGTATGACAAAGTAAGAATTTTTACTTACAAACGTATCAGATTAGAGATAGAACAGTTCAATAAAAAGTTAACCTAAGTGGACCACCCAAATTCAAGCACAAATAGTTCACATATTGGAAATGGATAAATGCATTGGTGGCCACTCATTTAGCCCAAAAGCTATCGCATGGCTACATTGTGAATCCATCAAAGCATTACTCTAAACGATAGCTTAAGTACAATTGAATTCAAATAGGAAAATTACACGCTAATATATTCAGTGAATCAATTTGATCATCAAGGATGAAAGATAGTGTCAAGGTTAGACAACAGTCAAAATGAAGTATTAGAACCTCATTTTCTATGTACAGTGCTTTAATATCCACTCATGTACCAAAAATTAGGCCCACACCCAGTATCGCCAGTTTAGTCTTACATGAACAATAAATGACAAAAATTAAATAGTGATAGAAAGAAAGGAAATCATGCGATTTCATACCAGCAGTAATATCATCAATGCCTTCACCAGGGATACCACAGGTAGCCCCTAAATCCGCCAAATCTACTGATTTCTCTTTGATTTGCAGTTGCTCCATGGCGGTTCTCCCGTCTGGTCTATTTTCACCTTTAATAACTTCAAGCAACAGTTGTTTTCCGCCTCTCAATTTGGTAATGTCATCCACCTGTGAAACCCACAATTCCAATTCCTTAAACTTTTCTTTCCAAATCTCAACCTCACTTTCAGCCTTTCTCTTCTCACATTCCAAAACATGATTTTCAACTACGAGCTTATCTACAATATCCTCCTCCTCTCCCTCCTCTGTTAGATCGACAACTACATCTCCCTCCTTCCCTTCTTCATGATTACCCTTGTTTTCATCCTTGAATGAATTTCCGTGCTCTCTAAATTTCCTTGTCCTAAAAGCCATTAGTTCATCTTCAATTGCATCCTTTTGAGCATTTAGTTCCTTCAACTTAGCCTCAAGTGCATCGTATTCTTTCTTCCTCTTTTCAATCTCCAATTCCAATTCTACAATCTTTGCTTCAGCCTTCTTACTCCTTTCTTCCAACTCAGTACAGCTACACTTTTTTGAATTTTCCTCGCAAACAAGTTCATTCTTTAAAACTTCAGTTTCCACTTCCTCCATATTAATCTACATGTAAGAACACCATCAACACTCAAAAGTCAAATATAAAAACTTGAATTATCCCACTGATTCCATTTCAAGTACCTGCACTTTAAAATTTCACCAAATCATTACAATTGTAGCAATGAAAATTACTAGAAAGAGATAGAGTGAAAGCCCATACAAACATGGGAGAGAACAAGAAAAGGCACAAATGACAAAAATATGACTCTTTGCCAGGGTTAACAAGAAAGTATTATCTTTATTAAACCCAATATACAAAATCTTAATTCTAATTCACACCTATAAGCAGCTCATAAAAATTTTTTTCTTAATTTTAAGTTTTTGTCCTCAAAAACTCAGTAAAGCGAAATTCAATAGAGAACAAGCACAAGGACAGGAATGCAAGAAATATTGAATGTAAAACTTACTATACGAAGGGCGTATTCGTTAAAAGCTCGCAATTTGGATACTCCCCTTTCTCTTTAGGGTTTCCGTCTACAAGAAGATTGCTCGAAGAACCAAGAGTAGCGTACATGACACTGATGACAATGAACTAACTGCAGAGTCGGTGACGTGGATGAGCCTGGATAGACGATGCCACCTGCATAAAATAAATCAACTTAACTAAACGACGGACGTTTTGGAAGCGATGAATTGGAAGGACGAAAAAGGGTAGCAACTAGGAAACCACTGTTTATTTATTTTGTTTAGGACATGTCGTTGAATGTGTATGCACAGCTGTCCGGTTTTTATCCGTTATTTTAGGCGATTTAAACGAAGCTTCGCTGATTCCATAGCAAACGAGATATGTTACTGAAATTTATCAGACAAGTCCCCGCCTTACTTCGAAGACAACGTCTTGTCAGTGCATATAGTAGAGAAGCTCTGAGTCCAAGGGGGTTAGGGTTTAACAAGCTCTTCTCTACGTATATGGAGGAGCCAGAACTGAAGGAGTTCATTGATTACTTAGGTTCGCTCAAAAACTACGAGAAATCAGGCATTCCCAAGGGCGCGGGTACGGATTCAGACGACGGTTTTGATCTCAGTCGCATGCGGCGGCTTATGAACCATCTGGATAATCCGCAGTCGAAATTCAAGGTTCCATTTTTTCTTCTTCCAATAATAATGCATGTATTTAATTGAGTCGGTTCTCAGTTCTTATAAACGGAACAAGTGTTACTTATATATATATATATATATATAATTCTAATATAAACGGAACAAGTGTTACTTATATAATTCTAATATAGGCCATCCACATTGCCGGAACCAAAGGAAAAGGATCAACTGCTGCCTTTCTTTCTAACATCTTGCGGGCAGAAGGGTATTCCGTTGGTTGCTATACTAGGTAAGAGCTTATTGGACTGTGTTTGTATGTAATGTAAGAAGATGAAGAACTCAACGGATAAGGAAGAAAGACACTTCTATCAGCATTCCACTACAGTGCTTTTTATGCTTGTGACAAACTCTCTTTTGTTTTTGCAGTCCACATATTGTAACTGTAAGGGAGAGGATGTCAATAGGAAAATTAGGTGAGCCAGTGTCAGCAAAGGCATTAAATTGTCATTTCCATCGGATTAGGCAGAAGCTTGATGAGGCAGTTCAACTAGAAAATGGGTGTTTAAGTCATTTTGAGGTATTCACTACTGCATTCTTTGTCATTTACAATGCTTAGAAATTCAGATTTTTGTCCTCGGGTAGAACTCCCCTGCTGCACTGTCTGGAATTTTTTTATCGAGAGAGAGTACTAAGTTAAGAACCCGCACAAAATGCCTAACCTAAACTAAAGATAGCATCTGAGGAGTAAGCTCCGCTCTCTTACTCTGTTTCCAGCCAACTTTCCTTCTTGCCGTTTAGGTGCTTTAACATATATGTATTGTCACATGAAGGCTTGGACCTGATTATTTAGAAAATTTAACTAGTTGTGCAATTTTTGTGCTCATTGTCGATTTTTCAAGTTATATAAGGTCGTTCTCAGTAATAATACCAGCCAATTTTTGTGCAATTTCGCTTTCATATCTTTTATGTTGTGTTTCCAGTATTTTTTATTCATGATGAATCATGTCAATGACATGAAAGTCTCCTTTATGCAGTCTCATGATTTGATTGTCTGAACTTAATTTTTCAGGTTCTTACTGCCATAGCTTTTTCCCTATTTGCTCAAGAGAACATTGATATAGCAATCATTGAGGTATTGATCTTCTTCTTCTAATTTTCTTCTTCTTTGACTTGTTATTTTCATAGAAAATTTTCTTGCATGTGCATTGTTGGAAACATTATGTGGTCCAACATCATTTTGTTGCTTGGAATGTTAGATATATGTATGTCTTCATATTATCTGTTTCAGCATCAGAATTTGGATGCAGATAGTTGCTTCCCTTTTGGGCAATTTTCTTTTAGATCAATACTGATCTTAATTTTTAGTTTATTTTCTTGTAACAGACTGGTCTTGGAGGTGCTCGGGATGCTACAAATATAATTTGTAGCTCTGGACTTGCTGCATCAGTAATAACTAGTATTGGTGAGGAACATTTGATGGCACTGGGAGGTTCTCTAGAAACCATTGCTATGGCAAAGGCTGGAATAATTAAACATAACCGTCCAGTTAGGTGATTCTGACTTCAACTGTAATTACATCACAGTTGCTTCAGTATCTTTTTTTTTTTTTTTTTTTGGCTCTCACAGCTCGGCCATTCTGGTTTGCATGACATATCATTTTGTAAAACACTGGGTTTAGTTGTTGCAGCAAATCCCTGTTTGGTTCAGTGCAGGTGTAATTTGATTGAACAATTATGCCCTTACTGTCTTTTATATGAATATTTTGCCATTTCTTTTATTTTTGAATGGCCCTTGGATTTGGCATCAGAACTATTGCTGCAGTATTATATGTAATCCTCTATCATCCTGAACACTTATGCATGAGTTTATGAAACAAAATTAATTGGTAGGAGTTTGTCAATATATGTGCTGTTTTGGTATATGTGATGAAGCAAATTTTGTTTATTAGTTGATTCTTATTGGTATTTCATGGTTGATAATATCGAGATATTGAGAGAATTAATGGGAAGATCAGTGAACATTGTGTCTTTAATTGTTAAGGAATGAGGTACTTTGCATATCTTAGTGCCTGCAATGATGTGCAAATTTGTTGCACTAGATTCTTATAACAACGGATTCTGCTTGGATTTATGCCATTACAGCAATTTAATCTATTGATGCATAGTTCAATGCCTAAAACTTTTTTCATTACTTTTGTTTACTTTATTACTATACTCTTCAAGAGTATGATTGTTTGAATTTTTCAGGTAGTTCTTGGTGGGCCTTTTCTTCCTCACATTGAGCATATTCTTCGTGAGAAAGCATCACAGATGAATGCTCCTGTAGTATCAGCATCTGATTCTGAAACCAGAACTACCATTAAAGGCCTTAGCATGTGTGATGGTAGGCAATGCCAGTTGTGTGACATAATTATACGAGTCGATAGGGATTTTCAGCTGGTATATTAATGGTTACTCTTCAGCATCTATTTAAAATCTTTTATTCTTCAGAGAACTACTAAAACCTTTATCTCTTCTGGTCTGATTTGATTGTTGGAACTTAGTCTTTTAGCTCCAATGGTTGATCATGCTCAGTTTTCATCTATGATTATGAAACTTTTAGCAAATTCGTGCTAATTTGGCACATGCAGTTTGCTGATTTGCCTGAGATAAAAATGTGCATGCTTGGGAGTCACCAACTACAAAATGCAGCTACTGCAGCATGTGCAGCACTATGCCTCCGCAATCAAGGTGCACCCTTATTTTATATTTTCCTTTATGTTACACTTTTCTAAAGGAGAAAATGTTTTTTCGTTTGATAGTTTAAATTCAAAAAAAAAAAAAAAAAAAAAAAATCTAGTTCTGAATTTGCTTCAGGGTGGAAGATAGTTACCTTTATTCTACTGCACAAGTTCTTTCTGACCTTGTTACTTGTATACTGTTACAATACAGAACTATTTGACTAAATTACCTTTCACATCTCTATTCCAATCTCACCAATTACGTTTAATATAAATCAGGGTAAAATTGAAAAACTCCATTAACTACTCCTAGATATTCTCAAAATGATATATATTTATGGACAGAAGAACTACTCTAGAACATCTTATATTTGTGGACAAAGGGAGTAGTAAACTATTCGGATCTTTCAATATGTTATGAATTGCACAGGCTGGGGCATTTCAGATCGATCTATTAGGGTTGGTATTGAAAACACATGCCTACCTGGAAGAAGTCAATTTCTTGCATCCAAAGAAGCTGAGGCATTGGGACTACCTGGAGCCACAGTACTGCTTGATGGAGGTTAATTTTTACTGTTCCCTTATGACTACTTCTTTATGTCGTAAATGGTGACTGTTCCTCATCAGTCTGTAAATACTATTCTCATTTTTACCATTCTGTTAATGTATTCTGAGGACGTATTCTTCTCCCGAGAATTGCGCACTCATCTATTAATTGCGGATGTGAACATCTTTTCAGCTCACACTAGAGAATCTGCGAAAGCTTTGGTGGATACAATACAGATGACATTTCCAAAGGCAACATTGGCCCTTGTGGTTGCAATGGCTAGTGACAAAGACCATTTGGCTTTTGCTAGAGAATTTTTTCTAGGTATAATCCCATTGTGGCTCTAGTATCTTTTGTGTCTACTCTACCTGTTCACCATTGAAGGTGATCTATATAAAAAAACTTGAGAGCATATTTTTAGACTTGTTTTTTGCCTAGGCTTTACTAATTAAAATATTATCATATGCCAAACTTGTTTTTATTCTGGTAGGATGGTAGAATGGCCTTTTCTTTTTGTTCTTTCAATCATCCATCCTGGGAAGGGATGCAAGGATGCAGTTTCTGGAATGGTCTAATTCTTTTATCATCTTTTTTTTTCCAGGTAAAAATTTAGGGGCTGTCTTCCTAACAGAAGCTGACATTGCTGGAGGCAAATCCAGAACAACGACAGCTTCCTCGTTAAGAGATTGCTGGGTACAAGCTTCTGAAGAATTGGGCATCAATATCCTTCATGATGGAATGACAGAATATCAAGAATTATGCACGAAACAACTTGTCTATTCTGCAAGGGAAATGGAAGGCAGAGTCCTTTTGGTGGCTGAGAAATCATTAGAGGTTTCATTGAGAGACGCAAATGAGTTTCTTAAGGGGAAAACAGGGAACGAGTCACGTGCGCTTGTAGTGACAGGATCCCTGCATATTGTATCATCAGTGTTAGCTCGTCTGCGTGGGTAAAAATGCTTCACGGGAAATTGAAGGCTGTAAAAGGAGAAGTAATGAATTGCTCTCTCCATAACCTGTTTATATTTAATGAGAAGTACTTTTTTTTTTTTTTTTTTTTTGGACAATTGGTTAATGCTCATCTGAGTATTTTTCTTGGTTTGGGTTTATAAATCTCGAGGTTGTTTTTTCCTTTTGTGTCTAAATCATTTGCATTTTGGGGAAAGGAAAGAGCGGTAGTACTGCTACTGTTAGATTGTAAAGGAGAAAAATAGAAAATATTGATGGGTACGTCAATGTTATTTTTAATGGCTGTTTTTCCAGGACTAAATTAAAATCTACAAGACCAAAAAGCACTGGTGATACGTGTAGCATTTTTTTTGAATGGAAGAAGACGTTGCGATCGCAGAACTAGGAATCGAGCCCACGGTCCATTTTGTAGAATAAAGACTGGGCTATTCGGATTAAGGCCCATATATATAAATATATAACGAAAATCAAGAAGTGCAATTAATCATTAAGCTAAACTAATTGAATGGAAGTCCATCTTCAATTTGTGCAAGGAAAAGTAGATAGTTTCTGCTGATCTCCCAATTGATCTGATTAAAAATAAAAGTATATATATAATTATTTTTATAATAATAATAATAATAATTTTAAATGAGGATTTATTCAGTATATTATAAAAATAGTAGATTTTGAACTCATATAACAATTTGTGGTCTTTTCATATTTATGAGTGTAAAACAAAATGGTTTGTTATTGTATTTCAAACCAAATATTTAAATTTTGGATGTTTTTGGTAAGCAATAAGTTAGGCATGGCCACCGGTTCGGTTCTAACCGGAACCGAACTAGAACCGAACCGTACTGTAGATGAACCGAAACCGGATCGAAATCGGCGGTTCAAAATTTTGAACCGGAACTGGCAGTTCAAGGACCGGTTAAGGTTCATGTGAATGTTAAAAAATGAACCTGAACCGGTCCGGAACCGGCGGTTAACTGGCGGTTTCGGTCCGATTCGAACTGAATTCACAAACAAAATTATTTATTGAAATAATCAAAAATAGTGAAAAAAAAAACATCATCATTTTGGTTTAAAAAAAAAGAAGCATCATCATTTCACTTTTTTTTTTTAAGCTCATCATTTCATTTTCACTTAGCCGTTGAACTTTATTTACAAACACATATTTTTTTTAACTATACAATTAACAATTTACACAATGTTAAAACTTCAAACGAATATAATTGTTTATTATAATTTAATTATTTATTTATTTATTATAATTTAATAAATTATCCAAAAATATAATTGTTTTTTTTCTGTTATAAGGGACAATTTGGGAAACTACAGAAATGAAAAATATGTATAAATATGATGAGTTGATTATTTTTTTTTTTCACAACCAATTATATTCTATCTCTCTTCTTCTTTTCTTAATATTGCTTTATTTTCATACATCCAATTCTAAATTCCATTTAATTTCATATTCCATTTATTCATTTTCTATATTAGTGAGTTAGCAAAATTTGTAAATTTAATGTAATAACAGTTCTAAATTAATAGAAGTTTTTGTTTTAAAATTTTATAATAATTTATTTAGTTAATAAAATTTAAACATTTTAAAATTATTATTTATTCATGAATTCGAAATCAAAATCTTATTATTTTTTTAAAAATTTGCGTAATGTCGGAATCGAATCGGAACCGTAATTTGAACCGTCGGTTCGCTGGAACCGTGCTGAACCGTGCCGGAACCGGAATCGGACCGGAACCGGAGGTTTAAGGGCCGGTTCCGGTTCAAAATTTTAAACATCTCGAACCGACGGTTCAATGAACCGAAACCGACGGTTCATTGAACCGGCCATGCCTACAATAAGTGATTATGGAAAAATTAATGTGATTTGAAAGAGCATTTGTGTCTAAAGAAAATAGTTAAGAGGCCCCATATGTCCCAGACATTCCTGCTATCGAAGGAGTGGGCCAAACAACCAAAAACGAAAAAGCTTAAAGCATTGGCAATTTGCCAACCTCATTGGTCACCATCACCAGAAGGAGCTAGCCAGCCAGCTGACTTTAAAATTTGTTTTGTGTTGGTGCCAAAGCTTAGATAGATACCTCTATAAATGTGTGTATCTTTTGACCTTTTTTTCCCACATTTACGACATGTCGTTATGGGGTTTTGTGTAGGAAGCATGTTGCGCATTTGATGGAAAAAATAGGCTCAACAACTTTGTCCCATTTAAATTTAATTTACTACTATAACTCAAACCCATGTAATAAAGTTTCCAACTTAGACAATTTCTGCCAAGTCCCATATGGTGGGTACATACAGCCAAAAGAGCCCTGACTTGTCTTTGTATCCCAAAAAAGGTTAGCCAATACCTCATCAAAACCACCCTCTGACTCTAGTAATATATATAGTTTGTGCTGTCTGGTCACAACCATTCTGTTACTGGCATTTAAGCAAACAATTGTCCTGCAACTTGTTAATTTTACCATCAATTTTTATTTTTCTCTCTTTCATTTTCCAACTTGGTATTGGTGGTTGCATTGATCATTAATGAGGGGGCATCTATAGCAATAGCATCAAATAGCTTTTTACTTGAGTAATCTTTTATTTACTGCTATTATTATTTTCAAATTTCAACATTAATTTCGCTTTCTACTAATAAGTTTAATTAATTGATATATTGACAGGCTCAAGTATAACTCGTTAGACTTATTGAACGAATAAATTTGTTTGTTACATTTGAGTTCAACTCATTCATTTACAATAATATCTTCAGCTAAGATATAGAAAGCATGATAAAATGGACTTTTGGGATATAGACCAAAAAAATGCAGTAGGCTCAACATTTACTTCAATAGATACCAATGGAAGATTTGCTTACAAATAATACAAAAATGTAAGAAACCGAAATAAATGGAGAGTGGGAAAGGGGAGGTGTACAAAAACTATAGCCACAACGGTTCTAGAGGGAAGATGGGGACATGTCATCGTGAATGGGGTATAGAAATCTAATTGCAATGAATTTTGTGGGTCCCGAAGCCTTTCCAATCCGATTGATCATCAGTGATAATCTGCCTGCACAATTCCCTGGGAAATAAAATCCTTAAAATTGAAAAATAACATAGTAAAAAAAAATATATATGACAGTAATCCGCTTATGAATGAGATGAGAGTGGAAAGAGGTAAATGTGTGGAGTTATGTTTTGCTCGTATATTTCGTGGAGCTAGTAAATGATGTTTCAGATTTGGAAGTAAATGAAGTTGTGGAGGTCCCACCTTATTTATTCTTCTTTTTTTTTTATTTTTTAAAAAATATATATATAATGTTTATTTTGGCAACTTTGTTTTAAAATTTTGTCCCACATTTCTATTCACATATATGGTGTAGTATGCTTTAAATGATGAGAAGTTGCCTGCTTTTATACATGTATTTATGTACATCACATACTGACTGGCTTATCTAAACCCTATCATAGCGTAGCACTGGACTCTGTACATACCATTATAATTGAGGCTATGCCAAAACCAATTCATGTGCATCTTTAATTTTTTTTATTATATTATTTACAAACTAATCACTGATTTCTTTTCGTCTTGTCCGAAAATGAATTGAGTTTCTTGTATTTCAAAAAATGAAAATTATATATTTGAAAAGGTTGCATATTCTTGTGCTAGTCTCAAGATCTGGTATGATTTTCTATATCATATTATTAAGTTTATTAATAATATTACCTTTCATTCAAAAAAAAAAAAAAAAAGAAGTGTAATTTAAGATAATTAGAGAGTTCTTCATGCTATGTAGACCCCTGTATTAGAAGCAAACGTATATGAGCTCAGAAAGCCGCACAGGTTAGGTACTACCTAGACAGCTGCATGGCTTTATTATTTTACGTGACTCAGGGACAGCCATCAATCGAAAAAAAGCTTTCAATTTCGTAACTAAAACTTAATATATATATATATATATATCCCACAGAGTTCTTATCGTATTTCTACATATATATCATTAGAGGCTTAGCTACTTGTTGGGAATGCAGTTAAACTTTTCAATGCAAAATTCTTCAGCCAAAAACTCAATTAGTTGAATGCAAACTTATATAACTAATTGAGTATTTTTAATCATAAATTTAGTAATTAATTATGTACATATATATATGCTGTCGAACAACAATGGATGAAGTTGGGAAAGAAGACAGAAAGCATATCATTTTCTTAGTTCGTTTTTAAAGTTGAGAAATGAAAATGAAAGGCTTAAACTAATAAAAAGAAAGAAAGAAAGAATGAACTTTCCCTTGGAAAAATGCGAGGCCTAGGGTTCATACATCATAATAGCACCTGAAGTCAGCTTCTCTGTAAAACCCAGAAAAAAAAAATCCGTTATTTTTGTAACATTGGAAAACTTAATCCTTGGGTTTGAGAGTACTGCAGAAAAAGCATCATGATTATGATTTTAACTTTTTAAGCTTTCTGTTCAGCTAAATTCCCGTTTGGAAACTCTCAGTCTAGAAACTAGGGATATATACTACATAAGTAAAAATAAAAAAATTTAAAAAAAGAAAAAAGAAAAGACAAAGAAAAAAAGAAATATTAAAGGTTGGTGAGATGGTAAATGTGAAAATTGATGGATGAGAAGGAAAAGTTGTATTCATTTGAAGGAAATTGATTGCGATAGAAAACAAAGAACAGTGAAGAAGACACGTTTTCCTTTAAATGGAACCGCACTTCCATGCTATGCGAGGCTTTCTCAATCTGCAATTACTCCTCCAGCCAGACAGAATCTAGAATTATTTATTTAGTATTTAACACGTAATCTATTCTATTCTATTCATCTTTCACCGAAATTAAACACCATAGCCACGGAGATGCCGTGTCTGCGCATTCAAAGCTTTAATTTCTTTCTCCTTAATTATTCCTAATTTATAAAATTTTATATCAAACTCGTCCCTATCACAGACAAGTTGCAGACTTCTCTGCCCAGTGCATTGCCATCTCCTGCGTCATTTATTTCTCCATTTCTCTCGCTAAATTAACCTATTTGTTCACTTTGTCGTGTTTTAGCATTGCTGTGATTAATAAATCTTACAACTATGGTTTTTACAAGCTGCTTGCTTCTTCAGTAAAATAAATGTGAGTTATGTATATCTCCATCAACTATTTCTGCTCACTTCTTACTTTTTTTTTTTTTTTTATTAAGTCCCATTCTTAAAGTCAAACTATACGTATTTTTTGTTATTTGGAATATTATCTATGGGAGTCCCTTACAAAAATTAGGGTTTAAGCGTTTTGAATTAGGGTTCAAGATTTAGATTTTAGAATCTTAGGGTTTAAGATTTAAATTCTTAAGATTTTAGGGTCTAGAGTTTAGAGTTTTAGAGATTTATATGATTAGAATTTAGGGTTTAAATTTAGGACTTTAGGTTTATGATTTACTATTTTATGCTTAGGGCATAGGATTTAAAGTTTAGGGTATGAGATTTTGGTATAATTTTATTATTTTTAAATATCCTCGATACAACATACTAAACCAAAGAAAATTTTAAAAAAATAATAATTAAAAATAATTAATTAGTAATGTCATATTTTATTAGATTTCTTTTTTTTAAATTAAAAAAGAAATAATTAAAAAAGAAAAAATAATAATTAATTAGTAATTTCTTTGTAGTAATTAATTTGTGGCAGTGTCATATACTGAAGGTAAATAAATAATTTTTTAAAAACATGTATTACTGAATAGCAAGCAATAAACTCTAAATTTTTGTTTTCTTTTATTAAACTCCGATTCAAGTCATAATCCTAAATATTTCTGTCTTTAACTATTTGTACAATATGCAGAAAAACAAAAACTTAAAGGAGAAAAAATAAACATCAATGGTTGTGTTATTGACTTATTGGTTCTGAACCTTTCCTGCGAACATTCTCCACTTGCCGGGCTTTGCAGCACATATAACGGCTTTTTTATGGCATTCATGGCGGATTCCTTTTACCCTTAGCCTCTGTATATTTAAAAATACTCTAGAATATTCAAGGCATTCCTCTTTAAATTTGCTTCTCTGAGCCATAGTTTTTACCTGCAAGTCGTTTCAATAGATCAGTGAAAAAAAAAAAGGCTTTCTTTCTATGAAAAAATCAAATAAGGATTTGCATTACATATATATATATATACACACAATATATAATCTCTAATATGGTATATTAATTGAAGCTTTAAATAAAAAACAGCCACCCACTGCAATATTATTCTGAAAAGGGAACTTACAGTATAAAAAATAAATACATATTCATCAATGGAGAAACCTGTGTCTAAGAAATTTATCTACGGAGAGTGGGTCCTGTTCATGTCATAAAATGCAGCTTTATAATTTGTCCGTGGCTGGGCTGCTGAATCAATCGTAACCAATGCCAAAAATCCATGCTCAAGCATCACACACTCACCGCATTTAAATTTTAGAATCCCCTCTTCAATTTAAACCTAACAACCTTTCTCCTTTCTAAAATTTATCATTAATGTTTCAAGGCAGTTGATTAATTTATGATGCTCCAGCTCAATTAATTTCAATATATCCATAATCATATCTAAAGAAGTTGTAGTTTGAAATTGAATAGCATGCATAAAGAACCAAAAGACTTAATTATCTACACGGTTTCATGTCAAAAAAAAAAATTATCTATACGGATCCACTTATACATCAAATCAATTACAAATTATATTTTGGTTCAAATAATGGTATTACACTAGTAAAAAAAAATAGTATAATAATATTTTTTTAAAAAAAAACCTTTTTTTAATTGGTTCAATATACGAAACCATCCATATACCAAGTGCAGGCAAGAAATTTTTTAAGGTCTAATATTTGAGAACACATTTTTTGGTGGAGAGGAAACTAATTAAGGGTTAGAAACCCTAATTGACTATAGTACACAAATTTTAGCTATATTTCTTGTTAAAGAGGCTATTAGATAAATAGAAGTGAACTACAACTTCCACTAACAATATAATAATCAAGACATATCCGTATTATTAAATCAAATTCATAGACTAAACTATTTTTATTATCAAGGTCAACTAACTAATTATAAAAAGAGCAGTCGATGTTGGTATCTTGAAATTAGGGTGCAGTGGGCCGTGGACACACCTTAAATGCAAAAGAGAAAGGGCTTCCAAATGATAGGATTCAAAAATGATCAGCAGCCTCCACTATTCTTTCTATACAATTCTCTACTTCTTCGCTAACATTCCCATCTCTCTCTAACGGCTACCTATTCCATTGATTTTGATTTCAGAAGTTTTAGATTCTGAGCGTCGCTTGTTTGTATTCTTCATGGGTTTCAGTGCTCCACTGCACTGAGTACCCCAAAGATTACCAGCAGCTAACGGCAAAGATTATTTGAAACTCCTTCAAATAGAGTTGATGGTGATAGTTTAGTCCTTGTCGCAACCACATCTTTTTCTTGATCTTGACAATATCACCTTTTTCCCCACTTCTCTTTTCTATCACTTTCCCGGGAAAAACAAACCAAACTAAGGGGGGAAGATCACCATGAGTGACAGTTTGTCTGATTTTCTTGATGAACATGAGTTTGGCGACACTACCTTAGACGGAGATGATCTTTTTGCTATTTTTGAGAGTTTAGACAGTGTAGCTGAGTTTCCGCCGGTCACGCCATCTGATGAAGTTGCTGTTAGTTCAAAAGAAAATGATGAAACGACAAGGCTAGTATCGCAGAAGTCTACTTCTTCTAGTGCTCTTGTAGAGTCTGAGACCGAGCAAGAAACTTCACCAAAAAATAAGAGACAAAAGACGACAGCTTCTTCAGAGGAAGCAATAAACACAGATGGCCAGCAACGGAAGTCTCACATTACAGTAGAACGCAACCGGCGAAAGCAAATGAATGAACATTTGTCGGTGTTGAGATCACTCATGCCTTGTTTCTATGTCAAGAGAGTAAGTCTTTCAACTTCTTTTTTTTTTTTCTTTTTTTCTTTCGTTGGCTTTCTTGGTGAAGTTCTTTCTTTTATCATAGAAAGTAGAGACAGTTCAAAAGCGATTTAAGAAAAAAACAAGAAAAGAAGTACTCCATATGTTTATATATTCAATCAAACTCTACAATGTCTCTTCCATGCATTTAAGTTTTCTTTTCTGAAGTAAACATATAAGCTCGATCACGGCCTCTCAACTTTGTCACCAAAAATAATATTCATTGATGTTCTTTTTTTGTCAATAAAAGAATTATTTAATCAAGTTACGCACGAAATAATTTTCTTTGACCAAAAAAGAAAAAAAAAAGAGAGAAATATTCTTTTGGGGATTTCTCTTTTTCCTCATTCTATTTTTCAATTTTCCTTAATTTTGTTATAATGGGTTATATTAGGGAGACCAAGCATCAATAATTGGAGGTGTTGTAGATTACATCAATGAGTTGCAGCAAATTCTACAGTCTCTTGAAGCCAAGAAACAAAGGAAAGTGTATAGTGAAGTACTTAGCCCCAGAATAGTTTCGAGTCCAAGACCTTCTCCACTTAGCCCTAGAAAGCCACCATTAAGTCCTAGACTTAACTTACCTATTAGCCCAAGAACTCCGCAACCAGGTAGCCCATATAGGCCTAGGTTACAGCAAGCAGCAGGTTATCTCTCCCCCACCATGGCCAGTGCTTCACTTGAGCCATCTCCTACTTCTTCTTCTTCTTCTATTAATGATAATATCAATGAACTTGTTGCTAATTCCAAGTCTGCCATTGCTGATGTTGAGGTAAAGTTCTCTGGCCCAAATGTTCTATTGAAAACAGTATCTCCCAAGATTCCCGGTCAAGCTGTGAAGATAATTTCTGCTCTTGAACACCTCTCGCTAGAGATCCTTCATTTCGACATTAGCACTGTTGATGAGACCATGCTTAATTCCTTTACCATCAAGGTAAGACTTAGAAATATATACATATATATATATATATATATCCATCCTTACGTGATTATAATTTCTTTAGATTTTCTTCATTTAGCACAATCTTATTTATGGTTTTTACTATTTCTTTTACTATTTGTGTCTGTTTCATGCAAATATATTGATATAATAGCATTCGAATTGCAGATTGGTGTTGGTGACGAAAAAAAATATGAAATGGATTCATTTAGCAGCATTGTACTTGCACTTTCAATTAGATATTATATTAATTATGCATATTAATTTCTCTCTTAAATTTCTGAGCAAAAAATAAATTAGTGGCCCAAGCACAGTCTGTGAAATTGTAGGAAGACAGACATGCCTAGCTCTCTCTTAAATTTACTCTACTGTTCAAACATTTACTTTTAAGCTAACTGACCAAAAGTACAAAGAAGAATATCATCACACTTTTCACTGAAATGATTTTCCCATTACATACATAGAATTTTTTTTCCTATAATTATTTAACAAGAGTGCAGCTAGGCCACCTATTAACTGCATTCCACAGTGAAACAGCTTTTTTTTTTTTTTTTTTTTTGTAGAAGGTTGTAGTAATTTCATTATTCATACCCATTTGACAAATGAAATGATTTCTAATTTGTTTAATTAACAGATCGGAATTGAATGCCAACTTAGTGCGGAGGAACTGGCTCAACAAATCCAGCAAACGTTCTGCTAATGAGTATGTAGGTAGAGGTATATTTCAACTCCAAAAGACCAACATAGTTAATTAACAACCCCTTCCATCTCTTTCTTTATGTAATAGTATTATTATTATAGTAATAAAGAATTATAGGGAGGCATTTACTGGCATTCCTATTATCATTAACAAATGTAATTGTAGATCAGTCTCTCTTGACCTGTAGTATGTAGCTAGCTTGCTAGTGTAAAACCCTTCTGTAATTGAGCATTCTCAATTCCTCTCAAGCTTTTAATTTTATTTAATGTACGGATTCGACTCAAATTTATATATTGTCTTTCCAAGATTTGCAATTTATTTTTTACTATGTAATTTTATTTAAGACTATTTCATTATAAACTGAAAGTAAATATTCAAGGACTTGATCGAGATCCCTACAATTCTTAAATTTTCAGTGGGTCTGAGTAGAGAAAAGTATGAAATTACCTTCGTTACGTAGATGGTGATGCATGTGATACCATTACAACCTGAAAAGACAAATATTCATTCCAGGAAGGACTTGACGAGGTATTTTTGTTAGAACATATCCAATGTAGTAATGAGACATTTGTTCACTGCTCGGTCGTGTCAATCAATGGGTTTATAAGCTATAAATTAACTACCCAAATAGATATATACAGCTACCCAGAGAATGATTATATTGGAGCAGACACAGTTCTTATTTGGCCCCCTAACTAGAATCAGGTTTCAACCACCCTATAACTTGCTGATCTTAATAGTTATTAATATAAACCTTCTTTGTCTCCCTCTCTATTCTTATATAGAGTGGGGAGATGTCTTTGAAGTTTGATCAATGGAATAATATTATTATTTCTATTTTTCTAAAAACAGAAAAAGAAAATAGAGCGATATAGACGTCTGTGGATCATGAGAACGGTTAATATACACAGATTTCTTCTTACTTTTTTTTGTAGAGAGACTGTTTCTTTAATTCAAACTCATAATCTCCTCCATATCACAAGTGAAGTAAATTAACCTTATCACTATAAACCAACCTTCTTAGCTAGAAAACAAATGTGGAAAATAAAATTTAATTTGTGCCAAAAATATAATAATATTAATTAATTTAATATAGAGAAAATCTATGAATGGGAAGACAACAGCTACTACAATAACTTGATATAAATGTAGATGCTTGGAAAATAAATGCCATGAGAATAAAAAATTAAAAAAAAAAACCCTAATGTCACCCACCCTTGTCTCTCTCTAGGTAAAATATATCACTGTAGCAAATGAATGATCCAGAAAAATTAGATGGGTCCTTTGAAAATTCAGAAAGTAGCATGTTTGAGGGAAGGAAGCACGCGTGAATAGACCGCTACTAAGCAAAAACTCAATGTTCAACTACACCTTATACAATGCCAATATAGGATTTCTGAAATTTAATCAGTAACAACCACTTTAATTAAGACCTTGATAAATTTGTAAATGGAAGACTTGAAGAAAATTTTTTTTTTTTTTTTTTTTTAGGGTAATGGACCACTAATGGTCCGTATAATCTCAGGTGCTTCATGAATGCCCTTCCCTTAATAGTAGAGGGGGGAGGGGGGACCTCGACCACAAACACACAGGATTCAAAAGGACAATTTATTAACAGGCCTGCTTCATGTTTTTTATTTTATTAATTTGTGGGTCAGTGCTCAAGTCGCTAGGGCCTCGGGGTAGTCCCTTTCAGGAATTTAATAGTGGGCCTTGGAAATTTCTCTCAGGCCCAAAAATATAAAAATCAAAGTCAACCATACAAACACAAGTGGGAATACTCGTTTGACTATTTAGGGTTTATGATTAGGTAATTAGAGACAGGAAAACGTGGGAATCTACAGAAAGTCCAAACCCTAATTGATTCGAATTAGTAAACACCAATTAGGGGGTTTATTGGTGCATTTGCACTCTAGAACAACCAAAACCATTGACTGAATGTCAATTGTAAGCCCTTTTGGGACGTGTAGTAGTAGACTGATTCAGATTTGAGATACTGCCTAACAAACCAACAATTCCTGCCTCCAAAACCTGGCCCGAAAAGATTCAAAATCCAGAGAAAAAAGAGTCCAAAGCAAAAATTAATGGATTAAAATTTGGTTCTAGACAAACATATTATAATTGCCTCGTGTTAAGATTTTTTCTTCACAACCTTTGTTAGCATTATTGTGTGGTTGACCGATGATGTGCCACTGTAGCGTTGCCCCGTAAACATGCCAACATCTCCTGCATAAAAATCAAATGGACATGGTATGCTAACACTGTAAAAGTAATGAAAGATAAAGCAATTTTTTTTTTCAATCTTTTAGGAGGCCAAACAGGTGAAATAATGTTGCGAACAACAGAGTATGAGATAGTCATCTCTAGTACCCATCTACTAAATTGGTAGAAAGTTTTAATTTTAAATTTAACACCTCTTATTCTCCACAAAAATAAGAATAACACTACAACACAGAAATGCAAATGTTATTGTTTACAAATAAGACTTTCTACGTATAAAGGACCTTATGCCTACTTGGGATTAAATTTAAAACAAATACAATTACGAAGACCATTAATTAATAATTAAGATGTTAACATGGAAGCTTTTGAAATCTTGGAAGCTATTACCACGGTTTTTCCTCTTGGCAAAGTTGTCTATCTATCTACTTAGTAGGAATTTCGGTGGAGATGCTTCTGCTACCTTTCGACTTCAATCATGGCAGTTTCCGGCTATGCAAAGAACTCGGTAATTAAAGGAAACCACGATTGTCAAATGTGAAATTTGGATCAAATTCTACATTTCCAAATGGGAAATCCAAACCAGCAGTTGGAGAGTTAGTAGCTGAAGTAGCAACAGATATTATGTCAGTAAGCTCAGACTCACATGTCTGCAAACTCTGATTACTCCCTCCAAAGTTTTGATGCATTCCACTTGACCGTGCAGAGAAATAGTTCGTCCCAGACGTTGAAGGAGATATGAATGGTGGAGAATAACTTTCCATAAAGCTAGTATCGACCACAGAAGGCGAAAACACTTGGTTTTCTGCTGTAACATTTTTATTCAACGTAGAAGGAAAGTGAAAAGGAGGAATCGATTGTTCTTGTGAGTCTAACCCGTCTGTTATAACTTTAAGCTCTGATCGGAAATTCAAGAGAAGATCTTGCGATTGTTGTTGATTTTCTTGGTTCTGAAGCTCCCTGCTGGTGTTTGGTTCTTGATTTTCCGGTAATGGCTGTATAGGTGGAAGCAAATGTGAGGCTTGAGTGCAAGTATGCCTTCCACGATAGGTAATCTCAAAAATGGTAGGGTCTTCATCGGATCGTTGCACTTGCTTTGTTGCTAAACAGCCTTGAACGATTCGATGAGTGCACCTATAATAGCCCCTGCAATTGCAAAGTTAAAATTATCAGAAAAGAGAAATGAGAAATCTTGTATATTTATTATTAATGAGATAGGTGAGTTAGAATGACAATTGATGTATATTTACTATTAATGATTTCATATTTTAATGGATTAAATATTTCTAAGCTGCATTTTTCTGTGGCCATTATCGAGTGTTTGTGAAACCTTGGATTAATCGTAAGGTAGAATCCACATGTTGCTTAATACTTAGCAAAGAACGTAGCCTAGCTAATAGCCACAAGAAGAGAACTACACGAAACCATGCATACCATGATTCCAATGCTAATTAAGAGAACTATCACATGTTGTAGACTTTTCTACCACTAGCATAAATGCCAATCATATTGCAAATACCTGTAAATGGTTCAAGAAAGGGTTTTCTACTTGCATTATGATAAATGTACCTAAGAATTGAATGAAATTAGTAGTTTTATTTGTCTCCTTGGGTTTAAACTCAAGAACTCTCTCTCTTATCTCTGCAGATAATTGGTTTCACTCTGTATATAAAATATAGTAATTAGAGGAAGAAACATAAAAACCATGCGAGGAAGTACCTTTTTTAATGCATTGTAGTTGGATTAAGAGGCATTATATATGTTTATAACACAAATGGGAAAAGCATGGAAAAAAACAAAAATAAATCCACCTTGGATGCTTAGCTCCGAGTATGTCTTTCTGTCCGTACTTTCTCCAGCTAAAGCCATCATCAAGTGGCCCTTCAAGTCCCATCCCCGGATTAACTCGCACTTGTTGTGTCCATCTTAGCGTGCTCTTCCTGAAAAAAATACAACCGCCATAAATTTTAGATATAAAGCTACACTGATAACTAATTAAAGTGATATATTCGATATAGATATACCTCTTCCTAGAGGCATCTTTAGGGTCCTGGTCAGAGTCTTCACTACGAGGACTTCCACTTAATGGCGATTCAGACAATCCTCCAATGGCAACTGCTGGGGTTAGAGTTGTTTCTCTTATTGATGAGTTGCTTAGATTTAAGATTGAAAGTGCCTTCTCATAGGAATTTAAGATCCTCTGGACTAACATTTCACGTGCTTCTCTTGATGAAGATGGAATGTTCAGATGAACTTGTAGTTGCCTCGCTAGCTCTCTTCCTGTTGTTAGCTCGTTTACAAGATTCTTTTGTTCCCAATCTCCCATATTCTCCATTTTATAATACAATACAATACAAAATATGACCGAGCAATCAAAGAATACAAAAAGGAGTGTCTACTTAATTAATTAATTAGGATATGAAATAACAGGTAAGAATATATGATACTGATAGGAAGAAAAAGAGTAAATTAACAAACATGGATATGATGGATTTGTTTAATTCCTTGTATTAAATTAGTATACGAGAATTTTGATGAAGAAGAATAGTAACGGGTTAACTGAGACAGGACAAACGAACAAAACAAAAAAATTTATATAAGTAAGAATTTGTTGAGCCTTGAAATGGCTATATGGACAAAGCTGGTTGATGATGAGAGGCCTGAGCTAGGAAGGATATGGATGGTGGTTTGGGTTTTTAAAGGAAGGGTTTCTCTGTTGAAGGAAACGAAAGAAAGAAACAGCGAAGTTTGACCGAGAAAAAATAATAAATAATTAAAAGCCCACTGCTATTTCTTCAGTAAGACCAGTCTTTGGTCATGGGAATGTGGTTCAAAGACTAAGGATAGTCAGCAATCCAATCCCTGACCATTTCTCCTCCCAATCACACACATATTAATTAGATTTTTCATATGAAAAGTACTCTGTTTATATTTAAATTATATTTTTGATTATTAGCATTACCTTCTTGATTAAATATTAATCTCACCATAAATTCTACTTTTTACATTCCTTCATAAATTAAATATATTATTGTTCAGATTATTTATATAATCAATTATTTTATCAAATATTTTTCTTACTTTATTTTAATAATTTCTCAATATAATAATTACTATTTTCTTAAAAATACATCTTGTCATATTTGGGTCTCTTATTTTTCCATAAATTAAAAATATTTTTTTCATTTATACAACATATTATTTATATACTCATAAAGAATACTTCAAGTAATAAAATATATTTAAATTCGTTTATAAGTTCAGAACTTCCATCTTAAGAAATAAGATTGAAATGAGATTGACAAGCAATATGATAATGCTCTTTTAAAAAAAAAAAAAAAAAAAAAAAAAGCAATATGATAATGCAAAAGGAAAAATGAGATTAACAAGGTAAAAGTCAGGGGAGACCGAGAATCTTCGAAGCTCGTTCCTGGTTACGCGTTGCAAATGTTAATCTAAGAAAATTTTTCATATTTTCGATGTGACAAACACCGGCCAGTTTTTATTTATTCACTGCTACTATACTATTTTATGAATAAATTATATTTGAGGAGAAAACGACAACTCCATTACATGTTAATGACGTTTAGATTTCAACTTTTGCTTACGTTTGCGGGCTTCATACACTGTATAATAAGCGAAATACCAAGCGTAAATTGTGGCACACGTGGAATCATGTTACCGGCCGGAGCCTTATAACTATCATACTTTACAATTTGAATTCAATAAAATATGTTTAGTCGTTAACTTATGTTTTACTTAATACTTTCGCCTTTTTTTTTTTTTTTTTTTAAACTCTCTCTTTTTTTTTTCTTTTAAGAAAGAAAATAACTTCATAAAATAAAATATTCAGAATACAAACCAACTAAGGATTTTCTGATATATATTTGAAAAATATTTTTTGAGTATTTGAAGAAGGAAATTCGAATTTAAATTTATTATCACATCGTATATACATTTACTATTGTATTATATTTTGACGTATAATCAGGTCCTTTCAGCAGATCATTTTGATCAAACACATTTTTTTGACAAAATATGTTATTTTTAGACAAAAAGTATTGACTTTTGAGATAAAAGGAATTGACAGTAAACTTAAATAAATATAAGACACGTAGTAACAATTTCTCGAAAACATAAATTATTGTAAGAGTTTTCAAATAATTAAAATATAAATAGGGTGGTCATAATGAATATTGTGATAGTAAGAATGTAATTTATATCTACAAGTCTACTTTCCCCAGCAAATTTAAATATATTGCTAGTGGACTTACTAAACCAAATATTGCTCAATTATTATGAAAAGTAAAAGTCGATATTATTTTTTGTAAACCGAATTTATAAATCCACTCATAAATTAAGTCAATGAAAAATAAATATTTATTAATGAAGACATTTCTAAATATACATTGCGAGAAAAAATAAAATAAAATTTATTAACTTGTTCATAAATAGATTGATATAATCTGTAGATATAGACAGATATTATAATCTGTTATTTGTTAGTGTAGATCCAAGCAGATATTATTACAAACATGAGGAGATTTGAGTTGAAAGGTACATATTGGTTTAATCAACAAGTAGCAATTTGTTTTATAGCCTATAAGCCATGAGATTAGATTCCATGCGATCATGACCGACAAATTTTCGGCCAGTTACAAGCATATGATTTCATTCATTCTTTATCATGCAATTTTTTAAAAAGCTTCACTATCTATCCTTTCATATATATATATACTTCTCTCTGCTTATTTTATGATTTCATTTTAAATTTGAAAATGCAATAATTAATTATATGACTCTTTTTCCCCATTAAATAAAATAACTGTAAACATTTATTTTTGTTCATTCATTAACTAACAACTGCATCAAACATGGTTTTGTACGTATTAGGTATAACGGCACCCATGACCCATAACTAATCCCTTTCGTCTTGTATGAATTTCCAAGTGACTGCGTACAGAATTCACATCAGAAGAAAAGCTTTAAGAAGTTTCCGACACGTCTGGACCAGTTCAAATTCAATGATTTTTGAGAACAAAATTCAATGATTCAATTCCAATGAATCTATGCCGTGTAATATCGCTTTTTCGCGTGGAGAAAGCAACTGAAGTGTGAAATTCCCTTCCGAGTTAAGCGATTAAATTATTTAGACAACAAGATGACCGCTGGGCTTATTCCTATTACAAGAAGCCGCATTTCGGGTTCAAACAGGGTGGACGGTGGCCTTAGCCTGTAGAAACCATGACGACTCTCTTGCGTCACTGTTTCCAAACTATCTTTCAATTCCGCCATACCTGGACCGGGTCAGAGGGTAAATTAGTAATTAACATTTAAAAAGTGCATTTTCAAATTTCCGGGTTTTAAGATACGGTAGATGATTTGATGGCTTCGTAAGACTACTTATGTTCCTACTTCCTAACGTAATACACGATTTGGTCTTCGTATCTAAAAATTGTGCTATAATTCAACGGACTAATTGACTATCGGCCAACTGGGCCTAGATCAAGTTCCAAATGACACGTGCTCTTTTTTTTGTTCGGCCCAACTCGATCCATTTAGGCCCAATGAAGGCCTTTTCAAAGTAATGAATTATAGAGATTGTGGAATAAGCTACAAATAAAATAATTAGATTTAATTGAAATTCTATGGATTAGATAAACAACAACGTAGAATTCCACCAAATTAAACAATCATACGTGGCTTTTTAACTGGCTACAATTAGGGAACGTAAAGACCCCCCAGACCACCACAAGTATTGGCTTTTCACTTCCAATGTGCACTACACACGTGTCATAAATATCATCCATATATTCACTAAAAAAATCTTCTCTTCCACTCTAAAGTCGCCACGCCAGACCTCAAAGATATTATTTTGTGCTTCACCTCTGCCCACGTCAACGCTTCCCATTCCAAAGTCACTCTCCCAGCATCATGCATGCCACTCTCTTCACCGTTCATTCAATGGACCCATATTCCTAGCCGTTGATAATTCAGAGAAATAACTCGTGGACACCGTAATTTACATGTCTATGATTCTACTTTTAAAGGTCAAATTCTGTCTCCATTCAGTTCTCTCTGTATTTCTGTTTCCTCCAGGAATCGCGATTCTCGAAAGTGCAGAAGATTCTGTGTTGAGTGGGAAATTCTGATCAGATTTTACCCATTTAATATAGGTATGTTTTTTTCTTTTTTGAGCAATCCTTGTTTACTATGGCTATGCGGGCTTTTAGCTTACCTGGGCATGTTCGTTTTGAGGTTTTTTTTGATGGGTTTTCTTGATGTAAGAGTCCCTGCGATTGCTGTTGTTATGATTTTTCCTGCTAAATTTGAACGGTCTAACTCATTAAAAGAATATAATCCTTTCATGCCCTTGGGGTTTTGATTTCTCATGGTTTAAGCATGTTGGTATACAGATACGCGTGATCAAAACGCAAGGATGCCATAACTTAACGTTTTCTATTCTTTTGCACTCTTCAAAAATTCTCTGCTTCCACAATGTGTTTGTTGAGGGGAAGAGATGGGAGGGAGAGATATTTTTGAAAGAGGGAGGAAACACAAAGGAAAGTTATAAGATTAAAGGCACAATCACATTGTGGGATTGCATCATAATTACATTTCTTTTCTTGCCAATCATTTACAAATTTAGGAGAACGTGGAATCTTGTATGCCAAATAACCTTAGTTTTATGAAGTGTGTCTCTGTTTGTGTTCATGCGATATGCTTTGTGAGAGTTAATGAACCGTCAGTCTGTCACTAAATGCTTCTTTGCTCTCTATAATGTTTGTGGCAGTGGGAGAAAGTTCTCATAGTCAGTTGGAATTTTTTACTAAGGACTTGGCATGGGAGTTGTAACTGCTTCTAGCTCAGCTGCTAGGACACCACTAGGATTGAACACGAAATTTTCAACATACAGATCTACAGTAAAAAGACCATTGATTGTGGCATTTAAAGACGACAAATCTAATAACACAGCTCTGGTTGCACCTTCCGAGCGAATCCCATTGCCCATAGAGACACCCAAGGGGAAGAAAAGACGAGGAAAAACTAACAATGAAGTTCTTTCCTGCGCCTTGGAAGTGGATTACAATGAAGCTGCTGCAAAGCTTGAAAATATATTCAAACTTAGCCCGACAACTGATACTGCTGATGTAGATGTAAGTGACTTAAGTAAGAAAGGTAAACAAAAGAAAAGGAAAACTAGGGAAGATGATGGTAAAGCTGGGAAAGGAGCTAACAAACCCATTGTTAGGAATCGTGCAAAGAAAACTAAGCGGCTGGACCTTGATACAAGGATTGCATTGAGGAAGAACAACGAAGAGGAAAAGATAACTTCAACTATTAGGAAGAAAAAGGATACTCGGCATGAAAATGAAAAGATTGAGGAGCTTGTAAGGGAATATTCTGCATCAACTGATTTGGTGAGCTTAGACTGGAAGAAAATGAAGATACCTCCGGTGCTTCATTCAACAGAGCATGCCTGGCTGTTCAAGTTGATGCAACCTATGAAGGTGGGTATAGCATTTTTTTCAGATGCTTTTGATATTTTGAATTGCCAGCATTCTTGTTTAGAATTTGGTAGTCTTCTACTGCTTATTTACGTGTGTCATCACACCAGGCTCTCCTTCAAGTGAAAGATCATTTGCAAACTAATTTGGGAAGAGAACCAACTGAGGGTGAGTTAGCTGAGGCGACCAATATGAAAGTCGAGCAAGTAAGGAAACAGCTGGAAGCTGGACGAGCTGCAAGAAACAAGCTAATTAAGGTATCAATTTATTTTCCACTGATGACACAGACGCGATCCAAGTAACTCACCTGCTGAGGGATGATAACCACTTTTGCTGATATTATGTTAAATAAATTATGTAAATTTATAGTGCTTCTTTCAGTTTTTTGTTCAATTTCATCTTTTGGTCAAAATGCATTTTACATTTTATTAACAATTGGACAGCTTATCTTTGAAGAAATAACTCTTATTTATAACTTTTATTTGCTGCAGCACAATCTCCGCCTTGTATTGTTTGTAATCAATAAATATTTTCAAGACTTTGCAAATGGCCCAAGATTTCAAGACCTTTGCCAAGCAGGGGTTAAGGGGCTTATAACTGCAATTGATCGCTTTGAACCCAAAAGGCGATTTAGGCTCTCTACTTACAGTCTTTTTTGGATTAGGCATGCTATAATAAGATCAATGACACTCTCAAGCTTTACACGTGTCTCATTTGGCCTTGAATCGGTATGTTTCTCTTCATACCTAAGCCTGATTTCTTCCTTTCTTTTTTTAGCTCCGTCTCATGAGAAAAGCTTGATGATTTACATGTATCCCGTTTGTTTTCATTGCAAAAAAGTAATTAAGTAGTTTGAGCTTTTCTTTGCTGGGGTGCATCAGAACAAAGGCTTTCATTTAAGTAGTAGTTAGTGCTAGAAGGGAAAAATTCATCATTTAAAAACATATGGCATTTGAAGTTATTAAAAGTTTCGAAACTAGCATTTTCTGTATTTGGAAGGAAGAAGAAGCTTAAGGATTGTAAAAGCAAAACTCAGCTCAGTTAAACCTTGGTCCCAAACTAATTGGAGCAGGTTACATGAATCCTGTTCCTCCATTGAGCTCTTATTAGGATCGAACTTCCCGTTTGCTGTTTGAAATCTTAAGTGACATGTAAACCATGAAGATAGAGTTAAAAAAAAGCAATGTCTATATTAGTTGTCCTTTGGTTGGAGAATTGTGGATATCTCAAGTCTATATATGATGTATTATGGATAGAAACTTGAGGCTTTCATTAAGTTTGGTTTGGGCGTGCGCATGATCCATGCTGCTATTGAATTGGGATATATTATGATATTCAAACTTCAATTTATGCAGGTTAGAGCAGAAATCCAGAAAGCCAGACTTGAGTTGTTGATTGAGCTTCAAAGACAACCAACCGAGGTAGAGATTATTGAGAGAGTGGGAATTTCCCCTGAGAGATATCATGAAGTAATGAGGGCCTCAAAACCCATCTACTCTCTACATTCTAGGCATGTAGTTACCCAAGAAGAATTCATTAATGGAATCACTGACACAGATGGAGGCGATAACCGGAGGCAACCAGCTCTTCTGAGGCTTGCTCTTGATGATGTGGTAACTACTCATCCTTCCCGGACTTTGGAAGTTCTGCACTATACCGCTCCTTGTTTAGCGGTTTATTACAGTTATCATTATTACTGTTGATCTCTCTGATTACAGTTATCATTATTAAAATTCACAGTAAATTAATAACATGTTATTTAATTTCTGAAAAATGTTTTCCAGCTTGATTCTCTAAAGCCCAAGGAGAGCGTCGTGATCAGGCAGAGATATGGGCTTGATGGGAAAGGTGACAGAACACTAGGAGAGATTGCTGGAAACTTAAATATCTCAAGAGAAATGGTTAGGAAGTATGAAGTAAAGGCACTCTTGAAGCTCAAGCATCCAGCTAGAGTGGATTATCTTCGCCGCTATGTTGTCTGAATTGATGAACAGAATACATAATAAGGTTTGCTTGTATTACTTTCTCCTCCCCCCCCCCCCCCCCCCCCCCCCCCCCCGGCTGTATGAGTTGTCAAGCTGTTGCTCTATACTAATGACATGTATCATAGTCATTTTTAACTACAATGAAAATAGAAAAATCTTATACCATGTAATATACTTACTACAGAATTCGATATACATGTAATATTGTCTCTCCTTTGTAATCTGATAATCTCATTCACATTTATGAATCAACATGAATTTTATTATCTTGTGTGTGATATTATCAGACAACCTTAATTTGATGTTCAGATACATAATCATGAATTCCTAGTATCTTCTGGGTAAGCACATGGCTGTTTCGGGGGAGGCGTTGATTAGAATATAAAAAAGAAAGAAAATCAAAATGTTGCTTGGTTACGTTATCTGCTTCAAAGTTCTTCTAAATTAAAATATTTATTTTGTTAGTACATGTTAAATAATCTGAGATTCTTCGATTGAAAAGTCTAGTGTATAGACTATTCTGAAGAAACCATCCATTCGAATAAGAAAAATGAGCAGAGCCTGAGATGTTCCGAGTAACAGGGATGGCTTAAGAAAGAGCAAGTAAAAAATATAGAATACGACAAAGAATTCTCTTTTAACATCCAAATTTTATTTTCCGAGCATACCATTCACAATGTCTCATTATCCAAAATCTCTCTATTTCTTCTGCTTTTCGGCCCGGAATCCTCCCAGCTATCAAATCCCACCTGAAAAAAACAGAATCAAAAAACAATAACAAGGGTTCGGGAATCTGCTCAGCTATGAAAGGCCATCGTATGAATATAAGAGATGGAGTGGTGTCATTTTGTTACCTCTCTCCAACAAGCGTATACATTCGATTGATGAGATCTCGTTCTTGTTCAGTCATCTTAACAAATTCCCACTCAATACTGCTAACCTCTATAAATTTAAGAAAAGAAAAAGAAAAAAAAAAGATAAAGCTTTGAATAAAAGAAACAGGACTGGTATGAAAATCAAGAAAAGACAAGCTAACCTTCAGACTCAAAAATGGTAAGTTTGGGTTGTTTCCGGCTGCGTCTGTCCATCGTTTTCTGTTGCAGGAAGAGAGGAAGAAAGAAGATAGAAAGAAACTGAGGGTTAGAGAAAATAGATACTAATAAGATAGGAGAATGCGTTGTGCTGATGACATAAATGCCTTGAAATGAAGCTCAACCAACCTGGAGGTCCTATTTGAGTTGTTGACTTTTAGGCTTATAGACTTGTGGTTGACAAACACATGCATGTTTTAAACACATCAGATCTCGCACTAAATTTCACCTAATACTTCGTGATTGTAGGATCGAGTAATAAAATAGATATTTTATGAAAATTTTTTAAACATAATCGTTTTCTGATTCGAAAGAATAGTCTCACATTTAATGTATAATATCAGATTCGAATTTTCTCCAAAAAAAAAAAAAAAGAGAAAATCTGAAATGGGGCAGAAGGTGCGTTGGTTGTTACAATCTCTATACTAACAGACAAAAGAGCATTTTGGTACACAATGACATGATTGAATCATCACCGTACAAGTCTATATGAAATGAGTCATAACACGGGTTTCTTTGTTTTGGATAAAAAGATAAAAAAGATAAAAAAAAAAAAAAAAAAAAACAACCCCCCTAAAATCAGTAAAAAGCGTGGAATACTAAAAAACAAAAACATGTCAATCCCGTCACTGTCAGTTTTAAATTTCTTTTATTACGCAATGATTTTCGTTGACAAAAATATAAGTACGGAGAACCGTAGTGTAAAGTTACTGAAATTCACGAAAAGAGGGCACGAATAATATGGACCGTTGATTGTTTATTTAATCAAATGGTTAACTGAACCATTAAATTTAATTAAATTCAAAATTTCAATGAAAAATGCTCTATATTTAAAGGGAAGGGCAAAGAAATAAAAAACAAAGAAAGAAAAAAAAAAAAAAAAGGAAAGAGGGCTACCATAAGAGACAAAATCCATTTGCTAGATTTTAATGGAGAATAAAGAAAAGGAGATTATAATTATTATTAATATAATAACCAGGCTGTCCACTTTCTTGTTTTTGCAAAAAAAGTATTAAATTAAAAACATTGTTTTGTCAATAATAATCTTTCAATTAAACTTTTTTTTTTTTTTTTTTTTTTATAGAATCAAGAATCGTTATTCAGATCCCTGGGAGCATTTCCACGAGCACATCTCCACATGTAATCAGTTAAATTGTCCTATTGCAAAACAAACAACAAAAAACATGCATTTCATAAATATATAAATTGAAACTTGTTAAAAGATTTAAATGTAGAAAAGTATGATTTGGTTCTTAAATTAATTATAATCAAACTAATTATTAAGTCTCCAATTTATATTTTAATAACTTGATTTTTTTATGTAAACATAAAAGTGTTAATAAAATTATAATTTATAAATCTTATAATTAATTTTTAGAAATAAAAAGCGTTCAAACTAAGTATATTTAGAAAAAAAAAAATAACACTTAATGAGTCAATTCAAAAATGGAAATAACTCTCATTTGCTAAATTCAATATACCTAAAAGCAAAATCTTTGAAACCCACAAATGAAAATCCACTCTCTTTGTTATTTAAAGATATCATTTATAATGTCTTTGTTATTATATTTTGTGGACCTCTAAAACTCATGTGATCAGGTCTCCACGTTCACAGAAATAAAAAAAAAATGTTATCATTGTCTTCCAAAACAATATTTTTTACTCAAAATAATTTCCATGCCCGTAAGATATGAAGTGTACGTTTTTCGATCACACAGACTTAAATTATAGAGTTCAAATCTCAAAGCACAAGTCAGTGATCTATTATTTTATAACATTTGAATAAAAAAAATGAAAATAAAATAAAAGAAAAAACCTTTAGGAAACAAATCATTCAATGGGGCATTAAAATCCCATCTTGAATCCTACTTATCTTAATTATATCATATAGAAGCCAATTAATAATATAAAATTAAAATAATAATTTGCTAACTTTTGGAAATGAAATAATAAAAACTAACCAAATTTCGAGAAAATTACAACAAAATAGGAATGAAATATTGATTTAAAATAAAATTTTGAAAATAAAAATACATTTAAGCTTTGAGAATATAATGTACGTGGTGGATTAAAGTTGAGACAATATATTAGATTACATCAAAATATTATTTAAAAATAAATGTTATTTAAATAAAGTTTTGAAAATAATTTAAACTCTTAATTAATACAGGTACTCACTCTTTGAAGTTAAAGATGAAAATAACTTAAACATATTAATAAAAATAAAATAATTTTCATAACAAATCACATAATCTCTCTCAGTATAACTCATTTTCACTTTCGCTTAAAATATGTTTACGTATTCGACTCTTCCAAATGTAACTATAGACAATAGCATGTATTATATTTTGAGGAGTAGAAGTAGAAGTATTATTGAAAATAACTCAAATTATTAGGGTTGTAAAAGTAAAAGGCAATTTATCTCAGTTTGGGCCACGGTCCATCTTCTATTTTTTGCTGGGTTCGGGCTTTAGGCCTTCCTTTTTACAATATATATATAATAATTTTTTTAAGAGATTAGGGTAATAATTTATTATTTAGATTATTAGACTAAATAATTCAATTATCATAGCTACCGGAAGTCGCAAAAAAACCCATTAAAATTGAATAATGACTATTGTTGGATGTTGAAGTTGATCCAATAATTCAATGAGCTCTAATTATTTACATTATCTATCTTTAATTATTTTGCAACCTAATGATTGAGTAGGATTGTGTATATATGTAAGTCAAAAATGAGAGCGCAAATAAAAATAATAATGAAATATATAAAAATATATATATATATATATACCTCCTTTTGAAATTCAGAATCTCTGACAAAATATACCTCCACTTCTCTGCTTAACTATTTAAGCCAAGTCCATAAGGTGGAGGGCTTATGTTCTACGTAGATACAAGGCAGCATGGATAAGGAAGGGTTAGTGACATTTTCTTCAACATATTCTATTGCCTTGCCATTCAAATCAATAATGTATGACCAGATGTGTGGTCTGGTTGATTTTTTAATTTGTATAAGGAGAGAGAGATTTTAAGTTTGAATCCTCTCGATCACATGTGTTTTCAATGATTTGATAAATTCAAGGGAGGGTTATTGCTTATTGTATAATTCGTTGTGTTACTTTGATTTATTAGGTCTCTCCATAAAAAAAATCAATAATATATATATATATATATATATATATATATATATATATTTGATACTGAATCTTCAATCTTGCTCAACAGCAAAAGTGGCTATGGAGTCTAGATTGACTCAAGAGCCACTTTTCATGTGGCCTTCCACATTATATCTGCAGACTGCAGCTGTCGGACACATTTAATTATTTTAACACAATCATACCTAACCCACGATTCAAGAAACACTGTTTTTTGGCCCTAAAATATATAAAATTCAATTCATCGAACTCGTCCATGAATAATGCTTCTGATACATCATGTGTCACCTTCAAAAGCTGTACGTGTTTCTCTCTTTTCTTCTTTTTTTGCTTAAAAATTTCTCATTTCAGTTTCTTGGAACTCAGTCCTTATTGGAATACTCAATTTAGTAGCTTACGCATCACTGATTATATAAATGGTGCTATCAAGTGCATTTCTCACCAATCACTTTGTTGCTTTTAACCTGAAAATCCACTTTCCTTGGGCATTCTTTGTAATCCTACTTGCATATGATATGCAGCAGACTGTTACTATTGTTTCAAACGTGACTAGAATCCTTTCCTCCTCAGATAAAAGCTTGTAAAAAATTTCAATTAAAAAGTATTTATGCAAAAAAAAAAAGGATAAAGATTCTTTTCTGTAATTAACCAATTTGACAGTAAAAGCATAAAATATATATATATATATATATATAAGTGTTGAGATGAATGGTTTGACACTTTTCTTCTTCTTTTTTAAGTGAAGTCGTAGATTTTTTTTTTTTTTTAATTAATGGAGTAAACACTCTCTAAAAGTGCTTTACATCTTAATAAACTGACACCGTGCAAACATAATTTAATTATAATTAAGTGGATTGAGATATGCGTAGATAGTAGCTTAAGGAAAAAAAAAAAAAAAAAAAAGAGAAGTGATTTTAATTTCTGGAGAGGAAATTAAAATTTTCAGTAATACGATTCATGAAATATAGATAAGGTAATATTAGCCATTAGGGCATGTC
Organism: Jatropha curcas; assembly: GCF_041381405.1. Lineage (NCBI taxonomy): Eukaryota > Viridiplantae > Streptophyta > Magnoliopsida > Malpighiales > Euphorbiaceae > Jatropha > Jatropha curcas. The sequence continues at coordinate 1,615,873 of NC_143160.1, read as the reverse complement.
ATTTCACTGATGATGACTAATCATTGATTTATGATATTCTCAATGCATGTGAACCATATGGCTATAGATATAATGTAGTGTATATATATATTTATATAATTAGTAAACTTATATACCAACATCTCGTTTTCGCACATGTGCATATATTACCACTTGCCATGTCCAAGCATCCCCATTCATATATATGGCATTTTTAGTGATAATTTATGTGCTTCACATAACCAACAAAATGCATTAGCCACCTTAGGAATATATTCTTAAACATGCTCATCAAACTCTGGATTTTTTTTTTTTTTTTGATAATTGCGATAGGTTGATTTCAATCTAAATATATTGTCAAATTATAATGTATTTACCATCAGGGTGTGTATCAAAGCAGGTTTTTTATACTTATGGACAATGGAACAGAACTAATATGGTTAATACCCTATGCGTCACAAAATTTAGAAAATTAGGAATCCATTTAATGCTTTTAATTGGATTAAGATGGTTAAAAAATTTGAAAAAAATCAATGATTTGCATAATAATTTAATTGGTGTAGGAGATGTGCTTGATACAATTACATCCAAGTATTAGAACCAATCAATCAAAAATTAAGCATCGATCAGAAACCCGATTGGAGAGATATAGAATTTTTAGAAAGAAGTTCAAGCAAGATAAAATAAATATGGAAGACAGGCAAAAAGAAACTTTAGAGTTGGGCATGAGATCACTCATAGCAAATGGTCTCTCTTTAATCAATAAATACATATATTTTAATTAAAATGGATTCCACTTAATTTTATATAAATAGAAGTTTGGAAAGGGGGATGAAAATATCAAATGAAAGAAGAAAAATGCAGGAAAAAATTATGAATGGGTTAATGTAAAATATATATTTTTCACTTAAATTTTTCTTTTTCCTCAATTAATTTTATTTCGAAAAAAAGCCTCAGCCACATAATGTTGTATAAGGAGGTAGTTAATTTGGAATAAGTTTCATTTGATCTTTCAATATATACAAAGCACACAGCCAAAATAACATTCATTAAGAATATAGTTCCATTCGTTCAGTCGTATAAGAACCAAATATTGAAAAACATGCGATAGTTGGAATAAAACCTTCTTTTTTTTTTGCTATATTATTCCAGTTAAGTAGGAGCTGTCTGTTTACGTTTGGAAAAACATATTCATTGTTCTTATAAATGGATTTTTATCTTAACCTAAAGGAACTGATGCGAGCGGAAGCCATTAGAATCTTTCAGCCAATGGTTTATCTACATGGGTTTGGGTGATCTCTCACTTTGAAGAATTAATACTTTTCTTTCTCTTTTTCTTTTTCTTTTTCTTTTTTTTAACTACACATATATGTATTTAGTAAACTTGTATTATATATACACACATAGAAAGAATGGCTGTAATGAGAAGCGAAGCTTTAAATATATATCCTAAGTAGCAGGAACTTTTAAACATTGAAATGATTTATTAAAACCGAGCATGCACATGACCAGTTTGTTTGTATGCGATATCTGTACAAACAGGAAGCAATTAAAATAGTGAAAAAACATTCTTTAAATAAAATAATTCATTACTTCTAAAACCCTATTTAATACCTCTAGAAAAAAAAGTGAATGGCTATCCAAACATCACTTTAATATCGTACGTGTATATCAAGTGGAAAGTGGAATTGTTGTGGCATCCTCCACTTACAACAGCAACCAAATTCCTGCTTTGCTGTTCCTCTCTGATCTTAATATTGTTTAAAAAAGTAACCCTAGTTCTGAATTCAATTTGGCATTAAAGGGACAAGAGAAACAAAAATATAAATAAATTTCCAGTTAGGAATAGGAGAGACCTGTAGCTGTTTTACATCCACAAGTTAATAAAGTAGTCTACAAGTTTTATAAAGTAGCACTTGCCATTCTTCTTTCAATTTTCAATTATTCCATCTTCTTTTTTATTTTTTTGTTTTTTTATTTTTATTACCATGGAGGAGCCCTCCAAGTACTAGTATTTATATCCCCTGAAGCAGCCTAGACTTTCCACACTGGACAATTTTTTATATTTAGTTTCTTTATAATTAGAGACTCTTCATCTCCCTTGTTGGGACCATTATCTCTCCATATCTCAGGTTAAAAAAAACAAACAAACATGGGAGATAGGCTGCGTTTGGGTGTTGGAATAATGGGTAATTTTTATTTTCCATGTCTAGCTCCTTCTTCAGCTATAGTATTGCACTTCTGGGTACATGTATCAACTGGGGCCTTTTTTTTTTTCTTTACTCTGTTTTGCAGGCAATGCAGCTTCTTTGTTGCTTTACACTGCACCCATGTAATGTTCAAGACACTATAAATACAAACATAAATATTTGTTAATTAACTGTTTATTTAAGTTTTAATTATTAAAATATTATATATATGGAATTGAAGTTGATCAAAATAAGATTTGGTTTTAATTATATATATATATATATATATATATATATATATATATATATATATATATATATATATATATATATATATATTTTGCAGATTAACTTTCATAAGGGTGATTAGGAAGAGAAGCACCGAAGAATTTTCATGTATTCCTTACATTGTTACATTGTTAAACTGTCTCCTTTACACTTGGTATGGACTGCCTGTTGTGAGCTACAAATGGGAAAACTTCCCTCTTGTCACCATCAATGGTCTTGGCATTCTCCTTGAGCTTTCTTTCATTTGCTTATATTTTCGCTTCACTGACACCAGAGGAAAGGCAAGCAAAACTTTATTATTACTATCTTTTTTATGCATATATCGCACATGCAAATACTTAATTATGATTGAAAATAAAATTAACACCATTGATTTGCAGATAAAAGTTGGTGCTACAATGATACCTGTGTTGGCATTTTTCTCGATTATGGCAGCTATCTCAGCTTTTGTATTCCATGATCACCATCATCGCAAGATATTCCTTGGAAGTGTTGGTCTGGTGGGCTCTGTTGGAATGTATGGTTCTCCACTGGTCGTAATGGCAAGTCATATTCTTACTTTCCGATCTCTTTTTAGTAATTCATGCAGTTTTCTTAATGCACATTCACTGGATAATCTTTTTAAGACATGTAAGTTAATGCTTTTGACGTTTCCTAACAAACTCTGAAATAGCTTATATCAGAAAGGGTGAATAACCTTTTCTACTCGTGCTTCCATTATATAAATAATATAAATAATTAATATTGCATGTCCATTCAACATCCATCGGTCCAAATGCATGTCCCTCGAGTTCTAATTTTGTCAATTTTTAATTTATTATTAATTGCAGAAGCAAGTAATACAAACAAAAAGTGTGGAGTTCATGCCCTTCTACTTATCATTTTTCTCCTTCCTCGCAAGTTCTCTTTGGCTAGCTTATGGACTACTAAGCCATGATCTGTTTATTGCGGTTTGTACAGTTATTCAACTTTGTATTTTTCTTGTTTTCCTATATTTAAATGCAATAATTAATACTGGGTTTTCTCTATTTTCTTCAGTCTCCCAATTTCCTTGGTACCCCATTTGGCATCATCCAACTTGTGTTGTACTTCAAGTACAGAAAGAGTGGTCTCATGGAAGAACCAAAAAAATGGGATGTAGAAAAGAATGAAGACAGGTCCAAGCAATTGCAGCATGTGGTTAATGAAAATACTAATGGAAAGAGTTGAAGTATTATTAGCAGCAGCCACCAGGGCCTAACAATTAATGTTCCTTTCGGTATGTCTATATTCTCTCCATTTATTAAAAAAATTTACAGATCTTGAACACAGCTATAACATGTTTGCTTCTTTGTGACAGGGGAAAGTATAGTTTGCCAATAAATTTCAGAGGGATCTCAGATAGGAGCAGCTGGATTTGTATAATCAAGATGTCAACTTGTAGTGCCTGATTTTAATGATATACGAAGCATGCTACTACTTAGTTATAATTAAGAAATGTCCTGTACTGCATTAAACATCGGGGTAATGAAAATCAATTTGCTTTCAGAACTCCATATTTGTTGGGAATTTCATTTGTTGAACCAATCCCATGGGTGACGGAACTCACTCATATAATGGGATCCGCTCTATATGATCATAAGTAATTGACTTGCCTAGATCTAGTCTATAAACTCATTTATAGATCAAACCAATGAAATTATTTTTTTTAACATGATAGTATTTCCGATTATTTACAGAGAAAAAAAGAATAAAAGTGAAAATTGATGAATCCACGTACCGGATCCAGGGAATCATAAACTCTTTTCAAGCAACAAATTTTGCTATGCATAGACCACTTTTTGACTAGGTAAAGGCCAAACAAAAAGTTTTCCCCAAATCTTGACCAACGGGCCTACTTGTGAAGCTGAGTCAGCGTGTGAATCTCATTTCAAGAAGTGTAACTGGAGAGAGAGGTTTTAGTAGATTTTATCTCTATATATTAAATTTGAACTTAGTCATAACTAACTACCAATTACGAAACAATCATACAAGCAAAGGCCACTAACAGCCTTTGCAGTCGATTGTCAATCATTGGCTTTGTCCATTGATGGATTCATAATAAAGGTAACAACTTCCCGACCAAAATGCTAATTAGAGTTTATGGGTCTATAAAACATGACTTAAAAATCGACAAAACCAATAGTTAATTATCATTAATAGAGGGAGGCACCGCCTATGAAACGACATTAAAAGAAGTTGCTCAAAACCAATAGTTAATTATCAATTCTAAGAAAGCAAAAGCAACAGTAAGCAGCAAATGCTAAGAAAATAATAACCGGACCCAATTTGATTAGAATGAAGCTAGTGTTTTCTTTGACAAAGGATAAGTTCTGAGTATACATGCTGCCTTGACAAGTGCAACACTGCTGTCATTGTCCAAAATCTTAACCAATCACAGCCATGAAATGTATAAAGTAAAAGCATTAAGTTGTATGCAAGAATTTGAAAGAATATAATGCTCTGGTGAACTAGAAACCTCTGATCCAAGAACCTGCGATATGAGCCCACCAATTCACAGAACAAATTGAATATGTTCCAACTTGATTATACTTGAAAAGTCAAACAGAGACATCAAAAAAAGATTCTGAAAAGTGACTACTCGAATGGAACATCTTCTGCACTGAAATCTATAACTAAATTTTGATGCAGATGAAATCTCTAATTTTATAGCAGTAATATATGAAAATGTACAAAGAGATTCACAGACATTGTTTCACTTTGGATAGGTGAAATGAGCTTTAATCAGCAATTCAAAAGTTAAAACTATGGAACAGACCACCAGAATAACCTTGGTCAGCAATCAGAAGTTGCATTCAAATAATTCTCTGTTATTGACAAAGACTCACCATTAAATTGAACAGTAGATTTTATATTTGCATTTAGATGCTCCAAAGCAGCATAAATAACATTACAGTGTGGATGAACTCTATTTTCTACAGAGAACACATGAAGTCTATTATTCAGCTCTACCCAACTACAACCTGGATCCTTTTTTACCTCTAAGCTTCTCAAACTGTTCCTCACATTTATCTTCTTCCCCCATTTCCCCAAAACTGCATAAATGTTAGACAAAATGATATAAGCTGACATTGGCTTCGGATGCAAATGGAACATATGCTTAGCCACCCTTTCCCCCACTTCCATGTCCATCCAAAACCAACAAGCACTGAGCAAAGCTGCCCAAACAACAGCATCTGCTTCAATTGGCATTGCTTTAATAAACTCCTCCGCTTCAAGTAGGCGCCCTGACCGACCAAGAAGATCCACAACACATGCATAATGTTCCAAACTTGGAGTTACTCCAAAGATTTCATCCATTGCGTGGAAAAATCTCATTCCTTCATCCACCAAACCAACACGACCACAAGCAGTCAGAATTCCAACAAAAGTAGCTCCATTAGGAACGACTTTTTGCTCAAACATGTGCTCAAAGAGTAAAATTGCCTCTAAGCCAAGTCCATGATGTGCATATCCATTTATAAGAGCCGTCCATGCTGCCACATTAGGTGAAGAGATACTTGAGAAGGACTTTTGCGCATCAACGATGCTCCCACATTTAGAATACATATCTACAAGTGAAGTTCCAACATAAACATTTGATTCAAATGGTGTTTTAATTAAATTGGCGTGAAGCATTTGGCCTTGTTGAAGTGATCCCATGCATGAACATGCACGGAATAGAACAGAAAATGTTGATCTTGTATAGGTTACTAACAACTGGCGCATTGTTATATACAATTTTAATGCGTCTTCATGCCGCTCATTTTGAATATACGCTGACAACATTGAGTTCCAGGTCACGGGGTTCCTCTCCTCTTTCGTTTTTTCAAACAGCATCAAAGCCTCATCAATTTCACCATTCCTCGAGTACACAGAAATCATAGTGTTTGAAGAAAAGAGTGTTTTCTGAGGCATCTTCTCAAACAACCTCTTTGAGTCCTCAACTCGGCCATTCATTGCATAGCCTTTCACCATCAAATTATATAAATCCGAACTTTTTTGGGTCAAACTGTTAAAAATCAACTCTGCATCTGGAATTCTACCCATTGATATACACCCCTCAATTAAGGAACTTGAAACGCTTGAACATGGATTAATTATACCATCATAAATTCTCCTAGCATCATCAATAGCTTCACAATCACAGTAAAATTGAATTAAGGCGCCACCAATTGACTGGTCAAATTCAAAACCGCATTTTATCAAAATCCCATGAACAACCATTCCATCGTTTAAAGCACCAAGCTTACCACATACCCTCATAACACAATCCAAGGTGAACTCATTAGGTTCCACCTCACCACTTCCTCTCATCCATCGAAACAAGGCTAAAGCTTTTTCACAATAATTATCGCTCTTTGCAAATCCCGAAATTAACTTAGTCCATGAAACAACATCTTTTTTAGGCATCTCAATAAACACGTTATAGGCGTCACTCAGTAGCCCGCACTGCACATAACCTACCAGCATCAAACTCCACAGAAGCTCATTCTTATCATGCAACTCCTCAAAAACCCGCCTTGCATGTTCAATTTTTGAACAATTTGCATAAAAATACAACAAGGCACTTCCTACAAGCTCGAAACTCTGGCAACCGGATTTCAGAACAAGACAATGAATCTGCTCTCCATCCACAGACGACGGCAAACGAGCACAGACGCTTAAGATAGTGGAGAAAGTGGTCTCATTGAGCTTGGTGGTGGAACGATGCATAGAAGAAAGTAGAGCAAGCGACTCGTTGAATTTACCCCATTTGGAGTAACCGGAAATCATTGTGTTCCAAGAAACAGCTGTTCGTTTTGGCATTTTATCGAACAGGTATCGAGCAAAGTCTAGTTGGCCTTTTTCTGCGTTATGGGTAATGGCGACGTTGGTGGAGACAATGCGAGAGTCGCCGCGTCCTGGAGTTTGGCTATGGAATGAGAAGCGTGCCAAGAACTTCCATCGACCGTGCTTCCATTTCCCAGGAAAGGATTCCATCAACATTCAGAGAGAGATGGACGGGAAGGTAGGAGAGGCAAAACCAAAACGTACCGTTTTTCTTAACATCTCAACTGCTATGCAACTTCTCACTGATGATAATCCATGCATAAAAAATAGTCAAAATAATAGTATTTTGATTTTATTAATGATAATCGATGTGTAATATTTAGTAATTTTTCTTTTTCTTTCCACCGTAAGACAACATTTTTGTCTCTCCCATCCCCGCTTCCATCCCTAGGCACAAATCACTTAATAAACAAAAGAAAAATCGTGTGTAAAACGACGAATGCATCTAATCTAAAAAAAGAAAAAAGTTCCAAAACGACAAACAACAAGTTAGACAGAGGGACCTGGCGAATTCGTTTTTGGGTTTTCAAATAGCCACGCGTCATGCAGTCCGCAGTCAAGAGGGAACTCCATGCACGAGGCCACGTTGCCCGCGACCCCTTCTCTTCTCTCATATTCACAATCACATCTCCAGCGAGAAACAATAATAAGAATTAAAGAAAACAAGAAAGAAAGAAAACACAAATTCTGATATTCTGCATCTTAAAATCGTTGAATAAGTACAAGAAATACTTTCCAAATGGTGAAGCTAGCGTCGGCAAGAGAGAGCAGAATGTACGGACCAAGGCTTGGTCGAAACAGAGCAGAGTATATAAACTCAGGGCTTTATGTGTTCGCTACGATTGTGCTTATAAGTGGTTTTGCAGCCGAATTCTCAATGGAGCCTAGATCAGGTTTGGTTCTTTTGTTTATAGCGTGTGCGCTTATAATGGTCGTCAATCTCCACGATCTCATTGCGCATCTCGCTGGAATCGATTACCGGTTACATTTGATGGAGTTTGATATGCAGCTGGCACTTGTAGAATTTGCGGTTCCTTTGGTCCAAGCCTTGGGTGCTGTTCTTTTGTTCTTGGGGTTCTTTTTTCTATTTCTTCAGGTATATATACGTCGCTAGCTAGCTTGATGTTCTGTTTCCAGTTATTTTATTGTGTCTCGTCAAAATTGAGCTTAGAATCTAACCTTTTGCAAAGTATTTGGGGATAAATTTCATAAAACTCATTCTTATTTATGCTAAACATGAAAGATTTAGATTTATAAATGAACTTCGTGCAATTCATTTACACAGAACATTCTCTGAATTAGAACTGTGATCAAGAATTCAAGGTGACTAAATGGTGCAGGAAGAGAAAGGATACGGTTACTTCAAACTTGAAAAGCACGCCCTTAACATGCTTATCGCTGGCCCAGTTCTATGGGTTCTTGGTTCAATCCACAATTCTTGCCAAATTTACGAGAAAGCTGATGGTCATGTTCAAATCTTGCAAGGGAGTGTCCAAATCCCATTTTTGATGGGGAGTTTATTGCTCTTGGTTGGTTCCATACTCAATCTCCAAGAGCAAGCCGGCTCAATCCATCATGGCCTACGACTTTTGGTAACTCTCGTTTCATTGCTTGTTACTTGTTTCCAAGAATGCTTTAATTATTGTACTTATTGTCAAATGCAGGGGAAAACAATGGTGTGGATGGGGATCTTCGGAAGTCTATTGTTGTTTGTTGGGGGATTAACAAATGTAGTAAAAGTGTTCAAAATGCAACAGATTGATGGACTGCGCTTGGAGAAACTGCGAGGAGGGGCTCACGAACGTTTAAGACATCATAGGGAAGGTCATCTTCCGCTTATTGCAGAAGAACAGAGGAGCAGGAAAAGGGTAATTGAAGAAACAAAAGCTGTACCTGTACCTGCTCCTACTCCTTACAAGGATGTGCTTCTTGGTCGGACTTAATTATCAGATTGCTTCTGTTAATTACCTGTTACGAGTATATAATCTCTGGTCGTCTGGTCGCTCTCGCCATTAATTAGCCATCTCCGATGTGTCATATGATTGATATTTGATAGTATTATTGTTGTTTATAGAGGACGCCTTCTTTTTTTTTTTTTTTTTTTTTTTTTTTTTGGGACAGCAATGGATTTGGAATTTTGTTGGTGGTAAACATTTAACTAACTACTTGGATAAATTAAGCTACCTCAGAAATATCATGGGACAACCAAGAATCAACCTAATATCCAATCACGGGATATCCGAGAAAAGAAATGTATACCAAGACAATTTTAATTTTCTGATCAACCTAATATCTAATCAGATCAAACTACCAAAAATGACATTTATTTACAATAATATTCATCTGAATATTAAAAATAATTAAAGTTTGGTATAGAGGCAATTCTAGAGTGATGCAGCACAATTTTTTAAGGGGCATAATTAAAAATACATATAAGTTATTCAATATTTTAGAAATTTCAACAGGTGACATTTTGAAATAAACAGCCTAGAAAACTCTTTCTCTCTAATAGCCTTTTTCTCGGCTCTTTTTATTGAGTTATGATTAACGGTTGTGATCCGTAAGGTAGCTGAGGTAGCTTCAGCCGATGCCATAGTTCTTTCTCAAAATCGCCAATCTACCATGGTTGCATCACTCAATGCATCCCAAAAACATTACGCGCTGTATAATAAATTTTCATTTTACTTATTAAATTAGTGAAAATCTTTGTGATCGAGAGAAATATAATGTGAGACTATCCTTATTTGTTACTCTTTTTTTTTTTTGGCTAAATTTGATAGTTTTTGACTTTTTATAATAATTAATAAAATAATTAAATCACCTTTAAAAAAAAGGATAATTGACTAAATTATCCTTTAATTAATACTCATTTAAATGAGAAAAAATATAGTGCAAATATTCAAACAAGGGCAGAGAGAGCAAAATAATTAATGCTATTTTAATTTTGTAAAATGTCATAGAAATGGAATAAGAAAAAAGTAAAAACTATTAAATTTAACAAAACGGAGGAGTATTGTGCAATTAAAAACTTTCATTAAGTAATTAAAATGTCTTTTTTTTTTTTTTTATCACAGTTTACTTGTCTTATTGGAAAAATTATTACAATAAAATTGGTTTAATATATGGGTGAACACTTGCATGCAGTAGTAGCCAGTGAGACGGACTGGACCTGCATAAACTAATGGTCGAGGACCCTAGCATCCGGGCCAGGTTGGCCCAATAATTGAAAAATACAAATTCGGCCCGTGGGATGACCTGCCTCGATCACATTACTTAACGCGGCGACGCCCATCATTGGCTCGTTCTACTTGCAGCAGGTTGCTTATTTCGCCGACCCGCCACCAGGTTTCATTCTTAAACTGCGATTAGAGGAAATCCATAAATATCCTTTCGTGCTATTTTTGCCATCTTCCACTTTGCAACCCTAATCTCAACGACATCACAAATCAAAGCTTCTGCTCTTTGAATCCCTCAGGTATTGCAACTCTTATCTTCAATTCGAACTTCTTATCTGTCCTAACTACTTTTTGTATTTGCTATACGAGATATGTTGATGTTAACATGTATCTAGTTTCGATATTGAGTTTAATAGGATTATACTTATCTTATGCCTGTTTGAATCTGGTATTTGTTGTTTTAGAAATAATTGCATTGCTTATTATTTCTGCTTGACTAGCTGAGTTAATTCTTCATGTTGTGTTCTTGGATTTATATATTGAGGAGAACTTGAACTGGATGGAGTTGATATTATTTTTCTATGGCATATTAATGTTTCATCTGTATTTCTGCTTGAGGTAGTTAACGATTTGTACCGTCCGTATTTAATCATGTGTAACCTGGAGGTATCTTGTCAATTTTGTATACTAGTTTTTTGCTTAAAACCTTTTCCTCTTTTCTTCGTTGTTCCCTTAGCCTGGGTTTTGAAATTTGCAATGTCTGTAACTAATTTCTGATGAGGATGATACTCCTGACTCGTGATGGTAATCTGACTCATATGGTCCTTTGCCAAGTAGCCATATTATCATATGGTCTCAGCAGAGATACGACCTTATTTTGAAATGGGTTTGTCTTGCAGTAGTCTGAGCCACTAAGAAATTGTGCTGTAGGCCGAGATTGTGCCTGAAAAATTATAGAATTTGTGCTGTAACTCGGGGTTGTGCGGAATGGCATCTGTATCCAGTCAGCCTCAGTTCCGCCTCACCCAACCCCCATCTAAGGTGCTCCACTTGAGGAACTTGCCTTGGGAGTGCACGGAGGAGGAATTGATTGAGCTTGGGAAGCCCTTTGGTAAAGTTGTCAACACAAAGTGCAATGTTGGAGCAAATAGAAACCAAGCTTTTATAGAATTTGTGAGCTTATTTTCTTCCCAGATTTATTTTTATTTTAATATATTCTTTTACCTTGATAATATGACTGACTGACTTCTTTTTTTTTTTGCTTTTACATTTTTTAGGCAGATTTGAATCAAGCTATTGCAATGATATCTTACTATGCGTCATCATCAGAGCCAGCTCAAGTACGGGGGAAGACAGTCTACCTGCAGTATTCTAATAGGCAAGAAATAGTCAACAACAAAACAACAGCTGATGTTGCTGGAAATGTACTGTTAGTAACAATTGAAGGTCCAGATGCTCGCCTTGTCAGCATTGATGTTCTGCACCTGGTAAGTAAATGGCAAACTTCCTTAAAATGCTTAGAAGAGGTAACCATATTTCTGAAGAATTATACCAATTCTATATTCAGGCTGTAGTTTGTCTTGCTTTGGAAAGCATCATTTGACATGAATGTAAATGGATCAGCAGGCCCATGTCAAAGGAATATCTTCGATGGCAGCCTAATGCATTGGGAGAAAGAGCGCATGTGTGTTTGTCTCCTTTCTCCTTTCCTTAACGCTGCCTCTTTCATCCCTACTCTTTCCTCATCAAATTCCTATTCCTACCACTGAAATAGTTTGGGATATTTTTCATTTCTTTTATCCTGTGCATCCCTCCTCCTATAATTCTAATTGTTCTGCATATGATAGGGTTTTGTTAAGGATACAGTTTTTTTATTTTGTATTTGTGTTCTAACCTTTGTGACTGTTGTCAAAACTGTTTTTGATAAGTCAGGTCTTTGCATCTAATTTTCTGCAAGCTTTGCTTGATGAAAGACAAGCATGCTTTCATTTCTTTGAACGAAGATCTTAGTTTCATCCACATATTTTTTTCTTTTTCCTTAAATTTTTGTATATTTTATCAGGATAATAGAGGCCAACTTAAGCATTATCAGGATAATAGAGGGTATTTTGAGGTTGAGAGTACAATTCATTCTGCAAAACCTTGGTGCTGGCCAATGACCATCAGCCTTTCTGCTGGTGAACACTTGAGATTTTTCGGATATAACTTTTCGTTATCTAGTAATATACTACTAATTTTTGAGATTCTTTAAAGAAGATTCTTAATTTTACATGAAGGTTTTAGCCACATTGCTGCCTGTCGGATGTCTATATTCTCTCTGCTTCACATCATGTTGATAACTTATATTTTTATTTCTAGGATTTTTATGTTAAGCCGTCTATACATTACAAAATCTGCAGCTTCTTCTTGTTTGTACAATAAGAATTTGATATTTTTTAATTAAAAGACAGATTATGTTGGCTTGTATCACATTTGTGCTGATTTATTGTAAAATAATCATTGATGCAGGTATTTTCTGCTTTTGGGTTTGTGCATAAGATTACTACATTTGAGAAGACGGCTGGGTTTCAGGTCTGTATTCTTAAGCTGATTTTAAATTTTAATCTGGTGCCTTTTGCTTTAATACATAAACTCATGTTGACTTGATGTTTTCAGGCATTAGTGCAATTTTCCGATACAGAAACTGCCTCTTCAGCAAAAACAGCCCTGGATGGAAGAAACATCCCTAGGTGACAGTTGTATTAATGTTTGACATGGTATTTAGTCCAACTACCATGGACATATAGCTTTAGATGTGGGTTCACATGATAAAAATGAACATCTAGTCAGCCGTTTAGGAAAATTACTCCGGCACATAAGTTGGAATATAACTCTTATTAGCAGTCAAACTTTCTGTCCACATTTATTTTAATTCCTATATTTAAAAAATGCCATTTTTTTGCTAATTGAACAATTATTTTCATTCAGTTTGGACCAGTAAATGGTTATCAGAAAGTTAATGTGTCCCACATATTAGAACTTGTTTTTTTTAAACCTTTTTTCATTTTATTTTCCCATTAGTTTCAAATTTACATGTCTCTTTTTTTAATTTCTGTTGGTTGGTGTATCAGGTATCTGCTTTCTGAGCATATTGGACCATGTACCCTCAGGATCACATATTCTGCTCATACAGATTTGAGTGTAAAATTCCAGTCTCACAGGAGCAGGTATTCCTTATGTCTGTCTCTTTCTGCAGCCTAAGGCCCTTTGTGGTTACGTTTGATTGTGTAAAGTGGGGTCACTTTTTTTACAGATTTGTTTTTCTTTCTCTAGTAGGCCTCTCATTGTTTTTAGTTCATTTCAACCCTCATATTGGAATTCTACCTGTTACTTGCCCAGTATTGTTCTCTAGAATCTCCATGATATCTCTGATGGTCATCACTGTTTTCCTAATTTCTGGAATTGCATTTTTGTGATTCAGAGACTACACTAATCCAAACCTTCCTGTTGCACCATCAGCTATAGATGGAAGCGGTCTGGTAAGGCACTGCAAATTATTATTTATGACTTCTGAGATATGGCAGTATGAGAATCCTATTTGATTGCCTCTTACTTGCATTTGGTGCTTTTTCCCGATTAAAATATAAAAAATGAATGTTTTGGCAGATGTTGGCTAAACTGACCAAAAAATAAACTTTCATCCTAATTGGGCTAAATGAAAGATTGTGGATAAATTTGAATATTGGCCTACAGTTCAAGGGGCAATTTGACCTTTATTCCCTTTTTGTTGCTGTCTTGGAGTTCCAGATTAAGATAATTAGTTCTATTCTTACTCCATGTGATGGAACAAGAAATTTTGTCATTTTAAGATGCTTGCATGCAATGCCTTTTCTTATTAATAAATGAAGAAACATAAGTTGGCAATTTGAATACAACTATGTGTAGACTATGTATATGCATTTGGTTGCTTCCTTTATTTCTGTTAGCATATGTGATTACTAATTATTTTGTCAGTTTCATTTCTTCATTTTGCTTAACTGCTACTCATTTATCATTGCAGTTCAGTGTGGGTCTTGATGGGAAAAAACTAGAACCTGAGAGTAACGTTCTTCTTGCATCAATTGAGAACATGCAGTATGCTGTGACCTTGGATGTTTTACACATGGTATTTGTAATCACTAAACAAATTTGTAGATAGCGTGTTATGCTTTTTGTAAAGCTGATGATTGTTCATTCTACGATTTTGTACAAGGTTTTCTCTGCCTTTGGACCTGTGCAGAAGATTGCGATGTTTGATAAGAATGGCGGACTTCAGGCTTTGATTCAATACCCTGGTACAATTTACTTTATATTTCGTAATGAAAGATATCATTTATGTTGTAGTAGTTAAATAGTATTGTTGGAGAGGTAGTTCTTTTGGTTAGCCTGAAGATATCTACACTCTATTTGGGAAGGTTTTATGAGAGAAAAGAACATAAATGAGGAAAATAAAGTAAGGAAAATATTGTTGAAAGAAAGTTTATTTTTCTTTGCTTGTTTGGATAAAATCCTTTAACGGGGGAAATAAAATTGTTTATAAAGAATTAAATAATGTTTTTGCTCCTATATTTTTTATTTAGAAATGTGTTTAAAGGGATAAATTATTAAGTTTTTAAACTTTCCCTGCATTTTCTTTCCAATTTGGAAGAAAAATGCTTGTGGGACCCACATACCTTTTTCGCTCATATTTTATTTCTTCTATTTTTCTTCCCTTTCCAAACAAGGGAAGGGGAAAATGCCTTTTGTTTCTTTCGTCCATTGTATTCCATCCACCCAACAAGTGCGTTGTAGTTGAAAAGCCAATGACATTTGAGGATTGGTTTTTCCTTAATCTGATAGAGGTTTTTCCTTAATCTGATACACATGTTTTAAGGTTTTTGACAAATTAGAGAAGGATAGTTTTTTTCTGAATGCTGGTATTGGGCCCTAAACTCTGCCAATATTTACTTTTTTGTGTTCATGAGGAGGCCAAATTTGGTTGGAGCATTTATTCCCATCACCCAGCCAGAATTCATTTATGGGGAAAAATTAATTCTTTTAGTCTTTTATTTCATTTCCTTTAGTTTTAAACATAGTTTGGTCACATGCCATGAACAAATATTTAGAGTTCTTTTCACTCAGGATGGTGCCACAATGAAGAGAGATTTCGGATTCATTGTATACAAATTCGTAAATTGGATATTGATGGTTCTATTTTTTGTAGATGTTCAGACAGCTGTTGTTGCCAAGGAAGCATTGGAAGGACACTGCATATATGATGGAGGATTTTGCAAACTTCATATCTCATATTCACGTCATAATGATCTCAGTATAAAGGTAACTAAATTGTGCCCTCGAATGTTTGTTACAACTGTGAGTTGCATCAGTTTAACCTAGAGGAAGTTGCACTATTGTGGTTCAATCCCTTGAAACTAAAACAACGGTATCTGACTGATTATAAATGGATTTTGTTGAAATTTAATTTAACATTTAAATCATCAGAGTCTTGATATGCTGATTACAGGTTAATAATGATCGGAGTAGAGATTATACTGCCCCTAGCACTGCCATGTTGAATCCTCAACCTTCCATTCTCGGGCAACAGCCTCCTCCTGTTCATTCAGTTGGACCCCCTCCTCATCCATACACTGGAGGTCAGTTTGCTCCTCATACGGAGCATCCGGCTATGCCACAACCTTCAGCTGGATGGGGAGCAGGTGTTCTGGCAGGACCCCATTCTATGCCTGCACAGATGAATAATCATCCGTACTTGCCACCCGGAACTATGCCACCCCAAATGGGCCCTGGAATGATGCAGATGCCAGGCCATAGCGGCATACCACACTCCGGTTCAATGCCACCATACAGACCTGGCCCAATGCAATAGCATTTAGTCGATATTTAGTAGTTCTAATTATCTGTTCCATGTGCATCGATCTACAAAAATTGACTTGTCCCATTTGAAGAAGGGGAAGATCCGAGTCTACCCAGTCGTTCTATGAAAGCTGAAGTGGTTTAAATATTGATCTCTTTCAGCAATTTTGGGGGTGATATTATGTAAGAAAGGGGGCTTGAGCACTTTTTGCAGACCCAACCCAATTCTGAACCTTGGTTGTACTTGGTGGTATTGTGAAATCTATAATATTTAGATTTTGTTTCCGTGTACTGGCTAATCAGGCAATTGTATTTCAATATTTTCTTGAAGGGTCAGGTCATTTTCATTTTTCTTAAGAGATGCATTTGTTGCATTTGTCGAAGTTATGAACCTTTTTCTTTGTTATTAAGTATGGAACAAAGCTATTTTTCGCCCTTTATTATAATGTTAAGGATACATCAAACTCTCAAATCTATTTTTGTTTTCAAAGAGTAATATTCTTTTTCTTGATTGAAAAGTATGTCTAAAAATTTTCTGTTGCTTGTTCTACCACATAGTGTTCATAAAAAACTTAATGAATAATACTGTAGAAATAATAGAACATAAAGAGATTTTGTCGCATTTTATAATTTTTTTTTTTATAAAAAATTGAGCGATTGGATCTAAGAAGGATCAAATTTGGCCTATTCAATGAGTTAAAGTGAAATAATCAAAAGTATTAGAAAAATAAAAAGATAAAGGTTAAAATATTTAATTAAAACTTTAAATTATATTAAAATTAATACTTAAAATTTTCTAATTTTAAAAAATTACTATGACCGCTCTAGTATATATATATATATATATATTTTTAATACAGAGTTATTCTATTCAAAAAAGCGAGCTATTTCAGTAAAAAAAATTTTCTTGAGAAAAAGCGTAATGACAATTATTTCTGAAGAGTAAAAGAATTTAAATATTAATTTCAACCTATCCCAAAGTCCATTTACTGTTTTATCCAAATAAGAGAGCCCAAACTTGTCACTTGACGCAAAGTCACGTATGCACAAAGCCGGCGCCAATTTCAATCGAGATAAGATTACTGCCTGTTCATTTGCTGATAATCTCCGTTGCTGTCTCTCTCACTCCAATCTTGTGGCTCTCAAAAATCTCTCCCTCTCCTTTCTTCTCCGACTTAAACGCATAAAACCAGAAGAGAGAGGGATTCAGAACACCATTTTTTCTCCATAAACCCTAGCTAACAAAATGACTATTGCTTTACAAGCTTCTCTTCTCTGCAAGCCTTCTCCGTCTCATACTCCTACTTGCTCTTCTCCTTCTAAACAACGTCTTCTCTCTTCTGTTCGCCGCCGTCACTATCACTCTTCTCTTTCTCTCTCTACTATCTCCTTATTTGCTTCTCTAAATTCCAGATTTCGTCTCCTCCCTCTCTCTGTCTCTTGTACATTGCGTCCGGAAAATGCCAATTTAAATCCGGAATTCACTTCTTCCGGATTGACCTCTAATATAGATTCTAGTGAACCTACAATCGACAAGTTTGGCGGTGGAGGAGATGGTTCTGTCGTTTCGGCCATTGAAGGATCGAGAGTTGATGAACTTGGCGGCGAGAGTTTGGCAAGGGAGGTTGGGCAACTACATACAGAGAATGCGGTGCGGAGTGAAGCGAAGGATGGCCATTTCGTGCAAAACCAAGAGGTAAATGGCAAACTACCTTTCATCGTTTTTGTTCTGGGTCTTTGGGCGACGGCGAGGAGAGGATTGGAGAAGTTTCTGGCATCCGATTGGTTGAGTTGGTGGCCTTTTTGGCAACAAGAGAAGAGGTTGGAGCGCCTTATTGCTGAGGCTGATGCCAATCCCAAGGACGCTGACAAGCAGAGTGCTCTTTTGGCCGAGCTCAATAAGCACAGGTTAGGCATTGCGCCACTCTTATTGAGTTTTGCTTTTTCGGTTATGCTGAAAAAAAAATGCAATGATCTGTTTGGTTTTATCTGAGACGTGTTAGAGACAGTATTCGATTTTAATGGCTTTCTATTAACTAATTTTTAACAGCCCCGAGTCTGTAATTAAGAGGTTTGAGCAAAGAGACCACTTAGTGGACAGTAAAGGAGTTGCAGAATATCTTCGAGCGCTTGTGGCCACTAATGCTATTGCGGATTATCTTCCTGATGAACAATCTGGAAAAGCTACCAGTCTTCCTGCCTTGGTAATTTAAGTGTCGTTAAATGGTTTAGATGTATCATTATTATTACTATTATAGTTGTGATTAATTCTGTAATTGTGGGATGCTTCTTATTTTTGTAAATATCTCTTTTATTCTCCATTACTTTGGAATTCTTACTAAGCTTTGTAGCAACGGTAACATCTTTGCCATACTTCTTGACTATCCCATTTTGCTTTTTTTTTTTTTTCTTTTTTTTTTCGTTTGTAATATTCTTATTTATACGTTTACATGTAGTTACAAGAATTGAAGCAGCGTGCATCAGGAAACACTGATGAGCCATTTCTGAGCCCTGGAATATCTGAGAAGCAACCTTTGCATGTTGTGATGGTGAGTGTCAACTGAAAATGGTTGTCCTGGTCGTTCTGTAGTTCGAAAGAAACTGTTTAAAGCTACATACTTTTAGAATTAGAGTGAAAGATGAAAATGCTTTGGTGGATATTAACGTTATGCTCTCTTCTTTCACAGGTTGACCCAAAAGTATCAAACAAATCACGATTTGCTCAAGAGCTTATCTCAACAATCTTGTTCACTGTTGCAGTTGGACTGGTTTGGTATGAGTTCTTAGTCACTGTGGAAGTTTTATCTCATAGCTGATTGCTTTATTTTACCTTTTCTTTCTTTGAATCTCACCAAGTTTTGCACAGAAAAAAATAGTAATATGTGCATCCTTGAATTTACAATATTAACAAATGCAGAAATTGTTTTCAGGTTAATGGGTGCTGCTGCACTTCAAAAGTATATAGGGGGCCTCGGGGGAATAGGAACTTCAGGAGTTGGTTCAGGTTCTTCTTATACACCCAAGGAATTAAATAAAGAAGTTATGCCAGAGAAAGTAAATATCAACTTTTGCAATTGCTTATAATTTAAGAAACATTCATCTGTCACTGGAGAAGAGTCACTTGCCATACTTACTTATAAAACTTCATGGATTTGATTTAGAACTCTCTGTCCCCTTTTTCTGAACACTGGTTTTGTTGCAGAATGTTAAAACATTTAAGGATGTCAAAGGTTGTGATGATGCAAAACAGGAGCTTGAGGAAGTTGTTGAATACCTCAAAAACCCATCAAAATTTACACGCCTGGGGGGAAAGTTGCCAAAGGTTTGTACATTTTGTTTTATGATTTTGTAGTACCTTACATCAAATACTCTTTCCTTTATAGGTTTGCTCAATGTTACATTTTATTCTCAAAGGTTTAGTGCCTAGTCTGTTTTCATGTCATTTGCTAAAATTCACCCCTACGTAAGGATTACTCAGATACTTGCACAGAAATGCTCTGAAGAGGCAGTATATAAGATAGGGTTTGGGTAATCCTAGGTTGACGATGTGGGTTCCTTTGTCTAATTTATCTTAATCATTTAATGCTCGAAAATTCATTTGATAATCACTTCAGTTCATTTATTCACATCTTGAATGATAATACTCTTACTCACGAAGTTGTGTGTATTGTGCTATCTTTGCATCTGGATTGGCAATCACGTCCCTGATACCATTTGGGAGTCACATTTTGTTTGCTATTTTAATTGCAATTTTTTTATGCTAAGTTGTTTTCTTTATCTGAAATAATGGAGTTATATCCTGTTGTCACAGGGAATTCTTTTGACAGGGGCACCTGGTACAGGAAAAACATTGCTTGCCAAGGTAAAGTTTTTCCTTATTTATTCTTGTGAATTGTTTCACATTACTATTATATATATATATATATATATATATATATATATATATATATATTTTGGATTATCAGAAAATGGACTGAGCAATTCTCTCATTAGAAAGAAAAAAGCTATGCTTCTTCCTTTCTCCCACAACTTCTTCTGCAGAGAGATTTTTTAAGCATTTCAACTTTTTAACATTCTCAATTTAGATATTTTGTCTATCTTCTGCATACATATTCTGATAGTTGATCTTGATTTGTGTTGAACCTTAAGGCTATCGCCGGGGAAGCTGGTGTACCTTTTTTCTATAGAGCGGGATCTGAATTTGAGGAAATGTAAGTTCAACTTTAGTATGCATATATTGCATCTATTTGATGATAATATTACAAGGGAACTCATATTTATCTCACTGTCAAGTTCTAATAGGCACCCTTTTCTTGGTCATAAAAGGCACTTCTTATTGGGCATGCTTATTCGAAAGTTACATAGGCACTCAACAGGGATGAAGTGGATAAAATTGATACATTGTCATTCCATAAAGCTTGACTAGCTGCTGATTACTCCTGCATGTGTTATGATAACTTCTTTGAGTCTGTTCTGCCTTCTTAAGATTTTAGATAAAGAGTTCTGTTTGTATACTTGACCACTTGTCAGCAGACTAATGGTTTGCGATGTTGTTTTTCTCACTGTTCATCGTTCTTAACTGCCAAGTCCTAGAATGATATTTGGCTTTTTCCATAACGTCTGCCAATGTCATAATAGGGATGCATCTTTTATTTGGCATTGAGAAAGGAGTATAAGTCTGCATAATTGTTCAGGCTCTGGCAGGCAAATGGATGCCCCTGTATTTGTGTTTCTTTTGGCATTCATCCATCTAGTTGAACAATATAAGATGTTTGTTTGCATTTCCTTTCCGCTTAGGACGGAAATGGTAGAGCATGAATTCAAGACACTATATAAGACAATCATTCTGTTTAGAATGACCAGAGATGTCACGAAAAAATGTGGATGATATGTGACAGAACCATTGATGTGGTTGTGAACGTGATGGCAATGAAGAATATACGTGAAAGAATTTTGCCAGAGCAAGAAATTGGAGTATTCTGGATACTCCAGAAATATAGTCCTTTACGTTACTTACACACCAAAAGCAGCATGAGCATTAACAAGAATGAGCGGGGCAGGAAGTATCAATGTAAGGAAGACATTAAGGTTGCAGATGTTGAGGTTGAAAGAGGTTTAGAGGAAGATGAGAGAGTTGGTCTCCATTCAGGTGAGAAATGAATGAAGGGGAAAGAAACAAGATAAAGAAAGAAGAAAATCCTAAGAAATTTAGGCTATCATAGATTCATATGATAAATCAAAGGGATTTTGGTATGCTTCTCTGTCAGAGTTCATCTTATTCACGTGGAAAAAATGTGTACAAGGAGCGTGTGCAAAATAAAATGCATGCAACTCACTTTTTTTTTTTCCTGGGGATGTTTGAGTTTCATGTTGCTTCTTTTATGGCAGGTTTGTTGGAGTTGGTGCCCGACGTGTGAGATCTTTGTTTCAAGCAGCCAAAAAAAAGGTTTGTCATCTTCAGAGCTTTTTGTCCTCTTCTTTTTAGATAATCCAGCCAGGGAAAGAACTCAAAGCAAAAAATAAAGGAGAGAAATAAAGAAAAAATATTTTAAAAATTTCTTGACAAGCACGATCCATATAGTCTGGTAAATGTTCTTTTAACTATTTTGAGCTCTCTTTCTGTACTAGATATGAGCCCTTTACTGTGTGCCTCAAGGCCCTCAACTAAACAGTTGAGTCTATCAACTAATTTCATGTATGCACAAAAAAAAAAAAAAATAGTTTCAGACTTAAATATGAATGTGCATTTACCAAGTCGAGCAGATATTTTTTTTTTTAAATTCTAGTTAATGGCTATTATCAAATGTTTTCAAATCTATGCAAAGCCAAAAGCTAGATCACTAGATGCCATGGTAATTGCTTAATATCATGCTTTTCTTTTGTTAACATCAATTCTAATTTCATAGGCTCCATGCATAATTTTTATTGATGAAATTGACGCTGTTGGGTCAACACGGAAACAATGGGAAGGCCACACAAAGAAAACATTGCATCAATTACTTGTTGAAATGGATGGTTTTGAACAGAATGAGGTACGTGAGGACAAACTTAGAATTTCTGACTTTTGCAGCATAAATAAGTTAGCATGTATAGTTCTGAATTTTGTCTAACTCTTATCTTTAGGGGATAATATTGATGGCTGCAACAAACTTGCCTGATATTCTTGATCCTGCTTTGACCAGGCCTGGTAGATTCGATAGGCATGTAAGTCCTTTTGTTGTCTAATATTTCTTTTGAGTTCCGAGTTTGTAAATTACTTGATGGAAGTGGATAGTGGGTGAAAATCTTTTTTTAATGTTCAAACTGGCAGATCTGGTGAATTCTAATTTTTGGACTAATGATATCTTCTTGTGGGGTGTCTTTATAAGTGCTTTCATTCAATAGCTCCTGGTCAATATGTACTTGAGCCACGTTGCATGAGTGACTGGACATATCAAGCATGCCTGCTTTTAATGTAGATTTTTCGATAAACTATAAATTTGTTATTTAAATTAATTTTCTTGGAGATATGACCAAAATCCTATTTTTAGATTGTTGTTCCAAATCCAGACGTACGAGGTCGTCAAGAGATTTTGGAGCTGTATCTTCAAGATAAACCTTTGGCAGATAATGTAGATGTCAAAGCAATTGCCCGTGGTACACCAGGCTTCAATGGGGCGGGTGAGTCTTTCAACTGAGTTGAAGTTTGTCTCAGTTAAATGCCTTGAGTTCTTCTCATATCCCTGACAGGTTTCTTCAAAGTTCACCATTATTGTTTTCATTCTTTTTGGAAGCAGATCTTGCAAACCTAGTCAACATTGCAGCCATTAAAGCTGCTGTTGAAGGTGCTGAGAAGTTGACTGCAGCACAGTTGGAGTTTGCAAAAGACAGGATAATTATGGGCACTGAACGGAAAACTATGTTCATATCAGAAGAATCAAAGAAGGTATGAATATATCAATCATGCAACAACTGGCTTAGGCTGATTATCTCTCTCTTTTCTCTTCCACACACTTTTTCCAATTTTAATTGGAAGGGATTGGGGGAATAGAATTCATTATGATCATGTGGAGATGCAAATGAGGGTTGCTTCTCCAGCATAAACTCAACTCATGTGAATCATATATTTAGTTTCACTAATTATTGATTTGTGACATTGCTGCACTTCTTCTCAGTTAACTGCATATCATGAGAGTGGTCATGCTATTGTAGCCTTAAATACTGAGGGAGCACATCCAATTCACAAAGCAACAATAATGCCACGTGGATCTGCTTTAGGAATGGTCACTCAGCTTCCTTCAAGTGATGAGACATCAATTAGCAAGAAGCAGCTATTAGCTCGTCTCGATGTCTGTATGGGAGGAAGAGCTGCGGAGGAGCTTATTTTTGGTCAAGACCATATCACTACAGGAGCCAGTAGTGATCTTCATACAGCTACTGAACTCGCTCATTATATGGTAAATATTTTCAGCAGGACCCTTTCTAGTATCCAAAGAAGTTATGATTATATGTATTAGTTGTCTCATTATTTGTGATCACGTTTTTTAAATCCATACAATTATCTAACGAGTATAGAAATGAAGAGCTAACAAACATTAATTTCTTGAATCTTATTATCTTTTTAAGGTATCAAGTTGTGGAATGAGTGATGCAATAGGACCAGTTCACATCAAAGAGCGACCAAGTTCAGAAATGCAGTCGCGTATTGATGCTGAGGTATACGTTTTAAATCCACAAGGCCTTGGCTTTAATATAATTATAATTTTTTTTTTCTTTTTTCAGAAAATCTGAAATTTCTTTGATCAATTGTGTAGGTGGTGAAACTCCTAAGGGAAGCATATGATCGTGTAAAAGCCCTATTAAAGAAGGTATGTTATTGAGATTCCAGATTCTTGTTTTTGAGGAGAAATCTGCTATTAGGTACATGTTCGTTATTATTTTGTTTTTCTTAGTGAGATAATGCACCTGGAGCACTAAGCGTAGGCAAAGTCAATATGTTGTCACATTTATTAATGTGAATGCAAATTTAGGAGTCACTGACTTGTTTGTTGGGCTTTATCAGCATGAGAAGGCATTACATGCATTAGCAAATGCTCTATTAGAGTACGAAACACTCAGTGCAGAAGAGATCAAGCGAATTCTTCTTCCTTACCGGGAAGGACAAGTGGCTGAGCAACAAGAAGAACAAGTAGAAGAAGGGGATCTTGTGTTGGCTTAGTGATGTAATATAGTCGACCATAATCCATAAGGGGAGGTTCTGTACAGTGTATTTAAAGCAGTACAGGTGATTATTTATATAATTTCTTCCAAATTACCCCCTTTCATGTGTTCATAAAGTATGCAATAGAAATTCCGTTCATTTCTCTTGCACCCTGAGCATCTCCTAAACAAATCCACTTCCCCATGCTAACAAACTACCCATATTTTACAGAACAACTCAATGTACTATTCCCATTACATGTATTATTTGAACCATTTACCCATTCAGGGTCAAATTTTGGAGTTGTATGTCTTTTTATTATCACGTCAGAAGTTACCAGACTAAATGTTCGAAGGAAAAAAAAAAAATGGCAAATTGGATTTTTTATTACTTGTACTTGTATCCTCTATTTTGAAAATAGTAACTTCTGACGTGATTTCAGAACGACACAAAATGTATATGATTCGCAAGTATCTATTTAATGGAAAGGGGTTTATATCCTCTGGAAAAGAAATTGCACAATACATTGAAGTAAGAATGTACATCTCCAGAGAGAGTAGAAAATTGTTTCAGCTGCACAATAGAGGATAAAAGCAAATGCAGCGAAACAACCATTTGATTAATAAATCGTGCAACGCCGAATTGAAAGAATCCTCAGAACACATACTGACACTACCCACAGAAGGGGGCTCCAGGCAAAGAAGCATATTTAAAACATGACAAATATAAATGCCTCTCTATATTACCTTCAGGCTTCGGCTTCTTCAAACGTATGGTTGTTAAAAGAGAAAAATAAAATAAAATAAAACATTAACTTCAACAAACTTGTTTTACCTAGATCTAAAATTATAAGGGAAAGACCTTACAAAACATATCCTTCCAGCGCACATATATACAACATTGTTTTTCCATCACAAACAAAACGCTCTGGATATCACAAAGAAAAATAACCTAGTTTTTCGTTTTTCTTTTTTTTTTTTCTTTTTTTTTTTTTTCTGAAAAAACTCTTTTCATTCACAAGCACGATAAAGCTTTATAAAGGGTGTGGTCCTTGAGATACTAAAGATGGGGAATCCAGCAAATAATTAGAGGAGGAACATGACAATCAAAATGAAAGAGAGTGCAATAGCGTGGAAGAAAGTACTATAGCTAGTCAGTATCCAGAGCCTCTGAGATATAAGTGCCCTGAAAGCTTCATCCTTAACAACCATAGCCTCCACCATATCTTGGAAGTTCAGTCCCACACTCAGATGCCATCAATGGGCTCAGTCCGGTCTTGCACTGCAAGCCGCTCTGACACATCAGCTAGTGATTTGAGATTGCACTTTATCAGAGCTTCCACAAAGTAGCATGTCTCGTCCTTGGTATTCCCATCAGGAACATCTACCACAAATGACTCGATTACCAGAGTCCCTGGTCTCCCGTCAATGATCTCTGGATGGAGGGAAATGATTGAAGAATAGTTCTGAGGAAAAACCATTAAAAATAAAAAAAGTGTGAGGTCAGTGCCATAAAAATTAGAATAACTTCAAAATTAAAAGTCAATGAAGAAAACTCACAACTCTTGGGTTTCAGTGACAACTTTTAAAGGCTCCAGAAATACTTTTCAATTAATACCTATTTTTCAATTATAATTAGACTACTAATAGAAAAGAATAATATTGACAGCAAAAGTTATCAAGAAATTGGCAAGAATATTCTAAACCAATTATGTTTTCAGATTTTAAACACCCCCCAACCCCTTTTTTCTTTTTCCCTCTTTCTTCTCCTTCTCCCAACCCAAGCCACAGTAGAATGATAAAAACTTCAACTAGTGCAAATCCTAAACTATGATGATCTGTGGCCAAACATTGTATGATAAACACATACAACTCATTTAATGTACAACATAATTCGAACATAAGAAAAGAAGAGTGCAGCAAAATTGAACTTGTTAGAGAGGTGATGCTTTAAATGGAATTGGAAATCATATAGAGAAAAGAGCAGAGTTGAAATGAGGAAAAAATAGAAGAGACTCCATACTCTAAGTCTGTGATCCCCACCAATAATCCTGATACTGAGAATATGCTCATCATCATCAAGAAATTCCAATCTTTCAGTACTTGTAGTGGCAGGAAGGCCAGACTTTACATCAATTTCTCTAAGACTTCCTATCTGAATGTTCCCCTGTGCGACGCACCTGCTGATGAAGGGCTTGTACTTCTGTGGTTGATCAAATCTCCTCACCAAAGACCAAACCTATTAATAACAAAGACATCATTCAGAAATGATTAGGCAACCCCACAATTGTAACTATCAATTTCCTGAAAAACTGGAACTCGAGATGATTCTTTAAGGATAATTGTTTCCTCGTCACCATTTATTCATTATTGTATTTGGCACAATAGTACTAGATGATTTGGTTTGTTCATCTACAGAACTGAGAATCTTAAAATTAGAAATTTTGAGTCTTCACTATCACTATTTTCAAAGAGTCTACAAAAGACTCTTTCAGAAAATAATAGCAAATCATAATTTTCCCTCACGGAAACCTCATAGAATTTGAAATGCATTCAAAAAAAACTAAAAGGAGGCAGAACAACTGTAATTGAGAACTTATTCCTACAATCTATGTGCTTCCCTCTAGTTGGTTTGCACCATAGGGGAAGGCAAAATATACTAGTACCTTGCTCGTCTAAATTCAAAAATTTCACACCCAACTTTACATGGTACAGTTGACACATCAGTTCAATGCACAATTATAATTTTCCAGATTCGATGGAAAGAAATTAATCCCCTATGTGTCTATATTTGATAAATTGTTTCTCTGTTTCTCGATTTTCTCTGCATGCAACCATAGAAGCCTCAGAAGGTCTAATCGCCAAATACACCTAATGAATATCAGTCAAGCGCAAGATCATCAAACGAAGAACAGGGGTTACCTTAGATCGAGATCAAAAACTCACTATAAAGAATAGGAAAAACATCAGCAATTAAAAATCACTAGTAAAAAGAAACTGCAGGAACAATTCACAGCAAGTTGCGACCACAATCACGCCATCAATCTATGAATTCAGAAAAATTCAATCCAGAGACAGACTCAAACATATCAAGGCATTAATCAAGATCGATAGAAACCACGAAAAAGAACGTCATCACAATATTACTATATACAGATGGAAAGGGAGAGAAAGATATATACGAGATGAACAGGAGCTTTGACGTGCTTAACGAGAGCAGAACTACACTGATGGTCAGCAGGATCATGTCTATGATGTCTCCTAATGTATTCACTCTCTACACTTCCAAATCCATTTCCAAGCGCAGTACCATTACTCCGAACATTCATTTTCGGTTTGCTTTCTCTTCAAGCCAAACGCCTCCTTGTGTTTCTTCTTACTCTGAAAACAGAAGCATCAGATGGAGAGAGAGAGAGAAAGAGAGAGAGAGAGAGAAAGAGTCCGGTTTCTCTCTCCAAAACTGTCGTCCGCCGAAATAGCAGCAGCGATCGCCGGCCTCCGTTGACTGGCGTTTTTCGAGAGAAGTGAGAGAGAGAGATTTTTGTGCAAGTCTATTTTGTTTGTTTTATTTTTTCAAGAGGAGAAGAGGAAGTGTACGCGACCCACCGCCATTGAAGAACTACCTCAAGCCTCTCTATTATCTAATCACCTGAAATAAAATAATAAAAAGAAAAAAGGAAAATTATTTCTATAGCCAAATTTTTATTAATTTATTT
Organism: Jatropha curcas; assembly: GCF_041381405.1. Taxonomy (NCBI): domain Eukaryota; kingdom Viridiplantae; phylum Streptophyta; class Magnoliopsida; order Malpighiales; family Euphorbiaceae; genus Jatropha; species Jatropha curcas. The sequence continues at coordinate 1,587,625 of NC_143160.1, read as the reverse complement.
GAGAAAAGTGCCCCTTAGATTTCTATATAATTACGAAAGAGCCAAAAGAATTGTCGTCTTGTGGGAGAGTTGTTGTGTGACGGAAGTGCCCTTGAATATTTTTATAATAAAAGAAAGTAAAGGAGGGGAAAGTGGGGGATGAAGTGGTCCATTTATGTTGAACGATAAAGTCAGATTCATCTATGGTGGTTGGCTAGTTGTGATATTAATTGGCTTCACATTTGGGAGCTTCGAAAACATTTATAGAGTTTCTTGTTATTGGACAACTATCTTTTTCATTCCTTTTATCTCTAACCTAAAAAACACTATTTTTCGTTTTTTTTTTTTAAATTTTTTTATTTATTACTCTAACTTACATTCTTTCCAAATATGCTTTATTCCCAAAGCTAGAACAAAATATAAAAATAGCTTCCATTTTATCAAATATTTTTATATATATATATATATATAATAGTAATCGTATATGATCATATTGGTATTTTTAAAATTGTGAATTATAAAAAGCAAGAGGTCTCTAATTGAAGAATAAATAAATCGATTTTGTTATACGCAATATAATATTTATTTTCAAACAAACATGTCGAATATATATTTTTAAACATTTATACAATTCATTTAATAAATAATCTAAATCATTTAACAATTAATTTTATTTACTTTAATAGATTGTTGATTTAAAATTCATGTAGATGTTTATTTTTCGTTGATCAACACGTGTTAAAAACTAAAATTCGTGTTTGAAATTTTTGAAATGCAGCAAACACGAAGATAAATAGTAAAATGTTGATGGATGAAAATATATGTATGCTATTATTCATAAAATACTATTTGCATTTTTAAATATAATATTAATAACAATAAAATTACATATTTTCATTATTATCTATAACGCGCAGCCACATGATTAATTATATAAAAATCACAACTAATCCCAACCATCTTTGTACGACACTAGCTTATCTTACTTTAAATAGTATCAAGTATGTGACATTTATTGTCTTGGTGCCGTGAAATTAAATTATACACATAATATTTATTTTCATACCATTTTTGTAATTGTACTTTAATCTCAAAAAACTCATTTTGAGTATATATATATATATATATATTTTTTTTTTTTGGACTGCCATTTAGAATATCCAGTTCAGTCAAAAAAAAAAAATGCCATTTAAAAATGTTTGTCTAGCTCTGAAAAATTCGTTGACCTAACTAGCATGTTACTTACATATTTGTCCGTTTGGCGGATTCTTCATTCATCTGCAACTGCAACCACTTCAATATTAACCATAAACAACATATGGCCTCTTAGCATTTGCTTTGAGAGTAAGATTTTCTGTTATAAATGGTTAAATTGATTTTCTTTTTATTCGTTGAAAAGCTCAATGGATCGAAATAACGCTGCAAACTATATAAAAAATTTAATTTAACCTTGACTTATCAAATTGATGAAAATTATTATTAATTTGAAAAATTGTTAAATTTAATTCCTATTTCAATCAGAGTGTAATGTATTTATAAAAAAATAATAGAAAGAAATATTGAAATTTAGATAAAATTGTCAAGAATGTAGATTTTTATCAATTTTATTTAATACTAAAAAAAAAAAGAGACCATAATACAATGTATTTATACATATATATGTCCAGTCATTAATAACAATATACATCAAGGCACGTAACACTACTAGACCAAACATATTCCAGTTCAGTGGTTATCTATCAACAAAGCTTATAAACAATCTTCTCGAATGTTCATTACTGGACGCACATTATTTTATAGCGTCGTTTTCACATGTCCCGCACGAACACGGTCCAATGTATCAAAGCGATTCAACCTTTTATTAACACTGCAGCAGATATTTCAGCCGGGGAGAAAAATGTATTTTTAAGCGACTTTTGTGTGTAAATTTAAAATTATAAATTCTAGAAACCTAAAGATCTTAAAGCAAAACTTTAAATTAACATTGGTAGATAGATTAATTGGTTAATTAATTGCGATTTGGAGAAAGCTTCTGCAATCTGTATGTATATAATGAGTTCAATTGGCTAGAAATAAGAAATAAATTAAATCTTCTTACTCCCACCAATTCCAAGATTCTAACACTTGTCGGCTTCTAATTGCGAAACTGAGTTATTGTCTTCTTACTCGCCGCCTCAGGACACTGTTAGAAGTATAAAAAAAAGAAAAGAAAACACGTTTTACAATCAAGTTTTTATCTCTTATCACATGTAGATTCTGGAATAATTTCTTACGGTGCCGCTATTTTAGGACGACACGTGCCCTACTCTCTCTCTGTCTCTATATATATATATCTATATACATATATAGGCATTGCGTTGAGAATTTTCTGGGCAACAACCTTAAAATGGAAAATACTTGTCTATCTTAAAAATGGTTCTCTCTCTGTCTGTACATAGATATGCACATTCCCACTCTATTTTTACTTCTTATATTGCCTCCTACAATGGTGGAGCTAGATTCTGTAATTCTGGGAAAGTATCCTTGAAGATTACGGTTCATGGTTAACCAGCAAGTCGATGATGGTGGCCATGAACCCATTCCTTTTAACCCAAATCTACACTTGATTAAAATTTACTAATTTACTTTAAGCTAATGAAGTATAAACTATTATGCATAACTAAAAAGAAAAATTATAATGGACATGATTGGAATCACACTAACATTTTTTTTTTTTGGTCTAAATGATGATTTGCAAGAATAAAATTACTCAGATATTTAGAGAAGACCAAACACTAGTGCTTGAAATTAAATTAATATAGACACGAGTCACCTGTACAGTATATTGACTATATTTAAATAACAGCAGTGGAGAATTATATATGCATTTTAATTATTATAACTGGGAAATCAAAATTAAAATAATGTAGTGAGAGATCTAAAGGGTGCTGTCTCTCTATTGGATGAAACCCAATTGCTTCCAGCAAATCAGCACATGAAAATTGTATTACTTCTTTTCAATTTGTACAAACACGTATGCAATATAGCAATAGTCCATGGTGATTAATTTTAATTTCTGTACTCTCAAAAGATTTTCAAAATCAAATTCCATTGTTGATCTTCATTATTAAATTACAAACATATAATTCAAGCACCCAACACTCACTGATGATTAATTAAAGTGAGGTTTGTTTATATTAATTTCATTTTATTATTTGTTAATCACAAACAAATCTTTAACGGATTGCGTATTGGTGTAAAGAAATGAAATGATTTTAGCATTAATAAAATCAGTTTCATGAACAAATGGTGACAAGCTCTTCAATCCATAAAGGTTGGTAAGATTGTTATGTTAGAAAGTGGCTTTGATGGGTTTATATGTGCTCCGATTCCTAAGTGCATGCGATGTATCAATGGTCGAGGATGCAAAATGAAACCTAAAATTTTATGAAGGGAAGCTTTCTTACAACATCTAAACATAATTAACTATGAACACAGCAGAAAGAAAATTAAAAGTTCATGTTTATTTTCAAAAATAAAAATCCTAGTAAAATTTTTATCAAAGTACTTGTATGGTTTTACAGATACGTACTGGTATTTTCTTTTCAATAAAAGGAAGTGCAAAGGTCGAATGCTTTCGTTGATTTTACCCTTTTTGAGGTTCTTGTATTGGCAAATAACAATAAGACAAAAGTATTTGGAATATTCTGGTAAAAGAATTCTAATTTTACTGTTTGCGTAAGAAGACAAAACTTAAAAATATATATATATTAAAAGGAATAAAACCTTTTACATATGCTTATAATTACTTTAGAAAAGTCCGTAAGATTTGAGAGACTGCAACTAGGTATGTGTTAAAATCCGTAGGATTCGGAAAGCCTGCAAGGGAAATTCAAAATAAATAAATAAATAAATGTGATTATTATAATTTATAGGCAGGAGAAAAATTATGTGATGGGACTTCTGAAAAAAACAAATGGATTCACTGAATTTTAACGATTGAGGTCAGAATGGAAGGCCTTTTACATTATCCTTACTTTCTCTTTTGTCTTTTCTTTTTTTTTTTTTTTCTCTTTGGATTTGTATTGATTTTTATTTTCTCTAATTTTTTTGGCTAAATTAAATTATATAAAATACTCTAAATATTTTGAGTAATAATAATCACACTTCAAAACGAGTTCAACTCCTTAAATACTCTAATTTTACTTCATAACAAACTTCATCTTCAGAGAGTTGAATATTGTTCATTGCTTATTAACCTTTTTCTTGTATGTTTAAATTTAGTTGATAAGGTGTTATTTTATTAGTCTTTTTCGATCTCTACCTAAAAGTGGAGAGTAGGATTGACACACCAATACATAATTGTGATAGAGAATGAGCATAACATTCCTCTTTTGCACCACTGTCGTTTTATTGCCATTTCCTAAAACGATTTCTTAAGTTGAAAGCCCAAAACAATGACAGCGAATAAACCACAGTGTGTTAAAATACAAAAGCAAGTGCAAGACTTTCGATTTCTTCTCTTTTTAAAAACAAAAGTTTTTCTTTCTGATCCCGCTTCCTTAGGCAGGCTTCAGTATGAATGACTAGCCGTTTCAGCCGATGATTATAGACTTTTCTGCTGAAACGACCCAGCTTTGAGCCTTTTTACTGTGGGTCATAAATGTAGTTGGACATTGACAAGAGAAACCATCAGCCCATGATGAAGGCCCATCGAGCCCAAGTCAAGAGGAAAGAAGTTTTTTTATTTTTAAAATTTCCAATAGAGATTCATTTACATTAATTGCTAATTTAGAAGAAGGAAGCATGATTTGCAGAACAACTAAAACTTACATACTCCCTCTCTCTTCCTTAAATATATATACGCAAAATCAAGAGTTGGTTTCAATCAGTTACACCCCAGATTTGAGCAAATGACCTACTTGAGCTAGAAGACTTCCTCCACCGAGCTAGACGTAACAAGAAAGCTAAAACCTCCGATGGATCATGGAGAGAAAATGAAGCTTTAGTATCCTTTGGACTCGAACTTACAATTATAGGGTACCCTTCTCCCCTTCTTTTTATTACCTGCAAAATATTCATTCATTCATTAATTAATTAATTATATATATATATATATATATATATATATATGAAAATTTAATCACACGTTTATATACCATAAAAGCATCTTCGTCAGTTCGATCATCTCCTATGTACACTGGAAGAACATCATTGGAGTTGCTTAGCCCTAGAGTGTCTAGGAAATATTCCACAGCATGGCCTTTGTCCCATTCTATTGAGGGTCGTATTTCCATAACCTTTACATGAATTTGCACAGCTGTTAGAAAATTCTATTTAAAATCTGAACTTTTTTTTTTTTTTTTGATTTTTTAAATTATAACATTTACAAGTTCATTTCTATCCTTGTTCCAAGATTAACCAAACAACTCCTAAAAAGGAGGAAGAAAAAAAATTAAAAGATTTAGCCCCATGCATGTACCTTTTTACCCCAAGTAAAGTGAAATTCCGGGTAATGTTCAAGCACAGATTTCACCTTCTCTTCTAAAATTCCACAATCCTGGATTTAAGATAAAACAATAAGTTGCACTTGTCAATAAAAATTCAAGCTTATTTGGGAAAAAAAAAATTTTTTTTGACATCTAAATAGATAAATTTAAAAAAAATTAAGGGTTGTTTAGATACTTTAGGTAAAATTAAATGGACACGTATGTACCTCTTCTCCAACTTGTCGGAAATGTACAGAGATGCAAAACTTATTGTCCTCGACACTGGCACCTTGTATTTTCATCACTTTCTCTTTCAACGTTGTCAATATCTGTTGCAAACACATATAACTACTTATTCTTATTACATGACAAGCTGCACTCATGCATGGATGCTAACGCAATTAAATAAAACTACGTACTTATATTTATATGACGGATTAATTATGTTCTGTGACCACGTAAAATGGAGCAAAGGGTTGACTTGGTCAAAGTCTATAGTTTAATTACCTTCTGAATTGCAGGTAAAAATTCCTTAGCAGGTTGAAAGAGGACCTCATTTCTCTACAAAAATTCAACAACCAATGGAATAATTAGTTAAAGTAAAATTCTAGTAAAATATATAATAATTAGTCAATTATATCTAGTAAAATATATAATAATTTCTACCTTTTTGTCGAGGGTTATTGTATTGTATTTGCCATCGCAAGACTTGATTACTGGTCTTGGTGGTGCCATAATGTCCATACCATGGCTGCCTGCGTAGTATACATTACTTAACTGTACAAATTCTTTTACCTGTAGGTGTCAATGAGAAAGATTCCTTACAAAGCTTCAAAAAGAAAGAAAGAAAATCAGTAAGGAACAAAAAATTAAGTTGATACTTACCTTGTCTCTGCTCCTACCACTAATTATTGCTGTTGGAAAATATTTGGCAACTTCTCGTACTGCTGCACGCATCTGCAATATAATTTTGTTAACTAGCTGTATCTACATAAACATTAAAGAGATATAATGTTTAATTACCTCATCAGACATGAATGCAAGATCAGGATTATCTACAATGGGCGAAAGAGTACCATCGTAATCTAAAAACACGACAATCTTCTTCCCTTTTGCTGCTTTCATCATCTGATCAAATGAATCCAATGCACAAGGGTGTTCCACCTGATTACAATAAATTAAATATCATCATTAGTTTTTTCTTTTAAGATAATTTTCCAATATACGAACATAGATATATATATATATATATATATATATATATATATATATAAAACTTACCAGCCATGAGTTGTAATTTGGGTCTTTGGGTTGGCTTAAACTCGATGCTTTTGTTGCAATTATGGAGATAACCGGCTGCAATTTTTGTTTATTGGTAGATGATCTCTGAAATCCCATAGCTTGATTCAACTTCGCAATATTTCTCTTCCACATTGGTCTCAACTGAACTTTAAGTAATGATTTAATGGTACTGTAAAAGGTCACAAGTAAATCGCAATTACAGTGGGATAACTGTATACATATTCCAGGATCCAGATTAGATTGTTTCAGGTTAAGAGAGGTCGCTTTCAAACTGAGAATTCTTTTAATCCAACACAAGATAGCAAAACAAGAAGAGAACAAAAGCGAGAAAATAATTCAACGAACAAATCGGATTCAATGACTCAACAAATTGAAAGGTCGTTAACAGCCGATTCATCTGATACTGACGCGAGCTACCGTCCAAAGGTTTCAGACAACTTTAGACGTATAATACAATGCATGATCGTTCAGTTCCTTTTTTCTTTTTAAAAAGAAAAAGAAAGGCTGCATTAGGGTTTTAATTTGCAATTAATTACATAAGTCTAGTTTGTTTAATATGTGTAGTTTCGTGGCATTGTCTCCTGTCTAGGTTCTAAGACAAACTTGACACTTCCTAGGAATTAATTAGCATAATTCCTCAAGATTAACGCAGCTTAGGGTGTTTCCTTCCAGTAATATATGCAAGTCTTAATTAGCAAAAATTAAGCAGAAGAAAACATGAGGACAAGAGTGAACTTAACACATGCAATGTCTCCAGAGGACACGTGTAACCTTTGAAAGCCATAACTTATTTTTATTATAGAAAGGAAGAAAAAGAAAACGACCCACCCTAGACTTTTTGGAACCGAAAGTGTGTGAACAGAGAAAAAACAAAGCAATTACTAAGTTTATAATAATTTAATTAAACTCAGACATCAACTAGGAAAGACCAACATCACGTGTCAACAACTGAAATTGTTCATTATCAGGCTTTAGACATCTGGACATGGTTTCATATAAACAATAAACTATATATATATAGAGGACGACATGTCAAAGTCTTCTAGGAAACTACCATGAACTTCTTTTTAATTAAGTATTAATCAAACATTTGGTTAATTAGTTTAATATAAAATCATATATATTTATGTATTAATTAGGTGCGGTTAGTCCCTACATCAGTACAGCCAATGCATGTCTGCTATTCACGACAATTTTCATAGGCTAATGACTTCTTTTTTTTTTTTTTTAATTAGGGCAGTTGTTGTCTTTAATTTTCTTGGACCAATAATCTTCCATGTTTAAAAATCTCATACCATAAAACAATATCAATGAAAAAAATTTCTCTTGGTTCCACACAAACTTGTACATTGTGTTATGTATTTGTTTTTTTTCATTCAAATAGTTTAAATCACATTCTCGAAAATAAAAATAAAAGAAAGAAAGAAAGCTACAATCTAAGGCATGCACGTCTACTACCAGAACAGACATTAAATTTCTCAAACCTAAACTATTTTTATTTCAGGCTTATATATATTGCTATCATATATAAGATTTTCTCAATTTTCAAAAAAAAAAAAAAAAAGAATATAATTATAATCCAAAAAAGTAATACGAATAGTGTTTTTATCTTCATTAAAACACTAAAACAATAGTTTTCAGGTGTTAACAGATTACGTCTTTCTCGAAATACAGACTTTGAGTTTTGAAATCATAACTCACATCATAACATGCCTATAACCGTTTTTCATGTACTAGTCTGCTTTCTTGATGATGGTTGGTGGGGTCCGCACTTCCACCTTCCAAAACCACCGGATCCTTTACTTGGACTGGACCCACTAGTCGGTGGACCCTAAAATATTTACCCCACACGTAGCTTGTCATCAACTGACAGCCACACGTGTCATGTGCTCGGCAGGGTCAATTAAATGGGGTAGTTGACGGCCCCGGATCTGGAAAACTATGTAACTAGTACTATTTTTTAAAAATTTCTTTGTGGGTCCAATGGGCCTCTAGGCCCAGTCCAGTAATGGGACGCCATATGCGACGTGTACGATCTAGATACCATGCTTTTACATCATCTACCGACTTCTAAAAGGCCAAAATAAGAGAGAAAAGGACCTGTAAATAACTGAAAAAAGAAATCTTAAAACTAGTAAAAGTTTGATAATAGTAGCGCGTGAGCGACACATTTGAAAAGTTTAAGTGGAGGTGAAATTTACATTCATGTTAATCGCGTGATAATGTTAAAGTATGTCTGTGCAGGTGAAAAAACTAACTATCAACTGCTTTTTCGTTTTATTCGCAATGTTTCTCGCGGTATGGTAACTTTGTAAGAGCAATTTGCAAAATCCCGGTTTAAATAAATGGAAAATTTTAGCGGTAACAAATAACTTTTAGGATTAAACTAATGCAAGCAGAGTTTTTTTTTTTTTCTAAAAAAATATTGTTTAAAATTTATGATTTTTTTCCAGAAATCATTTTTAAAAATTATTTATCACTGGTTTGACAGCTATAAACCAGGCCGAGGTAAGTCAATGCTAAAAAGATTATTAACAATAAAAGAGTCCTCTTGTTTTATCAGTTGTCGCCGGCAAAAACTTTCCACCGGAGATTAAAGAAAGAGCGACATGCATGAAGTATAAAATCAGAGAAATGAATATATGAAACAACAGACATGAAAAGCAATAATAACAAAAAGAAGAAGAAGAAAGAAAGAAAGAAAGAAAGAAATGGAAGTAAACGCTTACCAAGTTTCTTGTGCGAGCCGAGAAGCTTCAAGAGGAGAAAATGAGAAAGAAAGAGTTGGAACCTGGAAGGATACAAAACGACAGAAGGAAGGGAGTTTAAGACAGAGAAAGAGAGAGAAGTAGTAATGAGGGGAGAAGAGAAGAGATGGTTTGATTATAAATAGGTGAAGGGAGGGGAAGATTTTATTAGGGATTTTGGAAGTATGCGAAGAGGGTAATTTCTTGGTTCCCCATTGCATCATAACTTCCAAACTTTTTATTACTTTTGCAAAATATTTTGTGGGATGTTGACATCTGCATTGACCAAAACGGGGTCTCTCTCTATAGTTCTACTCTCGCTTTTTCTTTATTCAAGTCACCCTCCTCCATGTTTTCAGTCAATTTTAGGGTCACATACCCTACTGCGTATATATTTTCTTATCATTTAGAACTGAATAATTGGTAATTTTTCAACCGTTTATTGATCAATTAGGAAGTGAATTTTAATGGTTCGATTTTATTTAATTTTGGAAAGAAATTTCTGAATATTCTACGAGACAAATGCCGAAATTATATATGGTAATTAATTAATAAAAAGTTGCTTGCTAACTAAGAAAAAGGAAAGGAAATCAAAAAAAGAAGATTAGATGTTGGGCAGCCCTTGTGTCCATGTGGTGAAGTCGTAGAACACCCCTATTAGAATAGGTCTCTGTTAGAGGGAGCACATATGTTCCCAGTGAACACTGCATGGAGACTCTATATGTATATCTCCAGTACTCTGCCACAAAGATTATATATTTATTTTTTAAAAAAAAAAAAAAATGAAAGGTTAAGAATTTCTCCTTATAATTCCATGAATTTGACCCATCAAAACACGAATTCCGCTTATTATAATAAGAAATTGCATGGAACTTTGTTGCCATTAATTTTTCCAATCTTAACAAATATTTATTGCTCTTAAGGTTCTTAGTCCTCTCTGTATTATTTCTTCGAAGGAGACACGAGGTAATTATATAGCATTAAACAATAATTAATTTAATTAATTAAAAATATTACTCCCTAGCTAATTAGATATCTAGGTCGGTCGGAGAAACCAATTACTGCATGTTGCTGGTGGTGGTTGTTGGGTATTACAGTATGGACTTTTGTGTATTTGTTTATTTTTGTTGTAGAGAAAATACATTTATGAGCATGTGATTTTATTCAGATTCCCTTCTTTTCTGGTTTTAATTATTCAGATTCGGATTCATTGCTGTGATGTGTTGGATAGTTTTGTAATTGAAATCATAAATTAATTTAACTATTTTGAAATTTGAATAAATAAATAAATTTAAATATTTCCATCAACAACACCCTTGACGTTTGTTGTAGTGCAGGGTGTCAAATTTCTATTATTTTCCTTTTCTTAATCAGAAAGTAAAATCTTAAATTTCTCTCTTATATTTTTTAAAGTTAAAATTAAATCCCCTTATGCAAGTTTGAAACAACGAGCTCATAGCTTGCTGAGGCCCAGCGGCTCCCAACAAGCGAGCCGGACAACGGAATTCCAAATTGGAACAAATGGTTTGAATTGGTGGAATTTAAACTATTAAACGTATATATTTCATAAATTTATCAGATTTCTTAGCTTGGTCCAAAAAAATTTCATCAGTCTTAATTTTATCGTTCTAGAAGAGAAAAAACAAATGTAGAATCTCTTAAATCACTCTTAATTCCATTAATTTAGGGGCCAAATTTTCTCAGTTCTACCATTTTTTTTATTAATAATATAATTTTTTTAACAATTAATTTTATTTCAAAAACATTTTCCAAATCTATGAATTATATTTTTCAACCAAATAATTAAATGTAAAAAATTCTTTTTATTTCACAATTTATAAATTATGCATTCCATAGAGTATACAAAACTCATATATTTCACACTCTCATCAATCAAATCGACGTCTAACAGTAATATTTACATCTTAAAAAAATAATAAGTAAAAAGAACTCTTTGGTTTTCCTGTTCTTTGTACAGGGCACAGGTGGTGCGACATCGCAGAGCGGCAAGTTCCTCTAATATTGCTTTCTGATCCTGATGATATATTGACTGCTTTCTGTTTCTGGGTGAAACTAGAACACCCCACAGGTTTAAGATAACAGAAAGGAGAAGTCAGCTGCAAATTAGAAATAAAGGCAAACTGAAAACCTTAATGCCATTCCCAACATTAATCAACAAAACAAGCTGTCATGCGTGGCAGCTGAAGAACAGTAGCCAGTTGCTCCCTGTAAGGTTTTTAACAGTAACATTTCACACAACGCTCTTATATCATCGCTAAATAGCCGGAAATGAAAGAAATTGTGACAACTCACAAGCATAAGCAATACAGTTAAATGGGCTGCTGCCAGCAAACTCGATCATGGTCAAGCATGAGTTCATTTATACCCATGATTTGACTGTTCTAAGATTATACAGCCAAAAAAGCAAAAAAAAAAGGAGACTTTGAAGCATTTGCAGATCCAGTATGGTGCAAAAAAGCATCTACAGTTTGGATCAGCTATACAAAGGAAAAGAAAAAAGAAAAACTTACCTATACCGGTGTATCTTCAGCGTTTCCACTAGCTAATTTCTCAGCCTTTTCATCATCATCTACAAACATTGGCTTTCTCAGCCACCTATATACCCAACCTTATTTGACATTCTTTGCTTATTCATCGATTTCTATTCTCTCACCTTCCTTTGCATTTGAGGCTTTCTCCACCATCTCATCAACCTTCGTTTCTGTAAAATTCACTGTTATCTCTTCCACAGTTTCCCTAGTAGTCTCTACTGTTTGTGCCTCTGTAATTACCTGAAGAAGTTCTAAAGGAGTGGCTGCCGGATCTAACTCCCGACAACCCTTGGGAGCATTATGAGCTTCTTCACCTGTAAGCAGATGATCAGGGACCTGATGAGAAAAGCGTAACATCGCCTCTTTTGGAATCCTCCTAATTTCATTGGGATCCATATGTCTATGAAAAACTGTCTTGAAACCAGCAACCTTAACAAGAGGAACCACTGACACACCTTGTTCTTCATTATAGTCATCAAGCACCTCCACCATCTCATATCGGTGGACTTCTTCATCTGGAGTATGCTCATCCCAATCCGGCGACCAGTTTTTATAAAGAGCCCAAACATCTCCGTTTCCAGGAAGAATCCGAATGGCTCCGCGAGTGCCTTTTGTCCATTTAACCTTGTGTGAGAAAGAATTTAATGTTCTGCTGATCTCATGTTTACCAGCTCTGAAATCCCCACAACTCTTAGGGAAGCCATAACCTACCCAGTCTACAGAGCTGAATTCACGGTTGGTTCTCGAGTTAAGCCAACTAATCTTCATCTTGAATGGCTTCAAGGAAATCACCTTGTGAATTCGAGCATAATAACGAGGCATCCCATCATCTTCATCATAGGCAGCCCAAACCTGGTCATCGCCAAAAGAACGTTCAGTTCGATCCAAATCAAAATTGTGAAAATCAGGATCTGGAACATTAATTGACATTGGTGCGGAGGTCTTTTTAGTGGAATCATCCGAAGATAAACTAGGGAAAGACTTCTTGCTTCGATTTCCATAAGTTGTAAAATTAGAGTTTTCGCGATTCTTAGGATTACTTGTATCGTTCCTTACCCGAGTTTTCTGTTTTTTACTCTCTTTTGGTTTCAATTCACTTGACCTCAATTCTTCGAGCTTTTTACAAATATCCAAACGCGCCTTCTGCATCAACATATTTCGGAGCTCAAGAAGTGACAACTCCCTCTTGCTGTTGAGCTTATTGCTAATACTAGAAGAGCCATAAACTCTTTGTGCTTCAAAATAGCCCCTTCTTTGTTCAGATGCACTTCCCAAGCCTGCTCTTCCATTACCCATGTCAGCTCCATAACTATTCATGTAATTTTCATCAGATCTTCTCCTTCTGAAGAGTTGATCAGCCCCCAGAGCAGAGTTACTAGTCCTCAATTCAGCAGCTGCCTTTGCATCATCATGCTCTCTCCTCCCTTGTTGATGAGAAGCAGAAGATGATGCAACCGAACCCCCAGAACCAGCCATTCTGGAAAAATGATTCCACTGGAGATCTGGGTTATTAGATGAATTTACTCCAAAGCCCTCAGCTCCTGAACTTTGAACAACTCCACAATTTCTTCCAATATTAAACAGGTTACTATTCGCAGCACGATGTCTTGAATTTTGATGCTTTTGGCGAGAAGAATAGTTGGATGGTTTTGTAACATTTGGAGGCGGAGCCTTCTCCACAGCAAAAAAGGCCTCGTTACAGTTTGGGCAAAGGAGAGTGTGATTAAGATAAATCCTCAGATACTCATACTGTGTCTTACATCTATTGCAGATAGTCCAAAAGGTTTCAGGTTTTGGATGGGAAGGAGATGGACCTGAGGTTGGCACTGCTCGAGTATTCTTGTTTTGAGTCCTTGCATCTGAATTTACAGTACTGTTACTACTATGAAAGCCATTAACAGTAGTTGGTGCTGATGGAACCTTATTCTGGGTTGAAACTCGCTGTTGAGTTCCTATCACATTCAACTTCTCATTGTATGCTAATCTCTTACCCTTATCAGATAATAAACTCCATGCCTCTGACACCAGCTTAAATGCGCCATCTGCACCCAAAGATTTGTTTTTATCAGGGTGAAGCATGAGGGCTAGCTTCCGATATTGTTTTTTGACTGTCTCATCATCAGCCCACGGATTTACACCAAGCACAGAATACCAATCAACTTCACCGGTAATTGTTTTTTTCTCTGCAGAGGCATACACATCAAACGTCACCAACAATTGAGATAAACCTTCAAGCTGAGGGAACAAGTTTTGGGCCTTCAAAGCAAATTTCTTTGCCCCAGCATAATCTCTTTCTGTAAACTTCCTCTCAGCAATTTCTTTGGCCCTGACTGCTTCATCTTTATTACACTCCATATTCCCTTGTGTCTGGAAATTGATCCTACCTCTCCTTTCTATATAATACCATCAAAATTTAAACTACGAAGAATATGATTCCACAGCCTGTGGTTCCTCCATACTTCAAGACGAAAATTGTAATTTCAATAGAAGACCTGTTCAAATAAAATGAAACAGTCGTAATGAAGAAAATTATTAAATAGGAATACCATTAAATGGATCATAATGTAATTGCAGCATGACCTTTATTTCATATCAGCATTATGTGGATCTCAAATTTATTTTCTTTCCAGAAAATGAAATTCCATAGGTTGAGTGATGCTTTATTTATATTACTCACTCGGAAATAGGAGCAAGTTAGTTTGATTATAGCAATAAAAGCCAATAATATACATCTGGAATGGGAAAAGTAGCAATAAAAGGGAAACATCCATTCTTTCATGTGCTATTATTTCCTATAAAAGTACAGGAACGCGAACTATATCAAAGAAAATAGTCTACAATTGCCTATTGTCGAAAGAAAACCATAAACCCTAATTACAAACTTGTGCATCCTCATGCCTAATAGTGAATATCAGTTTCAAGCCCAAAAAATTTAATATGCATAATATGGATATCCTATAAAGTTGACTAGCATTTCAATAATATACATATTAATGGATTATAATTCAATACCTTTAACAATATATGCCAAGTCAATAAAATCAAGTTAAGTCAAGATTGAAAGAAGATGATATAGGACAATAATGAACTTCAATTACAATTCACAAATTACCTAAAATGTTGGCTTCATGCATTGCACACTACTTACTGCTATCAGTTTCAAATGAGAGAGAGACATTTATTAAGATTTCATATTGAAATTCAGTATATTTGTGATCCCAGAATACTTTTAGTAGTAAAAAATTCCAATGAGAAGTGATAAAAAACTCTAGCAACTTAGAAAAGACAATCATCTTCACATTTACATTTATGTGATATCAAAAAATGGAGTATACATGTCATAGAGGTGTATATGTCATACAGAGATATCCAGTATGCTAATATCATTATTAAAAATGAGGATTTCACAATCAGAATCAACTACAAAGATTTGGATCTGGAATCTGCCCACTTCAATACCAATATGCATGTTTTTAAGTCTGTATCCTATAATAAAGAGCATAAAATTATGAATCTTTCTGCAAAAGGTATATCCATAACTGTCTATGCTGAACCAAATGCTTCAAGAGCCCTTGTTCACAGCTTATAATAATGGATTTTTGCTCAACAATACCTTTATTTCTCTATTAAAAGGGTGAAAATCTTCCCCTTAGCTATTAGCCAGGTTCACCTAATGCATTAGAAAAGTATCCAGTAATCACCTTGCAACTCATCCGGTCTATAGTTGTAGTTTCAAGCAAGCCTATTTAAAGTTTTTGTCATTTTCGCAACTTGTAGCTTTAGGCATCATGAAACCCTACCATGTACGTATCTTATGCCTGATGATGTCGGCAAAGGAGTAAATAGGGTTTCCCATACAACGTTAAGTAAATATAAACAAATAAAATTAGTTGTAAATTTCATCATGGCTTTAACGCTAATATTGACAAACCTATAAACAAATATTATTTGATAATCCCGAGGGACATCCCAAAAGTAAAAACTTGGGATCTCGACCAATAAGTCTCAGGCTCGAATCCCCTAGATGGGATGGTGGAGGTGTTGTGCTTACTTAAACTTAAGTGTTGAAGCAAAAAAGTCGTAGATTAAACTTGACTGAGAATAAGCGGCTTGCCTTTGACTGAGCGTTGTCAGTCCAAAGAGAGACATAAACTCTTAATCTTAATTCAAACGATTTTGATTCTCTAATTCAATGAATTTTTTTTCACTGAAATTGAAAAAAAGTTCAGAATGAGAGTTGGGCGATTTCGCCTGGAATGCGTCTTGAGCAATCGGAGAAGCACTTTGATAAACAGATTTAATCTTGACCGAGGCTTAACAGCGCCTCGCTAAACGAAAGCTAAAGAGATTAAATAGACTGGGGGGCTAGGTATATTATTCTACATTTTCCCAAAAGAACATTCATTAATTTCTTTCTTCCCCATCGACCACGATCTATGGGAAGGGAAGAACTACCCCCATCGTGTAGTTCTTTATTTATTCATCTTGTACCCAAAATGACGTTATATATGAAAGGAAACAAATGATAGGTTAACCTTTCAACTCATTTGTTTATTCATTCATACTTATTTGGGAAAAAGAAACAAAATAATTAGCTCATATCATCTAGATATAAAACAACCATTGGTAAAGATACCATTTTAAGGCAAAGCTAATTGCAGTTTCCCATTGAAATTCAAAAACACACTAGAAACAATATAATTATTATATGTTGCATGAATTTTCAGACAAGCTTACATACATCAGTTGACAAGCTAATCCATGGTGAAAATGCTTTTTGTATCAAATCTCACCAACAAGATAGATGTTTCAATGTGTATTAGTATGAAAAAACTGGAATATAGAAAAAAGATTTACAAATAAATCCAAAAGAAAAGGAAACAATGCTTTTCCTCATATTTTTACAAATAAATAAATAAATGAAATCATAGAAATTTTTTGCACACAAAATTCAGTGGTCTTACAAATAAACAGAGAAACAAGATTTTGCAAAAGATTTACACTTATAAAGTTTTCCTTCTTGTAACATAAAGCAATTTCATTGTCCTCAACTTTGCATGAAATGCAGCATGATCCTTATGAAGTTAAAAAATTTCTTTTTCTATCTTTTGCTCTTTTTCTGCAGATATAGACATCATCACTTAACAAAATTCGCCAAAATTTTCCGGATGCAACTTCTGCCACAAACACATTCACTTCCAGACTAATATACGTATATCATTTGATAAGTCAATCAATTATGTGCGACTTCTTTGCTTATCAAACTCCACAGATTAGAGGAATGACCTATGCGTGTTAAATATGAAAAACTGATTTAGTTAAAGACGTATATAGATCAATAAAGAGTAATAATTCTTTCCTCCTACTATACATTTCATTCACCCATTACAACTTTTTCCGCTTTTCCTTAAAAAAGAAAAAAATAATTCCTCATTTCTACCAGATATGAAATGAGCATGGTTTTATATCCTAGACTTTATTTTTCCTTCTTTCGTCCTCAAGATTGATATGATCCAATCAAGAAAAATTGAAGCCGTTTTTGGGATCAATCACACTGATTCAACTCGTTCGAACCTTCAATTCGACTCCCAGTACAAAGCTTTCAACTTTTTTTTTTTTAAACTCATCTCGGTACTTACGTAAGACAATCAAAATCTCAAATTTAGAAAGAAAACGAATTAGTAAACAATGCTCAATGATTCAAAAACATACAATAAAAAAAAAAAAAAAAAAAAAAAGCTGAAATGAATACAAATCAAGAAACAATCTTTTCATGGATCTACAGTGAAGGAAGTTTGGAGGCAAACCAGCAACGGTCAATTTTCACCATTTGAATTATCTAATAGAGTTCAAACTGAAAACCCTAGATTCTACAATCTTCAAGCAAAACAGTGCCCAAATTAATGAAGACCAAAAAAAAGCCAAAGAAAAAAAAAAAAGAATGCTCTTTCCAGAGCAAAAATTGGGGGTGGACAAAGAAATACGAACAGTTACCTATTTAAAGAAAGTCTCTTCAGGTGAAGAAATTTGAAATCTGAAAGACCAGTATCAATCAGCATGCACAGTGACTCATTTTGTCAAAAACCCATGAGAACCTGAGAAGAATTCTCAAGGGTGCCCAAAACTTGAATAATAAAGGACTGAATAAAAATTGAGAAAAAGGCAAGTATGGGTTTGGTTCATATTTTACTTTTTTCATTAACCCAAATACAACCTTTTTTTTTTTTTTAATAAGACACTTAACTATGGTTCAACTTTTAACTCTTCAGTTGAGTTTGTTAACTTGGGTTAATTTGTAACTCTAGGGGTTGAGTTTATGTGCCCAATTTGCACAAAATTGTTTTTAACATAATTGAACATTTCTTGAAATGAATGACATTTTTTGTTGATAATTAGTTACTCGTTATTTAATCATGAATTTTCAATTTTCTTTTTTTTTTCCTTATTATTATTATTATTATTATTATTATTATTACAATAAAAATAGCCTAATATACTTTTAAATTAATATTGATTATTATCCATATTACTCCATTGAAATTAAATCTAATATGATAATTAGATTCACTTTCTTTTTTTAATTGTCTCAAATTATAGCCTCATTTCTCTTTTTAAAACAGTATAATCTTTATAATTTCTTATTTTACCTCTATTTAATATGCATATCTACTATTAATCAAATTTTAAAACAAATAAAGTAATTAATATTGTTTCCTATTACCAACTAATTCTACAAATTTAAAATATTGATCATATTGCAATGATATTAGGAAGGAAACTAAGTAAAAATTATGGTTAAATCATATTAATTATATTTTATTAATTAGTGGAAGGCCTATTGTTAGGGATGAGGGATTTTTTTTTTTTTTTAGTGCAACAATCATGGTAATCAAAATTATGGATTGACTAATATAAATTATAGCAATAATAATTTTATTTACACCTCCAATCTACCCAAAAAAAAAAAGGAATAATGGCTTGATTTATTTCCTTAATAGATTCAATGTAATGGTAATATATTTATTGAACTTGAGATAAAATAGGTAAGTAAAAAAATTATTTTTTTAAAAGGAAAATATGACTATAATTTGTAATATATGAAAAGGGAAACTAAGTCTATTTTTATATGATTTTACAAATAAATTCCATCAAGATAATAATAATAATAAAGATAAATAGGTTATAGATCAAAACCAAAAGAAACAAAAGTTCATGACAAATGATCGAAGTATGTCCTCCCATAAATAATACTTGCAAAATATTTTCAAAACCCTAGTTTACTTATATGTTTGCACAAATTAAATTATTGAAAGTTTTTGAAGTTGTTGTAATTATGCAAATCTTAGTGATCTTGTTGTATTAAACTTGACTAATTTATTCATCATTCTGTTAATCATGTGCTGGATATTAATTATAATCCATAAGTTTTGCATCGTGACCTTCCACCTAAGCAACTCCTTTTTTTATTTTATTATTATTATAATTATTTTTTAAGGGATTTTGATGAACTCTAAGATGCAGGATGCATTTGTTGTTTGGATGCATGTATTTTTTTAAAGAAGGAAAACAACTATATAAAATATTTAGGAAAAGGCAGAGAGGAGAAAAAATAAAGAAGAAAAAAATATTTCATTTATTTTTCACTCGGATCTATATATCTTCAATCTCTAAAGTTTGAAAATAAAATAAATGGAGGAATACGAGAATTTCATTCATTTTTATTACATGATTTAGATACCTCAAATTAATTAACAAATTTTAACTATTTTCTGAAATACCTAATTATTTAAGTGAGAACATAATAGCCAATTTTTCTTAATAATATTTTATTTCTTTTAAAAATTTGTCATTTCTAAAAAAAGAAAAATAAATTTATTTTATTTTGTTCGTTATATCCAAACATAAAGGTAGAAAATAACTATGAAAAATAACATATGAAACAAATGAAATTACAGGGCTGTTGTGAAGAGTTTATTTCTTACTAAGAGAGAACGATATCAAATATGTCTTCAAATTACATATATATTTTTTAGAAGGTCTTCAAATTACATATTGAAAGTGAAAATTATTGAAAATTTATCTTATCAATTGAATTTTATAAAATATGAAAAGAAATTATCTTATTAATTGAATTTTATAGAATATAATGGTAAATTGGAAATTATAGCAAGAAAAAAAAAAAAAAAAGGACTCAGACATTTGAGAAAATGTTGATTTGGTCTCGCCGTCTCGGGAATTTAGGGATGTGTTCCATTTGGACATGGTGACGCACGGAGACCATGTAACGTTTTGCTCACACACAACCAACTCCTCAGCCAAGTTCCCAAATAAAGCCATCAACTTCACGTGATCCGGCCGTTACCGAACCTGTAACCGCAACTACTATAAAAGGATTCTTATTCTTACCTTTAACTGCGAAAAAAAAAAAAAAAAAAGTAACTTTTTAGTTATTTTTAAAAGGTGGGTGCCGATCCATAGTCTGAAGCCCAATAACCGAGCCCAAAAGTCCACAATAAAATAACCGACACTAATTTGCAGAGCTCAACTTCTTCACTATCCAGCTTCGGTAGTATTTATAACCCTAGGAAATAGGAATGATTAATTTGTTCTGTTCGCGCTGTTTTAGTCTCATTTATTGTTTGGTTGACGAGAAAATGCAGGACAATGAACCGTCGAGACTGTGATATGCTTTCGTCGGTGAACTGTCATTTTTGAACCAGAGAAAGAGAGACCCCTGGTGAGATAATCAAAATTTTTGGAAAGCGAGATAGTACTTAATACTATCACAAAAGTTTATTTTTATTTTTTAAATTCAATTTATTTTCTGTAAGTTTTCTATCTTCTGAACAGAGAGTTTTAGGTGTTAAGCGTATGTAATAACAGTTAGTATTTACTTTTTTTTTTTTTTAATGAAAAAAATATTTTATTGTTTCTACCTTATCTAGTCTTGTTAGTCTACTAAATGGAAATTGAATATGACTATATTGAAAATTATATACTTAGTGAACTTAATTGCTTTATCTAGATTCCAATGGGAAACAGAAAGTTTCCACTCTGTTTAACATAGCATTTGGAGTCTGATTCTAATGTCTATTGTTTTTTTTTTAAACCACATTTCTGGTATGTACAAATTATATTACCGTTTATTTCTGATGCTTCATATGAAACTACTTCATGTATGCAGGCACTGTAGGGTTTCAACTCAAAATTATTTGATTTATTCTGGGTCCTGAAAAGTTGGCAGCATCAATAAAGATCCTATACCCAAGATTGCTTGCTGCACGCATTGAATTGAAATGAAGATGTTAGAGGTTTTTATTTCTTTGGCTTATTATTTCTTTATCTCTTTGTGAAACTCTCGGACAAATTAGCTCAAGTCTTATCACATCATATTGTTACCATGTATGGTAATCAGAAGCTTGTTTCGAGCAATTGTCACATCGGGAAAACCTGTTATTAAGAAATTTTTAAGGCTGGCAAAGAAGTTGTGTTTTTCATAATGCACACTGCACAAACATTGTGGACTTAAAAGTTATGTTGCAAAACTGTTAAATCTGGTGGAGTAATTTCCTAACTAGACCATTGAAAGATGCTAATTAAATTACAACTCCTCAAGATTGAAATGCTCCCTCTGTCATCACCTAGTTGTTCCTTTTTGGTTTCAAACTGACTCGAGACCTTTAAAGGATTCACAGGATTCTCTGGAAGTAAAATTTTCAAAACAAACATCACATGAGTCACCAAGCAACCAACAAAATAACTCACCTGAGGCGGTGAACTCTGATCCAGTGTCTGTTTCAAGCAACAACAGCAGAAAAGTTACACACCGAGATATTGAAATTGTAAGACATTTGATTCGATGTTAATCTACATTAGTATCATTGCGTTATTTTATCAGATGAAAATAAACTGAACCTTAATTCTACTTTTTCCTTTAAATGTTAAATGGTGTTTAGGTGCAGAATCTGATAGAAAGGTGTCTGCAACTGTATATGAATAGAAGCGAGGTGGTAAATACCCTCTTGCATCAAGCAAGAATTGAGCCTGGTTTTACAACCTTAGGTAAGTCAGTGAAACCTTTGTACAAGTTTGCTTTAGTTTTTCCATATGAATGGCATCATGCTGCTTAACATGACCTTTCATGTTTTACCAGTCACTTATAAGTTCTCGACAAATTCTCGATGGTCATATGGAAATTTTTATAACTTTCTGCTACTGCCTGCTAGCCATATCATGTTTATTGAGAGCTTCTGGATATACATGATTATTAAAATAAAATGTTGTTAATAAAGATTTTCTTTTTCCTTATTTTTTCCGATCCCCTTTTCAGTTTGGTCAAAATTATCTTTTTGTCTGGAAGAATTGTGTCAATAGGAGCCATAATTTCTGATCTACATTAAATTGCATTTATCGAAGAGCTTTAACAACCGACTTCTTCTTTGTTCTCCTCCTCCTCTCCTTAGTATGGCAGAAATTGGAAGAAGAAAACCCAGACTTTTTTAAGGCCTACTACATGAGGCTAGTGCTGAAGAAACAAATTATGGTGTTCAATCAATTACTTGAGTATCAGTACTATCAGATGAAGTCCCCTGCACATTCAAAAGTTCCATTAGAAAATGGGATTCATCACTTCCTGGGTAAGCTATTCCTTTAAGATTCTACTATCTTCAATAGCAATGAAGTTCGAAAAAAATAATAATAATAATAATAATACATGATTGTGTCTGATAAATTGGCATGCAATCAACTTACTGAGGTTGCTGCCCCCAAGTTCAATATTTGGTCATCTAGCAATTTTCTATAAGATTTCTACACATCAACAACAACAACAACTAAGCCTTAGTCCCAAACTAGTTGGGGTCGGCAAGAAGGCAAAGAGACAAATTCTGCATCACTTCTTTTTGTTTTCCCTCATAAGGTGGAGGTCAGTTTTTAATTTGTTGGCATTTTGTAACCAGTTGCGATTTAAGGTTTCCCATACCGGCTAGCTTGCATCTATTTGTCTTTTGTCCTTTTTTTGTGGGATTGGGAGGGAGCAGGATCTAGGTAAGGGAGTCTGAATGTTCTGTATTCTAAAACTTTTGAAAATGATATTACTTTTGATGCTTTTTGTTTCTGGTACTTATGGTGCTAATTTTAACTTCCAGAGTCCTGTTTGTTGATAAGGGCTGTTTTACCTTTTTCTGTAGTTCAGTCAACAATCTACCTATGGGATACACCACTGCTCAGCAGCCTCCAATCCCATCAACAGATCACCGCCAGATTGGCCCTATGGGAGTACCTGGCTCTCATGTGGTAAATGAAATGCCTGCATCAGGAGATTTCCATTCAGCGCAATTAAATTCTGGGAAAGAGTGAGTTCCTCATGTTAGTTTTTCTTCATTGAATTTAATGTATTTGGTTCAAATGTTCTAGTTTTTCATCTTTTAGGCTACATTTGGATTGAGCATTTTAAATCAATGGAATGATGTATATGATTTCTCTTGTTCGGTATTCAAACTAAATCCATGAAACTGAAATGTAAAAATTTGGAATAAAGAAGTGTATCCATTGACTAAAATGAGGGATTTAACAAAATCCCAATTCCTAATTTTTTTGGAGGAATATCCTACATGGGTTTTCAAGACCCTATGGGATGAGATATTTTAGTGGGTAGAGGGTTTTCTCAAATATTTTTATTAACCAATGAGGTTTTGTGACAAATCCATGGGTTCTACAAAATCCCTCACCCGAATTTCATTGTCCGAACATAAGCATATATCATATCCGAGAAATCAATTATGAAGTGAAATTTGACAATAAAGGGCATCTGCTTGACCTTTTTCTGTATGATGCTCATGGACACATGATATATTCCCTGTTATTTTTGGATCATAACGCCGCTTCTTACCAGCATTTCCATTAGCTTCTTTGTGATTTTCAATAAGTATTAACTCAACTCATTAAACATTCCTTTGCCTCAGTATTATTCAACTTATCAGATAATTTAGCAGGAATTAAGTGAAAATGCTTAGGTTTATGTTGCTGCAACCTTACTGCTTTGCTGTTTTTTGAAGGATGGTGATGAATGGCAGATCAGCTGACTTACTACCAGGTGTTCCTGGTGTCAAGTTGGAGATGGCTTTAAGTCCTACATCAGTTGCATCCGTTCCTTTCACCCCAACAGAAATATCAGATTTGAGCTTGGACACATCACTTGACTCGGCATATGCATCTCATATGACCAGTCAAGAGGGGTTGCTTCCTGGACCTGATTGTGGTACTGACAATTCTAAGGAATCTCTTCAACCATTTTGTCAGATTCCCTGGAATCTTAGCTTCTCAGATCTAGCTGCAGACTTGACAAATGTTGAAGGTGAGATGCAACTCATCAGTTGTGATTTCTAGAACTGCATGGTAAAAATATAAGCGTTGACATCAGTTATGCTAGAGCTGTATTACCTTGATTTATAACCTTGGAAACTATTTTATTTTATTTTATTTTTTTTGAGTTGTGCAAATTACACCTTTTACATATTCAACAGATCATGGACAGCTTGGAAATTATTCCGGTTCTGATATATTACTTGATTCGCCAGAGCAAAATGATATTGGTACATGTGATTTCTTTTCTTTTCTTTTTGTTTTGCCCTCAAATGAATTCCATTAGAACTTCGGTGTGCAGGTTTTGATAGAATGTCTTTCTTCTTTCAGTCGAGGATTTTTTTCTTGATAATGCTCCAGGCCCGGCCACTCAAACAGAAGAATAATCGGTGAGGTGAGGCCCTTGTAACTACAAGTCCCAGTACTGGACTCGGGTAAGCTTAGATCAAACAAGTCCCATGATCTGTATTTACAGATAGATAACCACGGTCCTTCAGCTGTACAGAAAACATATTGATGTAAATTTGAAACCTCAAAATTAGGCAGGCATATGATGCATGTTCTCTATTTTTCTTACATTTCTGTTTACCTGGAGAAAATTGCAGCTACTGTTTCCTTTTAAAAAAAAAAATTATTACCATGCTTTGACCATTTCTCTTGTTAATAATGTAGAATTAGCTTTCTTAGCGAGCCTATGACTTTGGGGAATAAAAAAAAATCATGTATTGCATTTTTTTTTTTTTAGGAGACACTTGGCAAGAATTACGTCAATCAATTAAATGGCAGCGTCGGGGACTTTGGCCACTAGGGCAAAGCTTCATTGGCTTATATATTATTAATATATCTAGGGCAAAATATGTTCGAATTTCTAAATTATATTTTAATTACCAATTTGTTTCCAATATCCCTATTGTTGATTTAGATTCATTATTTTTTATTTCCAAAAAAAAAAAAAAAAAATCAGTATTGTCGATCAAAAAGCACTCAAATATTGGGTTTAAAGAAAAGTTAAAGATGTTATAATAATTTAATAAAAACGGAGGGTTGAAAGTGTTAATTAAGATATAATTTAGAAATTTAAGCGTAGTTTACTCTTATATTTATAGTTAGACCATCGATTTTATGTAATACAACATTAAATAAACTCTTAGCTAGTTATTTAACATTTCAATAAAAAAAAAAAAAAGCGAGAATTTAGAGTTGAAAAAAAAAAAAAAATGCACAAACCCTAACCTAAAGATATATTAAGAGATTAAGAGAAACAGAAAAAAACCCTTAACAAGGCCATTGACAGATGGGCTAGGCTGTGTATCATCAGTATTTGTCTATTATGGGCCTGGGGCTCTCTTGTGCTCTAAATATCACCATCACGTGTTCTTTTAAAATATGGGCCGAGACTTAGACTGGATAAATCTGGGCCGTAATCTTGCAGGCCCCCAATAGGTTCAGAAATCAAAAGAAATCTGTTTTGAACGTAATTGTCCATAAAAGAAAAATTACAGAGTATGAACATCTAATCCCTCTGCTTCAGGTATGACTGCTAAATCTTGGTGAAGATGCCTCCTTGTCACATTTGCATTAGACACTGCAGAGGCAAATGGATTAGGAGGCATTGTTAACTTGTTTCCTTCTCCTTTCAACATTTGAACTACAGCTTTCATTGAGAGACGATCCACAGGGTGCCATTGTACACACCAAAGTCCTACAATTATCAGTTTCTTTGCAATTTGTTCATCACTTTCTTCTTTAATCTGGATTCTTAGCTCTTCTCCTTGATCCAGACACTTGTATACCCACTCCGGGAAGTAGACATGGTTAGCATCTGCGAACTCTACGTTTTTCTTCCCTTTAACCATGTCTAGTAACACCATTCCAAAACTATAAACATCTGATTTGTATGACACATTTCCGAAGTTTCTAGAGAACACTTCAGGTGCAACGTAACCCATTGTGCCTCGAGCTGTAGACATCGAAATGGCGCTCTGATCTTTAGAGCATAACTTGGCAAGACCAAAATCAGAAATCTTTGGATTGAAATTGTCATCTAATAAGATATTGTGAGGCTTGATATCGAAATGGAGAATTCGCTGATCGCACCCTTGATGGAGATATTCGATTCCTTCAGCTATTCCAAGTGCAATATCTTGAAGCTTCTCCCAGCCAAGAAGATCCTTTCCATGATCGGAAAATATGAACTTCTGTAGTGATTCATTTGGTAGGTATTCATAAACTAAAGCTCTTCTAAATCCATCTGCACAATACCCAACAAAGCGAACCACATTGACATGGCGAATTCTTGCCATTGTCCCAACTTCATTAATGAACTCTTCCCCATTTCCTGTTGAATTGTTGAGGATTTTCACAGCCACAAAAATCTCATTAGAAAGCTTTCCTTTAAACACTGTTCCATATGCTCCTTGGCCTAGTTTGTCCTTAAATTGATTTGTAATCCTTTTTATATCAGAATAGGAATACCTAGTGGGTTTAAGAGTTTTATAATCCTCCAGAAACTTTTGAACCCTTCTTTGATTTTCTTTTTCTGCTTTATCCGATGTGTAAAGCCAGTAGAATACTAACCCCACTGATACAAGAAGAAAAACACCCAAAGCTATACCTGCAGCCATTAACTTCATACCGATATTTCTAGATGGCTTTGGCTTGTCAAAGCATTCAGTTTTAGGTTTAGAATTAGTATTCTGCTTCAATCTACAATACTTGCCTTGTGCTTCACAAGACCCACATGCTGGGTTTGACCAATTCAAACTAAGAACATTGTCTCTGCTAATGAAATCCATAGGAACTGAAGAAACATTATACATCTTTGTACAAGATGTAAGGGCAAGGCTTGCGACAGGATAATCAGTAGCAAAGGCATGGACATCATAACCAGGAACACTCAAACAAGGCATAGACAGGTATAAGTTTCTATCTATTGAAGAACAATTGAAGAATACGTAATCAGATCGGAAGCTTCCTTCGAATTTGAAAGGAGAATCAACCAAATTGAAGTTTAAGAGCTGTTTTGGAAGGCAATTATTAGGGTCTGATGTGTAAATAACCTGAGATACATAATCAATTTTGTCGATGTAGAGTTTGACTGAACTTGGCAGATCTATCAATGTATCTTCTGTTTCTGTGCAAGAAACATCGAACCCAGGAAGGCCACAATGGTCCGGTTGTCTGTTCTTGAGCCGGAAAGGAAATCGAATGGCTGGGCCATTTTTTCCACATCTTGATTCTTGGCATTCATTAATACTCTCTCCATAGCAGACAAGAATTAGCATCAAAAGGTAAAAGAACGAGAGATTCATTTCCAAAGAAATAAAATTTTCTTGGGTTGCAATTTTAAGGATTTGGTTTTGCTGAACTATTAATTCTTGCAGTTAGATTGGATTTCAAATGACAAGTTGGGTTGCTGTAGCTACCATTTCTGGCTTTATGCAAGAAGGCAGGTCAAAGTCAACTGTTTGTCTCCAGCTTCCAGGACTGTGTTAGCGCACCCCCTATCCACTGGAAACTCCATTTAAGGTCCCTGAAGTTTTCGACTTTTGTCTATTTAGCCTTTATTTTTCTATTGTTGCATGCAAACGATTTTCAATGTTAAATTTACAACTTATGTCTAATAATATTGAAGTTAAGAAATTTTATATACTTAAAATTCTCAAATGTTATCTATTAAAGAACATAAATTTTGCAACTTTCTTATCAAGTCGTCATTTCTCTCTACCTATATTGTCAAGCAAGTCCCTTAAAATTGAAGAAGTTTATAAACTTTTTTGAGAGGGAGGGGAGATTCGTGGGTTATGCAAATTTATGTACTTAATAGCACTCAATTTTTGTCATTAGGGCGCGTGAAAGGTTGACTTGGTTGGGTGATAGTATTAGAGAGTTTGGGCTGAAATTTTCAAATTTCTATAGTTTATCTTTGACCGAAAGTCGTAATTATTTTCCTAACAACGCGTATTAATTGTCGGTCTGATTATCTGGTTTAACCTTCAATCTTTCTCTTCTAATGGATAGTGCAAAGCTTCGTTTTGCTGGTCTTTTTGCTCTTGTCATTTACATCCAATTCGAACATTGCATTTCCCAGGTTAACCATATCTGTGCTCCTTCTTCTTGTGGTCATCTGCACAACATAAGCTTCCCTTTCCGATTAAAAGGCGACCCAGAAAACTGCGGTTATCGATCATATGAATTCTCTTGTGAGAACAACCTAACTTCTCTGTACTTGTATTCTGGAAAATACCTTGTACAAGCTATTAACTACAACAACGCCACTCTCAGAGTCGTCGATTTTACGGTTAAGTACGATAATTGCTCTTCTCTCCCTAGATATTCTTTGACTGGAGCCAACTTCAGCTTTTGGGATCCGTATGACTGGAGATGGAATTCGCTGAGGTGGGATCGGAATGGCAGAGAACCAAAGATTATTGTTTTCTTCAAGTGTTCAAAGCCGGTGAATTCTCCTCTTTATGTTGACACTGCTCCTTGCATTAATGGAAATTACTCTTATGTTATGGATAACTTTAGCAGCATAACGGATGTGGAAAACTCCTGCAGAGTAGACTTGATGGTTTTGTCGTTGTTGCCTCCAAGGGTTGGCGAAAACGTTTCATATACGGACATCTACAGTGATCTTGCATATGGGTTTGAACTTTCTTGGCACTTAGTTATCTGTGAAATGTGCAGAGGAAAAGAATATTGCTTTCTTGAAAATGGCCTGGCTAGGCCTACAGGCTGCTCAACAGGTACAAATAAAGTCCTTGTATTTTATTTCAGTTCATCCAGTTTCTTTGTATTGGAATTTCAATTAAGCTTTGGGTTTATTTGGTTACTAACCCTAATTTTTCCCCTTCCCAATGGATGCTGCATTATTTCAACCATAGGCTGACCAATGAATTTACCAGTACTAAACTGCAGGGTTTTTCTAAAAGAATGACTCTTCTTCATATTTTATTTTATATACTTTGGGGGCTGATACTATTCTTCGCAATGATTGCAGTCGCAAAGTATTTCAGGGACTTAACAGTCTGGATCATATGTGAGGATTTCTTCTATACTTTGTCATGTTTTTTTTCCTTAACAGTTCCCTTTTTAAAGATTAATTAGCCATAGCAAATAGCACCTACATGATAGTTTGATAATTAGACAGTTATCATTGTTTATAAAATTTGAAGTTAATGGTCATATAATTTGCATCAATGTGCATACACATGATGGCGAAACGTACAACCAACCTTATCATTAATATGCAAGAAGTCTTCACAAAGACAATAGAAGTCATATGTCTCCTTGCAAAAGCTCTGTCTAGAGGATTTTGGAATGGGGTAGTGAGCTTCATGATTCCTGCTTTTTAGCCATATTACTGACTGCTTTAATTTTCATTTTTTTTCCTTTTTTGGCAGCAAACGTGAACTTGATACTGGCGATCATTGGTAAGCAGTTAGTCCTTGGATTATGAATTCTGCAACATACTTCACTTGTTAAGTGCCAACTATATGACACTTTCTAAAATTTTCTCACATAGGAATCCTCATTCTAGCAAGATCTATTTCCTGCACCCCGTGTGTGATGGCATTCTTGATCTACACATGGTCAAGGAGGCATTCATCGATGTACAAAAATATTGAAGAATTCCTGCAAAATAAGAACAACCTTGGCCCAGTAAGGTACTCTTACTCAGATGTTAGGAAAATGACCAACGGTTTTAAGGATAAGTTGGGTCAAGGTGGCTATGGCTCTGTGTATAAAGGAAAGCTTCGCAGTGGCCGTTTTGCAGCAATAAAAATGCTAGGTAAGGCCAAAGGAAATGGCCAAGAATTTATCAATGAAGTTGCATCCATTGGTCAGGTTCACCATGTTAATGTAGTGCAGTTAATCGGTTTTTGTGCTGATGGATCAAAACGTGCTCTTGTTTATGATTACATGCCAAATGGGTCTCTTGATAAATACGTTCTGTCTCGAGAAGGGAATACTCATTTGAGTTGGAAACAAATGCATGAGATATCCCTCGGAGTGGCTCGTGGAATTGATTATCTACACCGCGGTTGTGAGATGCAAATTCTGCATTTCGACATTAAACCTCATAACATTCTTCTTGATGAGAATTTTGTTCCCAAGGTTTCTGATTTTGGACTTGCTAAACTTCATAAAACAAGTGACAGCACAGTGGCCCTGACTGCAGCAAGAGGAACAATAGGATATATAGCACCAGAATTGTTTTACAGAAACATAGGTGGCGTTACATACAAGGCTGATGTTTATAGTTTTGGAATGTTGTTAATGGAAATGGTTGGAAAGAAGAAGAATTTGAATGCAGTGGCAGAAAATTCCAGCCAAGCCTACTTCCCCAACTGGGTCTACAATGAAGTCATTGATGGAAATGTTGCAATTAGAAATGCTTCAGAGGAAGAAGAAAAAATAGCTAAGAAAATTATAATGGTAGGTTTATGGTGTATACAAATGAAGCCTAATGATCGTCCTTCAATGAATAAAGTTGTGGAGATGCTTGAAGGAGATTTGGAAAGTCTAGAGGTACCTCCCAAACCTACTCTATATACAGAAGAAACACCAGTGAAGACCAGAGAAGATTATACAGATGAGACATGGTCATCTTCTTGGACACCTGATTCTTCTGAATCAATCAGTTTACTTGTAAATTCAAATTTGATTATTTATCCTTGAAATTGTTTGCTCAAGAAGAGGGTTGTTTTGGATTAGGTTTAACGATCATGTTTCTGAAAGAACTTCCATGTAGTCTTCTTCCATATGCCAAAAAGTTTTAAAATTTTTTTTTCTTCCAATGGTTAGGTGTAATGAGTTTGTTTTTTTACACGTTAAAAATGCTTTCGAGATAAAAGTCTCCACATGACAACTTCCAATTAAACATTCACACGTATGTCGGTCAGCTTCTGCTCCTGTCACATAATCAAAACTCGTGATATTTTCAGTTCTTTATTACCATTAAATTAAATCAATAGAATTCTATTACACCTTACTAGTCACTGCAGGGATCCCACGTCAGCAAGAGACCAAAATATCGGAGATGGACACATGGTACGAGGTCCAAGTCGGACACGCGATCCCTTATGTTTTAACACGTGTATTCCTAATCTGTCAAAGTCAAAAATAAATGCTGTAATTTCCTTGTCAGACAGAAACGCTTTCAAAAGCCAAAAAGCATGGAAAGACTTTCGTAGCACGAGACGCCACGTAATAACTTCTAGACTTACACATCCGGGCCCACTGTCCCACCAAACCGAATCACGAACTGACAGATCCATCCTCCACGTTCTCCCAAAATTATCTCTGCCGTCCACGTCTCATTTGAAAAATCCTAGCTAGTGGAGAGTAGAGCCCCATGTGGCACTGACCAAATGGACCAAATTAATCTAACGGCAAATATTCAATGCCTTTTAATCATTTCTATTTATACTGACACCTATGCCTTTCGCTTTCTGCTTCTTCCTTTTGTTCTTTCTCAATTCATGCAAATGATCAAGAAGACTTCGAGATTTTTGTGATTTTCAAGTCTGTTTTGCTCTCTTCGGCTGTCCACGTCACATTCCGGTGACATGAATCAACAACTTACCATCATCAAGACTATCAATTCTCGCCGTAGAAGGTTGAGAATCCGGCGACTGAAATACACTTGTCGAACCAAGACGACGAATGTCACCATCCCTGGGGAAGAGAAGAAAGATTCTATCCACGGTGTTCAAGAAGCAAAAACAAGTGATTGTTCGGCTGAAATATCCTTATCATTAACGTCTCCTTCAGATAACACTTCCTCTAAAAAAGAAGTCTTTTCATCCGGTTTTGAAGAAGACAAATTAGAGAACAGCGACGATTTGCAGGTTACGCGCATATCATATGGATCAGCGTCGGTGATAGGGAGGAGGAGAGAGATGGAGGATGCAGTGAGAGTAGAATTAGGTTTTAAGAGTAAAGGAAGGGAAAAATACGACTTTTTTGGGGTTTACGACGGCCACGGTGGTGCACGGGTGGCGGAGGCATGCAGAGACAGATTTCACAGAGTGCTTGAGGAGGAGATAGTGGAAAGTAAGGAAGGGAGAGGAATAGAATGGGAGAAAGTAATGGAAGGGTGTTTTCAGAGGATGGATGAGGAAGTAGGGAACGATAAAATGGTGGGATCGACGGCGGTGGTGGCGGTGGTGGGCAAAGATGAGGTAGTGGTGGCAAATTGTGGGGATTCCAGGGCGGTTCTTTGCAGGGCTGGTGTTGCTGTACCATTATCCGTTGATCATAAGGTAATACTGTAAGAAAGGTCCATATAGATACTGTTGTACAGCTTATTACTTTTTCCTGATGAGATTGAAATATAAATTGTTTTGTGCAAAGCCTGACAGACCTGATGAATTGGAGAGAGTTGAAGCTGCTGGTGGAAGAATTATAAACTGGAACGGACCGCGTGTTCTTGGAGTTCTTGCCACTTCAAGATCTATAGGTATGCAACTAAAATTCTTTTCCCATATTCCTTTGCAATTTAATTGGTAACAAGCTATGCATAATCACTTGATTCATTAAATAGTCATCTCATAAAGCTATATGCATGCATAAATTGAAATCACAAAATAGATCTCCACTCAAATAAACTTAAACCTTATCAATAAAAAATTTAAACATGAGAAAAATACAAAAATAGTGAAGAATGGTTCAATAAAACAGTCATTAAGATAACTAATATTGAGTTTCTCGAGTTGATAAGATTAATTTTAAAATATCCTTATTTGTAATTTTTTCTTTTTTGTAATAAGTTTAACAACATCGTGAAAATGGTTCCCTTTCTTAAAAAGAAGTCATTTTTCACCATTTGACTTAATTTTAATGAAGAAAGAAAATATTTTTTATTGACTAAATTTTTTTAAGTGTTCTAAATATCAAATAAATAAATAAATGATCATGCTGTCACGAAATACATTCGGAAGTATAATAAGTTCTAACAGGTGAAATATCACTCAAAAAAAAAATCTAGAAAACGTTTTTCAGTATTATATTTTCCAGAAAGAGAGGCAGCCAAAAACACGTGGCACAACTCAGCCCATTGAACATGAAATAATCACTGTTTTACAACGGATTACAAATAAAGACTTTGGACTATCGTCTTTACTGGAAACTTATGAAACGAATAAATACAGTCGGTATAATATTATAATTAATTCTAAAAATGCAGGTGATCAGTATCTCAAGCCGTTTGTCATCTCCAAACCTGAAGTTACTGTGAAAGAGCGGACCGAAAACGATGAGTTCCTGATACTAGCCAGCGATGGTTTATGGGATGCTATTTCAAATGAAGTTGCATGCCAGATTGTGAGGAGATGTTTAAGTGGGCGAATGAGAAGAAAATCTCAAGAAATCTCCAGCAAAGGACGTGCAGCTGAGGCAGCAACATTGTTAGTTGAGCTAGCAATTGGTAGAGGAAGCAAAGATAACGTTAGTGTCATTGTGGTTGTCCTCAAGAAACAGTTTCTGAAAGAAATCAAGAAAGCAGATCGACTGTAATTCTCAGGTGCAGTATCAGAAATCTTCTTCACAAAATCTTGGTTACGGCCTTCAATAAATTATGTACATGTTCTTTTTCTTTGTTCTGTCGCTCTCTTACGAACTTAACTTCACAAAGAAGATCTCTTTTTTTTTTTTTTTCCTGTTCTCTACCTGGGAGACATTTCATCAATTGTTCATTTATTGATTTCTATGTTTATGGAGTAATATGCTTTGTTATTTTACTGCTCTTTCCAATTTTGTGACATTTTTTATTTTTCTGATGAGATGAGCAATTGGGATTTCTATGTTTATGTTCATATGGTCTAAGCAAGTAATTTTCCATTGACAGATGATTTCTGTGATTCGTAATTATGATAAGCATAGACCTTCTCAAAAAGGGATTAATTGATAGTACAAACTATCCTCCTTTAGTTCTTTTTCCCATTCTCTCTTTTTAGCAATAATATCCCCACCTCATACTATTACAGTATTACTACAGCATTACCATTCATCTTGATCAATCATATTTGACCATTAATTGGTTTGTTGAGATATCTTTTCATGCTCTCTTTTTTTTTTTCTTTTGAAGTAATCTTTTTATCCTTTTAAACAAAAATGATTGATCAATAATTGTTAAAAAATAATTGCCTAATATATTTTAGCCTGGATCAATTAAAATAAATCCCACATAATAAATCATTGGCAATATTACAAAAGATGGTGCTTTTTTTTAGATATAATTTGGTATTATAATTCTAAGTCTTTTTGCATAAATTGAGAAAAATAGTTAATATAATTTAAATAATTAATTTTACCTATTTACTCGTTAAAATTAGATGCGCTTTTAATAAATAAAATAATTATTGATAAGACAAGATACTAACGATACAGTAGAGAATTAAGAAATTAATTTACATTTGAAAAGGAAAATGACTCATAACTTGCCCTAATGATTCACACGTGACATTCATTTTTTCTTTTTTGTAATTAATTTTAGAAGTTTAATTTTTTCTTTCTAATAAATAATTTTGTTGGGCCAACAATCCATGGGATTGCAATAGGTACCACATGAAATCGTGACTTGTGTTATACGTGGGGCCCTTGCTAAAATTCAGATATTTTTGGAGGAAGGAATGAAAGGAAGTCGTTCAACTGTAATTTTAATATAATGTCACAAATCTTCAACTGCCGTTTCCAATTTGATTATTTATCCATCCATTTCCACACTTTTCTTGTTTTTTTCTTCCATGTAATGATAGGTTACAAGAATTTCATTCATTGGAAAGAGACCCCTTTTACTTTTTTTCTTTTCATAATTAATTCAGGCAAGTGAATATTTTTTCATCTAATTTTATTTACTTGTTATTTATTTTTCTGATATTTTAAAATATTCGTAAAGTTTTTAAATTTAATAAATTTTATAAATAATTATTTTTCATAATAATTTTTATAATTATTTATTGAATTAATGCTTTTTAGTATTTTAACGAGATACTAAGAGTAAAGAAAGGCAAAATAACTTTTATTAATTAAATATGTAATATATGTGCTTTGCCAAATCATATAAAATGAGACGTAAGAATCAATTTTAATAATTGAGAGAGCTTTCCATAGCTAAGATGAAAATTATTGTCATAATTGAACAACAAAACAATGTTGTGTGCCATTGTTCGTATGTTCTATTACATTTACGGTTTATTTTATCAATTAAGGTTCAATCTTATGTAGAAAAAAAGCTTTTTAAGAATAAATTAAATTATTTTCACATGTACATGGTCAATATTTGCCTACTTAAAATCATTTGAAAAAAAATAAAATTTAGTTTCGATTTGATTAGATCGAGAGAAATTAGTACCAAAATAAATTTTTTATGCACAAAACAAATTATTTTCATTTAAAAACAAAATCTGATTGATAAAACAAAATTCATTTATGTATTAAATGTTAATTGCCCAAAGCACTCATGCTACTATATATATATATATATATATATACATATCAAGGAGGAATAAATTCTGAACATAAAGCTGAAACTGCTGAAGAAACTGCAACTTCAGCGAAAGATAAAGATAAAAAGAAGAATAGGGTTTGCCTTGTACACGTGTAATATTAAATTAATATGTTTTACATTCCCACCCGTGATAAGAATAAATTCGATTTCCCCGTGCCAAACCAAAATGGTTACATATACCACCACGTGCTATACTGTGGTGACTTATTAGAATAGGTACATCAATTTTTTTTTACCGCGTTTTTTATTTTTATTTATTGAAAAGTCTAATAATAGTAAAGATAATTTTTACTGTGTTAAAAAAATTCAAATTTGAAAATTGAAATTTTTCGCTCGTCACATCTCATAAATGAAAAAACTAAACAGATTATAATGAATTGGATTTTGACCACGAATTTAGAGTTCAAAAGATTAAATAAATTAAATACAATATTTAAATAAATTAATTTAAAGCAGTGTGAAAGATATCGGATGACTTCAATCTAAGAGAATTAGAATAAGATGGGCTGTCCTGTTCTCAGCTCTCCAATCTCACTTCATTACAGAACGTGCGGTTTTAATTGTATTATTATATCGAATATAATAAGCTGATTACGTGATTCTAAAATATAATAATTGGATGATTCCATTTCACAATTTTGCGATGGCAAATCAAATTCCATATCCATGCTTTAGTTTATTTTATTGTCCATAGCTACTAAATGGGCCAGTCCAGTCCGATTCCCTTACCCATTTTGAATAACTACTTTTGTCCCTTAAATAATTATTACATGATGAACTTACCTTGAATTTTATAATGGGTATATTATTGTCTCTCTATATTATTAAAGGTAATTTTTAATGTAAAATATTAATTTAACGTATGATTTGTATTAAAATAATAATTTTAAAAATAAAATTATTTTGTATATTAAAATAATTAATAAGTATAAATTTATAAGTTAATAAATAGTTGTTCGGTGAAATAAGTGTAAAAAAGCAGAATAATGAATTTAATGATGATCCAAAACTTGAATGTGACGTAACTGTACCTAAATTATAACATAATAAATGGAACATGTGCGAATTATTATACGCCAAAAGGATGGCACACGTTTTTACTTTATATGAATCACGTGACTCATATGATGCCACGAGCTTTTTTTCTTTTTGGTTGATTTTTTTTTATTTTCTTATTTTTAAATAAAAGTTAATTATTTTGATAATTGCCAATTTATTTTTATTATCATTTTATTGAATGTCAAAAGGATTTATATCCTACTTTCTAAAATATTACTAATATAGACCAAATGCTAATGAATATTATAAAAAATAGAGACAATTCGCCATACTCAAACACTAATAGTTAAAAAACAAAATATTTCCTTAATGCCTAACTTTATTAGAAAAATAATTTTTGTAGTTAAATTTGTTAAATCCTAAAACTTAGAGGGAAGTTAGAATAATATATATTTCACATAACTTAGGGGATCTATTGATTGGAATATAAAAAACTTTTTTTTAGAAAAAAAAAGAACAAAACCTTAGATACATTAAAATTTCATAATTGTTAATTAAATAATTGAATTTGCCCGATAAAAAAAATATTGTAGAGAAAATTTGCTTTTTTTCTTTTGAGTACTAGAAATGAGAGATTCAAACGTAAATCTATTACCGGCCATATATATAATTACTATTAGATTACGTTTCGGTATGCAATTTCATATCTGTCATGATAACTACCAACAAAATTTCTATAATAAATAGCTCTTTTTGTTTAATTATATATTAAAAATATGTTTCATGTTGCCAATAAGATATTGTTTCTCTAAATTTGTAATTGGAGGGTTCACAACTATCAATATCTGTCGCTGGGTCTCTTCGCCGACAATCTAATTTCTGAAAAGTAGTTTTTACAGTTAGAAGAATTTCATCCTATACCTAGGAGCAAAAATAATTGGTTTACATGCATTTTCAAATAATGTCAGGTATTTGTCCACACTCAAATCAAAATCCTAAAACAAAATCCATATCCTGTTTCTAAAAATTTAATGAATAAAAATTCATATACTTGCAAAATAGATAGCTTTAAAGAGAAAAAAAAAAAAAATCCACACACACACACACACACATATATATATAATCTTTTGAATGTATTTATTTATTAATGACAAATAGGATTGTCCCGAACAAGGCTAAACTTAATCCATTGGATTAAACATGTGATATAAATTTTTATAAATAAATATTATTCTAGGTTTCAATTTCAAAATATATTTTTATTATAATGGCTTTGAACATCATAAATAAATAATATGATTAAATTTACTAAATTTTGAAATAACTCAAATTCGAGACATCACCAGAAATATCAATTAAACAATTTTATGGAAGTAAAGTAAAATAAAATAGATAATTATGTATTAATTTAGTTGATCTTTTCATTCATGTCGATAAGTCTTTTTTGACGGTTATTTTTAACAATTCAATAAGTTAACAGGAGTCTATCTTTGTCATGTTATCCACGGTATTATTTTACCAATTGAGCTTTCAATTAATTGAAAAGAAAGTAAAATAAAATAAAATAAAATATCTTTGAGACGATTAAAAAGTGAAAAAAAAAAAAAAAAAAAGTCTGTTTACGTGTGCTTCTTTAAATGCACTTGACTCTCCATTCTCGTCTATACAAAGCAAAGGCCTGTAGAAGGAGAGACAGAGGAAATCAGAGGTACAGAGAGTTCTTGAGTTCTTCTTTCCCGCTCTCTCCTCCATATTATACAGAAGCTGATATTGTTCTTTGCAATTCTAATTATCAATATAATATTCCACTGACATTAACACCAGGTAATCTCTCTTTCTGTCTATCTGTCTATCTCATGCTCTCATTATCTTTATATATTCCCTCTTATCTCTTTTCTTTTCCAGTTTAATTTGTCATTATTGTTCTGAACTTCTGACTGATAATGTAATTTATCTTTTATTTCTATTTTATTTTTGTCTAATTTAAGGTTTTTGCAATTTACGTTTTTTTTTTTTTTCCTTTTGGTAAAACCCTAATCTTTTTGTCTCTTTATCGCGATAAATTTTAGTTTTCTGTTACGCAGTGATCAATGCAAAATAGCATTCAAACATTTTATGGAAATGGAAAAACAAGAATTTTGTTTTCGAGTTACTTGTTCAAATTCGTATAGATGTCTTTTTAGTATTTTTAATTTTTTTACTGTGTTTTTTGGGAACCAATCGGGTGTCCATAAGTAATTTGGTTCCATACCTTCCTTTTCTTTTTCGTTTTTCTTTTCCAGTTCTTTATACAATCAAGTAAGGGCGTGCAGAGATTCTTTTTATTATATTATTTCATTCACTTTTGACTTTTGTTTCTTTTTCTTTTCGCATTATCATTTTGAAAGCCGTGATATTATTGAATATGGAAAGCTTTAATATAGTTTCATTATAAAAAATTTTCAATTTTGACGCTGAATTGATTTTATGTTTTGTTTTCAAGGCGGGAATCGCATTAGTTTTAATTAAGGAAGTTTGATATCTTTTAGTTGGAATTAAATCGAATACCAGCTTGAAAATTATTATTATGATTCGTTTCCTTTGTTAATGGTTCTATTTCCTGGTCTGAACCTCAATTTTATTTATTTCTTCCATCGTTTCCTAGATCATAAATCTATATATATTCCTGTCTTTCGGGTGAAGATTCGTTTCCTAACTTGTACTTTATGAAACTAGAATGGCTTTTCTTCTTTGTGACCAGCCTGTTCCTATAAATTGAAGGCTTTTGCATGTTATTACATACTTGTGTGAGGTTTCTGGTAATTTTCACTGGTATCCCCTCTCTCTTTCTATCTTCTTCTTTTGTGTGTATTTGTATTGTTTGGTCTTTTGTTAGTTTGTAATTTATCATGCTAATAATATCTCCTTTTCTTGATTATTACTCTAATTCTGGTGTTGCAGTTGAATTTGTGAATTGACTGCAAATTATTTGTTTGTGCTATTGATGGCTGGGATTTTGTTATCCTTGATTTCATATTGTCAACCCCTTTATGTATATGTAGAAATTCTTTTTGATTATATGCTAATATGTTTTCCAGAGGCTGGAGCCGGAGAAGAAAAGGATAATCTATGGCGGACGGCGCAGGAAACGGTTTGGAATGCCAGAAGATTATGGATGGGAAGGTGAATAATGGGAATGGCTCAGAGAAGGCTATTCCTTCGTGTTGCTTGAAGGCTAGGGCTTCCGCACCTGAGCATGATGCCAAATGCCATTCTACTGTTGTTTCTGGGTGGTTCTCAGAATCTCATTCATGTTCTGGTCATTATCTGTGAATTTCCATTTTCCCATCCTTTGTTTTGGCCTTTTAATGGTTTAAATTTGATATTTCTGACCCTCTTTCCACTGTTTATTGCAGGTAAAGCTACCAAAACGGTTTACTTCAACAACCCGATGTGGCCTGGTAGGCCTTATTTCATTTTTGTAAATTTTGTCAGACATCATTTTGCTTCTTTATGATGTGTTCTGATTGGTGAAAGAAAATCTTTTTCCCTTCATATTTGTATTTAGATTTCATAATCTTTAATCGCAAGTGGAGTGGTAATTTCATTATCATATTTAACAAGACTCCTGTTGTTCAAGTTGAGTAAAAAACCAACATTTCAGAGGAAAACCACTGGTAAATTTGTAACCTTTTCACCAAGTAGAACAAGGAACTTTGGAGGTCCGGTGTCCTGCCTACTTGTTAATAACCTTACCTTTCTAGTGTTCTCTCCTCCTTTCCTTCCATGACATAAGGATAAATGTTCATACAGTTTTGCCTATTTTGTTTGACAACTATGGCTGACGCTGTTTGAGTGGTCATTTGCAGGAGAGGCGCATTCTTTAGAAGTAAAAAACATTTTGTACCAGAGCAAGTCAGAGTACCAAGAAGTCTTGGTTTTTGAGGTTCAACACTCTTGACTCTGAGTATTTGCCTCTTCTTTTTGTGTTGGCTAATTTTCTGTTCGTTACCTTTCCTTCATATTTTCTCTCTCTACACCCACTAGATGATGCTTATATTAAATGACTTGGCTGGGGTTGAATTGTTTGTCTGCAGTCATCTGCATATGGCAAAGTGCTTGTTCTGGATGGCATTGTCCAGTTGACTGAGAAAGATGAGTGTGCATACCAGGAGATGATAGCTCATCTTCCGCTTTGTTCAATTCCATCACCCAAATCCGTATGCACCACTTTCATTTATTTCTAATTTTTTGTAAATTTTTCCATTTAAATTGCTCTATGTTCTGTTACTACTTGACTTGCCATTGAAGTATAATATACATATTTCACGATGGGACAACCTTCAGAAAAAAAAGGATTATACGTCTTGGTTAGGTAGTTCAGCTGGAGCCTGAACTCTGAAATTCATAAGCTGCGATAGAATATCACCTTGAATGTTTGGAACTATTTTAGAACGATTTGGCCTTGTGGCTGTTCTAGTGT
This sequence comes from Jatropha curcas, assembly GCF_041381405.1. Lineage (NCBI taxonomy): Eukaryota > Viridiplantae > Streptophyta > Magnoliopsida > Malpighiales > Euphorbiaceae > Jatropha > Jatropha curcas. The sequence continues at coordinate 1,546,238 of NC_143160.1, read as the reverse complement.
TCTTTTATTCCAATTTTTTTTGTCACTTACTTGAAGTTCTGGTGATGGTTTAGGTCATCTTAGGTCATATCATATCCTCACAGCAGTAAGATTGTGACTCACATTTGTCATTTTAAAGCGTGGTATAGCTAAAAAAGACAATTTGAAAACAAATTATGAGGTATCCTTTTGTTGAATTATGGCATTAAACTAGTCATATTCACATTTAAATTTTAGCATCATTGCATCAAGCAAAAAGAAAAAAGATTGTCCCTTTGTCAATTGATTGTGTACTGGATAAAAATAATAAAGGGTGTCCTGTTGCAGAATATAAAAAAGGATAAAGAAAATGTGTTGTTATCGTTGCATAGTTCTGTGGCATTGACACCTTCCATGTTCACATGTGAATTTTATCATCAAGCATATGATGTTTCTTCTGTTTGGCCAAGCAGAACCTTAGTACATGAACTTTGTCATGCTTCATGTTAATAGTGGAATAAAATTTGCTATATTGTTGTGCTTCAAAGTTTCTGTCCAGTAGAAAAAAAATGTTCTCATCTCACCATGTTATTGATAGAAACCAGTTGTTACAACTGTAATTTTCCCTATTATTCAAGTTATATATTTTGTAGTCCTTTAATAGGATGAGGAAATAACATTTATAGCAAAGATACATCATTGATTATTGCATATCCCTTGTCCTGCCCCATGACCTGTATTGGAATAAAAGTTTAGTTCTCAAGGCCTTTGATGAGAAAAGGAAATTGAAGAAAATTGCATCGGGCCACAACATTATTCAAAGTTTGCCTTGTGTTATCATTGACTACAATTTGGATTCTACATTCATATCCTGTGTAACTCTCTTGTTTGCCACTTTACATTGGTTTTGTGTCTAAAAGTACAAAGATTTCCTTTTATTGGGAACCGCATTTAATTATTTCAGATGATTCTCTGTCTTAACTATGCATGATCATTACTATGCTTATTTCATTAAATACAATGTAGGTTCTGGTTGTTGGCGGAGGTGATGGTGGGGTTCTTAGGGAAATTTCTCGCCATAGTTCTGTGGAGCTCATTGATATTTGTGAGATAGATAAGATGGTTATAGATGTAAGTGATGATTTCAGTGACCTTCATGTCATCTCAAGTTCCTCTCTTCTCCCTCCTTCCTGGCTTCCCTATACACTCAAACTAGCTCTTTTGTGTTACCTTAGGTAAGTAAGGAGTTTTTCCCAGAATTAGCTGTTGGATTTGAGGATCCTCGCGTCCGGCTTCATGTAGGTGATGGTATGGTTCAAACAATTCACTTTTTATGTTTACTTTTATGTTTATATATACTAATATGTTACAAGGACTTGGGCCATTTTACACAATTTCCTTCAAATTAGCTCAAGCAAATGATCCCATTTTCTTAGCTGATATCAATTCTGTGATCTTAACAGCTGTAGAGTTTCTTCGGCTTGCACCTGAAGGGAAGTATGATGCAATTATTGTTGATTCATCAGACCCTGTTGGTATGTTTTGGAATTTAACTGTTGTAATCCCCTTATTTTTCTATGGTGTGCATGTGTGATTTGCTTATCTCATGATGAATCTGTATGTGGTGTTTGAAGTTGAGTAGTTAAAACCAAAAAAATTTGGGGAAAATGTGTCAAATAACTTATATTTCTAGTTATGGTAATTATTAAATGAATGATCTTTGTGCAAGTTATGATTTCATGTTTAAAGCCAACCAAACAGTGACATTCAACTTTGCTTTAAAACCTATAGGAAACTATACATGATCTTAGGCTTAAATATGGGCATGGTTCTCTCGAGTTTGTTGGGTGTCGGCTTTTCGTTGTTATGTGTGAATTATCTGAAACTCGTTTTCAAAGACCATCTATGAAACTTTCTTGTTTTGAAGGTTTTTCTATATGGAAATGTCACTCGTTGGATTTCTCCTTATTGTTTAGGTCCTGCTCAAGAGCTTGTAGAGAAGCCTTTCTTTCAGACGATAGCTAGAGCTTTAAGGCCTGGTGGTGTCCTTTGTAACATGGCAGAAAGTATGTGGCTCCATACACATCTTATTCAGGATATGATTGCTATCTGCCGAGAAACATTCAAGGGCTCTGTCCACTATGCCTGGGCAAGTGTTCCAACATATCCAAGGTAATTATGCAGCTTGTCTTCTTTTATTGTTTTTCTGGGCTTAACAATGACCTATCTCTGATGGTTCTGAGGGCCAAGGCATACATAAATCATGTTTGTCATGTTCTGTTTTTCTGGGCACTACATCATATTGAATTTATGCCATTGCCTACTGCTTTGCTGTGATATGAACTTCGCCTTTATGTAGTTGTTTTTTTTCCTTAAAAAAAGAGTCTTAATGATTGTGAATTTGTTTCTTGGTTCTTTATCAGCTGAAAGTTGTATAACTGGAATCTATTACATTCTGTGGCTGAGTAATCGTGTTCTGTTTCTTTGACAGTGGTGTGATTGGATTTCTGTTATGCTCAACAGAGGGACCACCTGTTGATTTCTTGAATCCTATCAATCCTATTGAGAAGTTAGAAGGAGCAACCAAGTATAAAAGAGAACTTAGGTTCTATAACTCAGAGGTACGAGCTCATCTTTCTACTTTTCATTTTTCTCTCTAGAAACCTTTAGCATATATTTGATGTGCATATTATGTTATGTAGGCATGAAACATCTTGCCTGCTGAAAGTAATCTCTTAAATGGACTGTTTTCACAGTATATATTATGTTTACATGTAAGGTTATAATGTGTTCCAATGGTAGATTTTTACTTGGCTGCATCAAATAGTGCAGTAATAATATTCAATTCAATTTTGAAGTTTGAAGTTTAGCACCCTCTGTCAGAACTTTGTTAATATATTATGCTTGAGACAGTTAATTAATAGGATTGCATGTGCTGAACATTTCTTTCGTCGTTCTATCGACAGATGCACTCAGCTGCTTTTGCATTGCCAACATTTTTGAAGGAGGAGGTCAGCGTGCTACAAAATTCTCCAAACCCTGCGAAAGGAATTCACATTTCCTAATCTAGTTTGGCTCTGCCTATTAGAAATTTAAGTGTGCAACTACTTGTTTATGGGACTGATTTTAGGCAGTTTTACACGTATAGATGTGCCCTGCCCTGCCTTGGACAGGATTTTATAATGTCATATATATTGTGGTGCGGCTTTACTAGCTGATGATTTCTTAGCGATTGTTTTAAGTTATGTCAATGTTGAATCTGAGGCCAACAGTAATAAATATCGGTTACATGTTCTTACTCTATTTACTGCCGTTTATCTGAAAATACTGCTTTCACCATTCTCTTTCTCTTCTGAAAACTGGTGAAACAGCTGCAGTATAGTCTGGATCTTTTTCTTTTTTTGGAACTTCTGGATTAGATTAATCTATTCATGATTAAAAACGCTGCTCCTTAAAAGCAGCGGGGTTGGTTGCTCTGAGTAGAAAAAATTAAAATTCTTTAAATAAGAGGTCGCGAGTTCGCACCGTGGAAATTTCGTTCTTTTCAGCACAGGCCGTTACTAACAACAAAATCCTTCTGCCATATGTTAAATATGTAAAATTCATTGATGTAAATAAATATTGAATGAACTAACTTCCTATTGGTTTGAATTGATGAAATATAAAATATATAAATTAAAATTCCATGACTTGTAGTATAATATTTCATTAAGTGGTGTAAAATTATTTTCAAAAAAAAAAAAAGTGGTGTGAAATTTTGTTATTTGTTCATAAAAAAAAAAAATAATAAAATGGAGAAAATTTTCTTTTTTAAAATGTCGAAGTCAAATTTACCATGGGATTTCTACAATTCGATTTACCTAAAGAACACTGGTTTAAAGAAGGCTGTTTTTTGGAAGTGCTCTCCGCGGTCAAATCACTTCTCAACCATGAAATTGTCTTTCTAAAAAATAAAATAAAATCCATCAAACGACTTCGTATATTCTGCCATTATTGAATCTTAACTGAATCATCGAATCTGGCACGCGCCTTCCACACCCTCATTCTGTTTTGTCATTCAGACTTTCGCTTCCGCTTGTACAGAAAATTCGAAGTTCTTGAAATAAGAAAAGAAAACACATTTTTGTCTTTCTTTCTTTTATCCTCTCCTCTCCTCAGAACGAAAAAAGGTACGCTCTATCTCCTCAAAACTCTTCATCTATTTTTCTCGTGCAATCATTCAGATCCAATTTTTCTCTAATTTTTCCGAATTATTTGGATTCAGTTTTTGTTTTACTGTGTTTTGTTCTGTAATTGAGTATTTTGACGAGAATTGTTTATTGGTGTTCAACTGTTTTGCAGGTCTTATATATGTCCGCTTCACAGTTAGGGGCTTAGATGACGCTTAATGCACTTTCAGCTCCTGCAGTCACAAACCACTGCTCAAAACTTTCTTGCCATGTAATTACTTCTTTTAGGATATGCTTTGTGTTTTGGTATTTGTTTGTTTATGGAATTCCTGCACGTGAAAGGCGTAATCTTTTGGATTATTCTCTCTGGTTAATGCGTCTGTTTGGATAATACGAAGTCCTGTTTCCAAGATGTCTCTGACTCCGTATTTTTTGGGAACTATTTTACGAACTGTTTGTTAAACGGTGAATAAACTTATTCTCTATTTTTCACACGCTTAATGAATCTTGTTTTGTATACTGAGGAAAATACGTAGCACTGTGTTGTCACCACTAATAATATGTAGCCTGATTTCAAGGTTATGTGTAGTGGATATCTATTGGTTTAATATAATTGTGTTTGATTCTTCAGTTATTATGCTTAAAATTGACTGTTCCCCCTTATGGAATTTATTGTCCATTGAAGTTCATATTTTTAGTGTCTTAAGTGTCTGTTTATTGAAAAATATCTGTAGTTCATATATTTGAACTTCTCATAATTTAAATTCAAGTTTGCTGATTCACTAAAGCAATAAGTTGAATTCTTCTGCTCTTCAGGCCATTCAATCAGTTGATTTCTTAGGATTCGTGTTTTCCAATCCGAAGTTAAAGCCTAGAAATGTGCCATGTAGACTTGATGGAAGGTGTCCAAGTCCCATCCTTCAATTATTAGCTGTTCAAAGGTGGATCTCAAAGCCAAGAATCGTAGCCTTTTCCATTTCTAATGAGAATGATCAAGTGGACACAGGCAATTTCTATAGTGATGCTGATCAAATGCATTTTACTTTGGAAGACAATGAGAGTTCCAGCTGTTCAGATGCAGAAGTTGTTTCTTCTGTTTTATTTTCAGAGGCGGACCTTGTTCAGACAGTTGAGATTTTGGGAAAACAAGCAAGCCTTCTTGAAAAAATGAAAGCTATTCAATTGCATGTCTTAGCATCAGAACAATGGAATGCTTCTCAACTCCAATTGTGTCACAGGTATATTTTATTGCTTTTGGATACAGTTTTTCCTTCATGCCGTTGTCTTATGCGTATTGTTAAGAACATGCCAACTAGGGGCGATTGAGTAATTTAGGCTGCAATATCCCACTCTACACAATGAAAATGGCAGTCAAATAATAAAAAATTACTTGTAAATAGTACTGCTACCCTGAAACCATGCCTTTTCTGCTTTCTAGAGGTATATCTTTGCTAGTTATGTATGCAAGTTTTATTTCATTATTGGTTGTTTTCTTAATCTTACGACCTATGAACACCATTTGATCTTTGGGTTTCTATGTTGGCAGAAAGTACTTGATTAGTGCAACCAACTTGATACATTATCTGGCGCTGAGATGCCTTGATGTTGAGCAGCTGAAAGATGATCTCTCTTTGATTGGTCTTATGAATTTGGTGACTATCAAGTCACATGTCTTTGCAAGTCTTACTGCAAGTATTCAAGTATTGGAGAACTTGAAACCTAACTCTCTAAATCCTGAAGAAAACATTAGTAGAGTAATTCTCTCTCATAAAAAATTAGACCAACAAAATTATGTGCCATTATGCATAGAAGAAATGATGAAGACAGCATCCTCAAATAGAGAGTTATTGTTGGGCCCACCACAATTTGGTAGAACTATCCATATCATGGTAACAGTTGGGGAGGAAGCTATTGAGAGTGAAACACTCATTTCTGATTTAATCAAGGCAGGAGCCTCCATAATTCGAATCAATTGTGCACATGGAAGTCCTAGTATTTGGAGTGAGATAATCAGGAGAATAAAGGAAAGCTCTCAAAGGCTAGAAAAACCTTGTCGAATTCTCATGGATTTAGCTGGACCAAAGCTCCGAACAGGAAAGTTGAAACCTGGTCCAGCTGTATTGAAAATCTCTCCCAAAAGAACAGCTGCAGGAAATGTAATCTTTCCTGCTCAAGTTTGGCTGTCTCACAAAGAAGCAGGTCCTCCTCCTCATTTGTCTCCTGATGCAGTTTTGTTCATAGATGCCCAAGACTTCCTTACTAAGCTTGAAGTAGGTGACACTTTAAAATTCCATGATGCTAGAGGGAAAAAAAGGACTCTTAAGATTTCTAGAAAATTTCATGTTTTTTCTGGGACTGGATATGTGGCCGAGTGTAGTAGGACTGCTTATGTTGAGTCAGGAACACAATTGTATAAGAAGGAAAAGAAAAGCAGGTCCGCAGTTGGACATGTGGTTGATATCCCAGCTACTGAACCATTTGTCAGACTGAGAGTTGGAGACTTGCTAACCATATCAAGAGGTAGTTCTTGTGAACAAGATGAAATGTCTGTACCTATGAGCGGTGCTCATAGGATTACTTGTTCCTCTGGTTACCTGTTTGATTCAGTGAAACTGGGTGACCCGATTGCTTTTGATGATGGGAAGATTTGGGGAGTTATCCGAGGAACAGGTATATCAGAGATTGTTGTCTCAATCACTCATGCCGGTCCCAAAGGCACAAAACTTGGGTCTGAGAAATCCATTAATATTCCTGATAGCAATGTTCGGTTTGAAGGACTTACTTCAAAGGATCTTGTGGACCTCGAGTTTGTTGCTACTCATTCTGACATGGTAGGCATTTCTTTTGTCCGAGACACCCATGATATTGTTGTGCTGCGCAAAGAATTGGAAAATCGGAAACTTCAAAACCTTGGTGTTATTTTAAAGATTGAGACAAAGAGTGGGTTTGAGAAATTGCCTTTGGTGTTATTGGAGGCAATGAAGTCCTCAAATCCCTTTGGAGTGATGATTGCTAGAGGAGATCTTGCAGTGGAATGTGGCTGGGAAAGGTTGGCTGATATGCAAGAAGAAATTCTCTCTCTTTGTGATGCTGCTCAAGTACCTGTCATTTTGGCAACTCAGGTCTTAGAGTCCCTTGTGAAGTCTGGTGTGCCCACCCGAGCAGAGATCATTGATGCAGCCAGTGGAAGGAGGTAAAATATTCCGCATGCCCTGATCATGCCATTAATATAAATTCAAATTTCATGCTTTTTCTTTCTTTATTTCCAAAAGTACGAATTGAGGATTCCTTTTCGTCTTAACAGAGCAAGTTGTGTCATGCTGAACAAAGGGAAACACATCACCAAAGCTGTTTCAACTTTGGATAAGATCCTCCATTCAAACTCTGCAGGGGTGAGAACAGACTTGAAGCCCAATTTACTCTGTAGCCACTTCTTGTGAAGTTCCTTTTCTCCGTTTTAGTTGATGAATGTCTCCATTCAACTTGCAGAAAAGATCTTGAATTTGGGAGATCAAAACTGTATCCGCATATCTAGTTCTGTAAATATCTCCGTATCTCTAGTTCTGTATATAGTCAAATGTGATTGATATCTGAGTCATCAGACAAGCTTTTAATAGTATCCTTTTCTTCAAGCCAAACCTTCTATGAAGAGTCCAATTGATACTTCTTGTCTCCACTGGACCAGCCTCTTTGAAATTGCACGGGTAAACTATTTTGTTCTGATGCCTATTGAAATGCTTACCGACAATTGCAAGCTTGCTTTTCTATTTTCAGAAATTGATAGTGTCGCCAGATGATTCCTGATGTTGCTCGCCAATAAATGATGAATTTGAACCAACTCAATATAAAAGCTGAGAAAAATACAGTTGCAGATTAACATGTACATGATAAACGTAACACAACCTTTTGTTAAGATCAACCTAACTATTGATTGGCAAGAGAAAATAGAAGAGACAGAAGGGAAGGAGCAAATTAAAGAAACGGAAACTGAATTGCATTTCTGTAATTGAATTTGCATTACAATTCACAACAACACTCAAAACAACAACCAATAAGGTCAACAAAATGCGACTATGAACAAAGCAACTCTAACTCCCCCCTATTTTCATTTCTTCATTGGCCACAGTAGTTCTAATTTCATTTTTGTACATTTACAATAAAACATAAAAAATATCATAGCAAATAGTCTTCTACATCTATCTTTCTCCAGTTGTAAAATCAGGTTCTGCAGGCTTCTGAAGCAAAATGGGCGGAACCCTCTCCAACAACCTTGTCTTGCGAGTACCAGTACGCCGTAGAGCACGAAGTGCATTAGCAGCAAATCGTGAGGCATATATGGTGGCACCTAAACTCGGTGAGTTCCCAGTTGTCTTGGCCAATGCATCTTGCAACCTATCCTCCTCTTGTTGCAGAGATTCTTCCAGCTTCTTTTTATTATATCGACGCCATGCAGCTTGTATAAAGCAGGCTGCCCATGTCCTCCATTGTTGCGAGTAAAACCTGAAAGTGTGGCGGAGTTGCTTACTGTGAAGCCGCCGGAATTGAGAAGCAACAAATTTCAAGTCATCAGCCATTAGAGCAAATGCTTCAACTTCAGTAATGGTTCGAACGGTTCTGGTTGAGATAGGAAGGTTGGATGAGGAATGGGGATCTAGGGCCCATGTAAGCAATTCCTCTCCACAAAAGTCACCAGCCTTCAGGTATTCAGAGTTGAAGAAGCCAGTTCTTCCGCCATTGGTGGTCATGGTTAAAAGCTTGCCTCGCATAATGAAGAGCATCTCGTCAACTGGATCGCCTTCCCGAACAATGTAACTTTCTTTGGTATAGAGTGTTGGCTTGAGCCGGTCACACATAGCATCTAATAGTTGTTCATCCATCTTTTCAAACATTGGTACCTTCAAAAAATACATCCAGGAAGTGAAGATAAATTAAAAATCTAGAGAGAGGAATTGAAATTCAATTCAGACAGTAATTCGTTATCTTAATTCCTTCTTCCATGAAATGTATTTGGCCAATAAAATGGTTGGTTTAGGGTAATAGGAAAAGAACCTGAAATATTAGAGTGATCTTCAATAACAACATACTACAAAATTCTCACAAATCCCAATTATATTCACAACAATCAGTTCATCAAGTTCACTACCCCAGGTCACCATTAATTCCTAAAATATGGAGCTCAGCCATTAATGATCCATTAGCAAGGATAGCATTTCTTTTCCTTTAAAAAAAAAAAAAAAAAAAAAAAAAAGGAAGAAGAAGAAGAAAGAAGAGGAGGAAGAAGATGCCAGCAAATAAAGGGGATATAATGGATATATATAATCCATAAAAGATAGCAGATAACACTTGGAAGGAAAAAACTAACTTAACCACACATGCTACATTCCTTGGAAATACAAGGAGAAAACTCACCCTCATAAGCAAGGCCAGGCAGAGATGACGCTTTATGTCCCTTCTAAGGTCCTTGGGAAGATTATGGACCAGGTTCTCTTCATCAACACCTCTGGTTTCTTGCCATTTGTATTGTTCATGTCGCCTGATCCGCTCCCTTAGATTCTCTGGAAGCAAGCGGTGAGACATCCACTGCTCTGCATCTCGCCTCTTAACTCTCATTTCCTCCAATCTCGTGGTTGTGGATTGCAGATATGTCTGTTTCAAAACAACTTTAGTTCATTACCAACTGTGAGTAATCCATGGACAGCCACCCATGGATTTTCGATCCTATTAGTATCACTTGTAAGATGAATAATCCTGACAAAAAGGGTCATTAAATATGCCCTGAGACACCAGTTCTATTCCATTTCTTTAAACATGATTAAATAAACAAGCCACAAAATAAAAATAGTACCAACCTGCATGTTTCCAATAAGAAATGAAAACAATACCAAGCCCGCGATAGAAATGAAAACTGCAAAGAGGATTTCCCATACAAAAGTGCTTGTTGCGAGGTTTTGGCCTAGAGAACTGTAAAAATAAGTGGAGTACAAAAGAAAATAGTCACTAGAGGGGATGGAAAACTCAAAATATAAACGGATCACATAACAAATTATACAGAGACAAAAGATGAAGACAAAAAACCAAAATTCAAAAGCCTAATATCAAAGAGGCATGACATAGACACCAGAGTCCATATCACATTTATTGCAGTATAATTGTTTTACTAACAGAAGCAGAAAAGCTGTTCGGAAAATTTTCCCATCAAAGATGAAAATGGAATACAAGTTACATACCTAAGATTTCGCAAGCCCCACCAAAAACAGTAAAAGAACTTCTTTGGAAAATCATTAGATGCCACAACACCTGACTGAAGGGCATCAAGGAATATGCCAAAGTTGAAAACTGTTTCATTTGGTGTTTGTATGGGACAAAAGGGATCCAGAAATGAGTTATTTGTCACAGAAGGACTGCAATATAAAGAATCACGTTTGCAACCAGTTCTGTCGCACGCTTTTTTCCAGCATGTTGTTTCTCTTTCTATGGAGAACAAATACCAAAAGGCTCCAAGTATCTGTAAAGAATGGCTAATCAATTAGTATCTATAGACAAGAAAGAGCTCAAAAGTTCAATATTTATGCAAGATTTTCCATACTACTTCTCTATCATGCACTAGGACAACATAATGATTAATAGAATTATTTGAGAGCAAACAGGATGACCACTGAAAATTTTGCATGAACATGATATTTGGCTCTTGCTTTATTTTATGATAAAATGAGCACCAATAAAATAATCAAACTTACATGACTGGCAAGCATGTAAAGAAACAGATTAAATGCAGCTCCTGCCCATGCAGTTTCTGTAAGTATGCCAGAAGTTCTTGTTACTTCCTTGTATAATGGATAAACTCGTATAACCCTCGGCAAATACTGGAATAAAACAACAAATTTCAACAAGTCCTTTGTATTCAAAGATTTTGAGCCTCTCATTCTTGGAATGATAATTAAAATTACCACCTGAAAGAGAACAGCAACTTAGAAATCCACAGAAATTATAAAACCCCATATCTTAGAAGAAATACAGACCTATGAATGTTTCAGACCTATGAATGTTTCAAGTATTTTGAAAGTCTAGATTTTCTTCAAATAAATTGCCTTGATATAAATGCTAAATTTTTAGTCCTAAATACTAACCCTATTCAATTGGGATAGTCTAAGCTATCCTTCAGACCACAAGGATGTTATACATAAGAAGCCTGTAAATTTTATTTTATTTTATTTTTTTCTTTTGCAGGTATTGAGGGGGCACTTTAACAACTGAAATAAAATCTTCCAGGAGTTCTCAAAGGGGATATGACAAGAAAAACTTACAATCACCCAAACTCCCTTTTCAAAGGGCATAAGCAAGGCCATAAATTAACTCATCAGTAATCTTATTAGGATAAGTTAATTATCAGTAAGACAAAACAACATTGAGGTCTAACAAAATGTTGTTCTGCTCATAAGTCAGCTGATAAGTATGCTAGAGCAGTTCCCTCACCTGTGGTAGTGGAAGGACTGCAAGGATGTCGACTAAGAAATATGATGACAAATACCTCTTAGCTATTGCCCAACTGTCTTCAACTAAAACACCCCTTCCAAACACTCGAGAAGATGGAGCGATAAAACCAGTGCGAAACTGAAAAATAATATGAATCATATAGAAAATATCTGTGAACCACCTCAAAACACTAGCTGTAATCTCCATCTTATTGTCCAAACCCAGACACTTCTTATTATCATCAATAACCGGTACATAAAAGAACAAAGGATCCAGCGAAACAGCAACTGCACATGATAATACAAATATCTTATTCCACCTTTGAAGGAAAGGTCCCTGAGGGTCAAGGATCCTCTTTCTAGAACTGAAGCCTTTAGCCATAGAACTACCAAATGAATATGATTTTAATGATTTTCTTATCCTTCTGATGTTTTCAAAGCCAGATTCTAATCCACTTTGAAACTTTTCAGAAACTGAGCTTATAGTGATCCTATGTTTTCCTGAATGTGCATTACTTGCAGAATATTGCTCTTCATTACTTTTCTTTGATTTCCAATCTTGAAACCTGAACAAGAAAAGTCACTCTAAACTATCCCATTAATTTAAAAAAAATGCAATGTGAACAACCAAAAATAGATGTGACAGGCCCCAAAGGAATCATGGAGCTACTCAAAATCACACTTAGATACTGACTATAAGATCCTATCAAAGCAACATGAATGATGCTGTAAACAAGGGAGAAAAACAAACTTCAGTAGATGCAGAAAGGCAAAAGGAGAGTGAAAAATACAAAACATAATGTATCGTTATTAGGCAATACATTATGCTTTAGAGGCTCCAGTGGTGGTCTATTCGACAACTTCAAGGTCTCAAGTTGCAGCCGAGATGCCCAAATGGAAAGGTGTGACAAAAATTTCACTTTCAATTTTTCATAAGAAAATTAAAATATTTAGAAAAAGAGTGTGTATAATTAAGCCAAAACACTTCTAAATTTGTCAGAATGGTGTCATAAACTCGACCACAACAAAACTGAACAAATTTCCAATGAGAGTTTGTAGTTTGAATAAGAATTAACCTCACAAACTTCTCCTGCGGATATTTCATAACTGTATCTGTACTGAAAATTGGCCCTTGGAATAGTAAATAAACCCAAGAAACTTCTCATGCACCACTAAGTAATCAAATGTCAACCCTGTAAATTTTTTTCAAAAAATATGTTATAAGAACAATGCTGTTTTCAATCAACGTCAATACAGCCCTTGCAGGTCGTGAATAACAAGGCATACTAAAACTTGCAGATAACATTAAACCAGTGGACGTTAAAAACAACAAATTGGTCAAAACTGACAAGAGAAACATTGAAAGAAACAGATTCGCAAATCTTCTCTTCACAGAAAGCTTAATGGGAACTTCAGTATCCAAGTAAACAGTAGGGTCACTCAAAGATTTAAGATTTAAAATTTAAAACTTAGGATTATTAGATAAGAGAGACAAGTGGTGTGATCTCCCGAAAGATACCAAATTGAAGATATGCCACTTTAAATCCTTACATAAATATCTGCCAAGAAAAAACTTACTGCACTAGCATCTTTCTCCGTATATGCGCAAGGAAAAAATTGAAAAAAGCTTGGTTTTCCTTTTTTCCCCTTTTACAGGAGGATTCAACAATAAAATAAAAAATCCCGATACAAGTGGATTTTTCTTTATCAAACACAAGTAAATTTCCGGAACTTTTTCTTTTTTAAATAATCTTGATCATTTTGCTCCCGTATCAGCAAATTTACTGACTGAAATTAAAATTAGAACTTGAAAAAACTGACTTTGTAGATAAAAAAATGTGATTCACTTATTAAACTGAAACAAGTCAAGCAATCGGAGAAATTGAAGAATTGGACCAGAAAGGAAAGAAAACACAACAAACCGATTAAAATCCCAGTGGTTGATAGAAGAGAAAAGGTAGAGACTTTTTCTTCGCTTGCATGTTGTTCTTGTGAGAGATTAACAGAGGAAGCTTCGAGGAAATTTTCTAGGGCAACAACTTGCTCTCTCTGTCTCCCCGTCGTTTTGAGTAAATTACAGTATATCAGACGAAATTTATTCTCAAGACAGAAAGTCTCACAAACAGTTGCTGTCAGAGATGACCGGGTAAGGGTGACTGGGTGAGTCAAATGGGACCGTTTTTGCTTTTTCTTTCTGCCTATCCGGTTCTTTTCAAATAAAAAAGAGATATAATTGGTTAAATGTAAAAAACTGGGGCAAAGGGAACTGTAGGGAATTCGAATTGCATTAACTGAGACAGAGTTGCCACGAAAGAGCGCCATGCTATGATTGGTACAATTACGACTTTTTATTTTTATTTTACGCAGGTCAACGTGGCTGTCGTTTACAAATATAACCACCGCCGAGGTTGGCCTGAATCAGAATGGCTGAGAATGTCTTCCCTTCAGATTTGTCCATGTAAATTTGTTTTTACATAACAGATGAAATCACACTGTACGATAATTGAAAATTCGAGATTTTTCGCTCTGAAGAACGGAGTTAACATTTTTTTAATAATTTGATATTTAATTATAATATACCAAACAAATTTTTTAGCCGACACAATTAATTACGAAATATCTGAGATGTCATGTTATTTATAAAATAAATCCAATCAATTAATTAATTATTTTCATCAGGCTGTTCTGCAATTGTTGGAAGAAATAACTTTTAACCAGAAAAAATAAAGTTTAGTGGCAATCCCATTTTAAGGACAGTTAACTATGTAATGGAAAGTAATTGGGAAAATAAAATTTTCTGTTTTCTGTTTTATGCAAATTTAATGCAAGTCACGGATGAGTTTGATTAGACTTTTAAATTGGATTAGAAATTGCCACCTCTCATTTTAAGGAACATTGGCTCACCATTATGCTACCTGTTATATTTGTCCGTCAGCCATGGATTTATTCAATTTCAATTTATAATTAAATAATTTTGATTTTAAATTTTGGTTTGCTTCTAAAATATAAATTAATTTTTGTTTAAAGAAACAATTAAACTAATTGATTTGGTTCAATTATATATATATATATATATATATATATATATATATATATATATATATATATATATAGTTGAATTTCAATTCGATTCTTTTAAAAAATTATTTTAAATTTCAATTTAACCGCCTGGAAAATTCGACGGATTAAAAAAATTTCCTCCTACTGTCGCTCCGCTAAAAAATTGGGCTTAATTGGGCTTTCGCCATCTCTAGATTGACATCTCATTTTCTTAATTGGGCTTTCCCATATTAATGGCAGAAGCCTGCTTTTCCTTGAGTAATAATTGAGGTGGAGATAATATATGTATGCTAAATCTCATTTTTGGCTTTTGAGAAGATAGCGCAATAGACGTGGATGGGGCCCAACTCTAATGCGTCGATACGGGGACAATAAATACAAAAATAGTCCCTACTGTATAAGATAATTGCTAAAGCGGATGCATGAAGCGTGCCACGTTGCCACTTCTCTTCGGTGCCAAGCTGCAAAAAGCCAGTTCTCCCTCTCTCACACACTCTGCTCAGTATCTCTCACTTTCCATTATACTGGTCTTGTACGCCCACTACGTTCTCTCTCTTTCATTCCATTACCACTCTCTCTGTCTAGGTTTTCAGATTCTCTGAGAGACAAATTATTGAGCTGATTCAAAAAAAGTGGATTCAGATCCTTCACTTTTCAACCTGATCATAATTCGGATCCGATCCGACCTCAAAACTCGCGGATTTTCAACCAGAGATCCGTAATTTTTTGAATAATTTTCCATTTTTATTTCAAGACAAACTTCTCTCTCTCGCTCTCCCCTTTATTGTGTTTGATTTCTCAGCTTTATGAGTCTAGTAGATTAAAGGTAAGATCCTATTTTTGTTTATGATTATATGAGGATGTGTTTCATTTATTTGGTTTCCTTTTTTTTTTTTTCTGTGCATCCATAGACAAACATCCCGTTTTATAGCTGAGCTAACTGGGAAAATATTCAAAGAAAATGAATATACATTAATACTTGCTTGTATCTTCATCAATTGAATGTTAACATAATGCAGCTTCAGTATGATGATTAGTGTTATTAATTTTTCTTGGGCTAACGTTCATTTTTGTTTTTTAAATGAAATTCACCCCCCCCCCCCCAAAAAAAAAAAAAAGTGCAATCAATAAACTTCTGTTACTTTATTTGATTTGAACGATTACATCATTTCTATTTTCATGTTCATTAGATGGCACGTGATGTCTCTTGGTGAGGAAATTGATGGTTCTGGTATCAACATGAACATCTTAAAGTAGGAAATAATTTGGTTTCCTTCTCTCTTACAGATGGGCCACGCTAATTTTGTATTAATTTCATAATAATATGTAACTTTCTGATGTTATTGGGCAGTTAATTCTTCGGTTGGAGATCTGGCTTTTAGGCCGGCTGGGTTTATTTAGATGGTATGCAATACCTGCATACGAGGTGTGATTACTCAAAGCGGAATATTTTCCAAAACAAGGTTGCAATTGACAATTAGGCGGAATTTACATGCGGGTCTCCACCTAAGTTATTTGTTGAATAGTGAATTGGTGATGAATCTAAGTATGATGGTCGATTCTGGCTCAACAGCAAAACGGGGACCCATTGTTGATGTGCTCCCAGAGAAAGACCACGATGATGGTGGATATGTTAGTGGAGGGTGGAAAAGGTGATTATAGAATCTCCATTTTAATGGAAAATATATGCATGGATAGTAAAGTTTTGAACTGTAGATATTAGCTACAAGTATATCCACTTCTGTGCTGTCATGCTTTTAGATGATTTTAAAACATAACTGTTCAGTATCAAATTTGCATAAGGTGTTTGAAGTATTAACTTTCTAGTGACATTTGAATTGAAGCTGCAATGGATGAATGTATCTTCACGTCATTTAGTGTTCTAATGCATTTGTTTGTTTATTTTTTTATTAAATGATCTTTGTGCCACATGTTTGACGAAAAGGTATATTCGGCCTGGATTTTGGTGTTTATGCTGTTAGTTAGCTGCTGGGACACGAAAATGAACAATATCACCATAATTTGTCATTATGAAACTCTCAGAAGCTCCACGAGGAGAATGATTTTTGTTCAGAAAAAAAAAAAAACTATTGAGGAAGAATTTTATATTTTTTTTATAGTTTTTGGTGTGTGTCTTTAGAAAGAGAGTAACTATTGAGGAATAGCAATCGGAAGAACAAACTTTAAAAAGATTTTTGTCATTGATTTTTGTTTTGTAAAGACGAAAAAGACAAAAAACAGTATGCAGTTTCAGTTACCAGTAAATATTGTTTTTACTCTTTAGCTTCTTCATCTTGTCCCTGTCAGAAGACTTTACCATGTCATTACGAACATCACTTTTTTTTTTCTCCTAGAAATGAATTTACAGTGTAATTGTCTCTTTATTCCGTTCAGATTTTTGCTCTTTGAATTTGACTTCCACTATCTTTTGTTACTAGAAATGAATGGCTAGGGACCAAGTACTCTTTTCTCATCTTAACAAGGTGACTTGCTTTCCTATCTTGTTGACAGTGAAGATGCCAAATTTAGCTGTGGCTATTCAAGTTTCAGGGGAAAGAGAGCAACCATGGAGGACTTCTTTGACATTAAGAATACAAAGATAGATGGCCAAACGGTCTGCATGTTTGGAATTTTTGATGGTTTGATTCCCTCGTCTCCTTGAATGATATTATAGGTGTTATGAATCACTGTCTGTTGTTTACTCGAGTTACAAGTTGCAATACCTGGTAAATATGAACTAAAGACCGTTGCACGTGAATATAAGAGCACTTCTTAACAAATGTAGTATTAAACCAGTCTCCATGAGCAAATTGTCTGGACATTTTAGCTTTGGATGATTTGAACTATAATCTACATGCTAAGGACTCCATGAGTAGAGCATCATTTTCGCTTCCTTTTAATTTGAATAAACTGCGTTTGTTTTTTTGTTTTTACTGGTTACTGGGTCATTATAGGTCATGGTGGTTCCCGAGCTGCTGAGTATTTGAAGGAGCACTTGTTTGATAATCTAATGAAGCATCCACAATTCATTGAAAACACCAAACTGGCAATAAGTATGTTTAGATATTCTGAAGCTCTTTGCTATGCATGAATTAACTGACAACAGGATCATATTATCAAACCATAATTTTTTGCCGTTAGTATTATCATGCGAGCTACAATGCAGCATCAGTATTGAATTAGATGACTGTTAACGGACAGACTGACACCATTATGATGCCAAGTCTGTCATTTCCTATTTATAATGCATGGATTCTGGATGATATACATCTATCAATCTGTTACTGATTTTTATGGATCTATATGGTAACTTCACTAATAATGCAGGTGAAACGTATCAGCGAACTGATGTGGACTTCTTGGACTCTGAAAAGGATTCCTACCGAGATGATGGTTCTACTGCTTCAACAGCAGTTTTAGTTGGTGACCATCTATATGTTGCAAATGTTGGAGATTCACGTACTGTGATATCAAAGGCCGGGAAAGGTATTTTTTCAATTTAGTTCTACAGATGGTAATAAGTTATAGGCGTTATTAAGGTGAAGAATGACTGTCTAGATGTTATGGATCTGTTAATCATGAGTTAGATAACAACTAGCGAAAAGATAAAACATTTAATATGCAATCATGGAACAGCTGGTGTCTGCTGTTAACTTATCAAGACATATAGATTGGGATTGAAAGATAAAAACTGTTGTTAAGGAATTATCACATCTCTGGGCTTTTCAATTATCATCCAAATATATCAGCATTGCTGACTGGTGCTGTCTTGGAGACAGGCTGTACTGTTTGGCGTTGCCTGTACTGTTAGAATCATCTCAGTGGTGGATGATTCTCCTGTGTTTTGAATTCAGGGTATCAAACAGAAAATATTGAATTAATGCTCTAAAACTCTGTTATGAATCCCTGCTTTGAGTTAAGGCTGTGGTGTTATCAGATGTTTTATCTGTCTAAATCTGCAATGCTAGTGATTAGCAAATTGCTGTATTGTTCTTGGATGGTTATTCGGATTATTTACTAATTTGTAATTATTCTTTTTTCTCTATTCAAAGCAATACCACTCTCTGAGGATCATAAACCAAACAGAAGTGATGAACGGAAGAGAATTGAAAATGCTGGGGGTGTAGTAATGTGGGCAGGTAAACATGTTTAAAATTTTGGCATCCCCCTCCCCTCCTCTCTTTATTCTTCTTCGTGCTATGATTTTGGCTTTTTGGGCATCAGAATGTACTTCAACTCAGCTGCTCATGGTGATAATAATTCAGTTTATCTTGCTTTTGACTTAGACATTTTGGACTATTGCTCTGAATACATCTGGAAAGCCCTTTCAGGGCATCAGGGTGTGAGACAATAAAAGTCTGATGTGATCGTAAATTCTTAATAACTGGACTACTGGAGATATGTGAATTTGGGATCTAGATCTCTTAGCCGAAGGCTCAGTTTCAAACCCAATCAATTGCAAATCTGAAGTCAAAAAGCCTGTTATTCATTCTATCCCAGACTATTTCATAGCTGCTTGCCCAATAGAGCTAGCAGACTGTAGCTTGTCCTTGTATATTATAGAGGGCAAACCTGTGTCTTGCCTATTTCGATGACCCTTGACATGTCCTTTTAATGAGAAACAAAATACCTATTTACTCCCACCAGTCATCCTTGTATAGATTTGGGACAGCCTCAGTTCAAAAAAAAATTAACATGTCAGATAATGTTATCTATTTGAAGAGTATTTTTTGTACTCCATTTTTTCCTTTAGCATATATGCTTCAAATCAGGCAAAAATTTTGAGGCAATTGCTCATAAAAGCCAAAATCATGCAATGCTGCTTCAATTGTCTTGTCAGGCACCTGGAGGGTAGGAGGTGTATTAGCTATGTCACGTGCTTTTGGTAATCGCATGTTGAAGCAATTTGTTGTGGCAGAGCCTGAGATACAGGTAACCTTTGATATTATTGTGAACTTCATAACTCTCTGATCATTTCAATTTCTAGAACAGTTTAAATATGCAGTAAAATTTCTTGTCTTGTGTTCTAATAGTAATCATAGTAAATACCTTGCATAATTGTCTATGATGAGTGGAAAGCAGATATTTTTATTGTTTCAGTTCTTCTGCAGCACCAAAACTTCACAATTTAGTCCCCACCTGTGACAAAAGTAAACCGTGACAGTGGCACATGATGGCAGCCACCATTTAAGAATGAATATTTTCCTTGTGTCCTTTCCTAAGATCTAAGATTTGGGATTTAATTCTACTGTCCCTATAGGATTGGCTTAGGGGGTAGGGAAGGGCCACCTATGCTCTACTCAAGCAATGCAACTTCCCAAAAGAAGAGAAACTATAGTTGCCCTAGGCAGTAGCATCGACTTGTAGCCCGTTTCACTGTCAATAACACTGTTGTGTTCTTAGCAGGTTCTTATTGGAATCTTGGACATGGTAGCTTTCTAAGGTCTATTTATGGATGTCGATTCTAAAACAATAAAATGAAATCACTTGCATGGGTCACATTTTTTGCACTCTTGTTATTTGCATTTACCAAACATGAACAGCAAAATTCTGTTCTTTCCACTTCAGGATCAGAAAGTAGATGGAGAATTCGAGTTGCTTGTGCTTGCAAGTGATGGACTATGGGATGTGGTACCCAATGAGGTAATTATACCTCTCTCTATCTCTCTCTCTCTCTCTCTCTCTCTTTCTCTCTCTCTGTGTTTGTGTGTCTGTGTGTTAGATACAAATAGACTTGTGGACTAGCTGACACACAGATGGAAGTAAATACATGTCTAACAATACTTTTGAGAAATGGCAGTAGGGACTCTTCATTGTTTGATTATTAGTGGTAGTCCACTCTCTATATTATTGAGTTGATTTCGTAGAAATGGTTTGTCTTAAGGTTGATGCTTGGCCTTCTGATTCTTGTACGTGTGGATGATTTTTAGACTTGCTTTAAATCTCTATGCTGACAAGTTATGCCTTATGTGTAGGATGCTGTTTCACTAGCACGAACAGAGGAAGAACCTGAGGCAGCAGCCAGAAAATTAACAGAGGCTGCTTTTACACGCGGCAGTGCTGACAACATAACATGCATTGTGGTTAGATTCCATCATGACCAGGGAGATCCAGCGAATCCCCAGCATAATTAGATATTGTTATTTATGTTGCATGTATAGATTTGTTGATGCTTTAGGCGATCTAATTTTGAAATCCGTGCATGCATGATAACTGAATGGGCGTATGGAGAAGTCCATTTGTTTATTCATTTTTTTGTTGCTCAATTTGCTCTTGTATCAAGAATATGGACTCAACTGTCCTGTTTTATTCTAAAGTCGTTTATACATCTGTTTGTCTACTTGTTTTTAATTTTCACTAATAAAAAGGCGTTTAGCGTCCCCCGTCCATGCATCTTGTCTTTGAATGTGTTACATAACCAAAGTTGTAATTAGGTTTAACTTTGGAAATGGAAATCTTAGAAATTTACAACTTTCTGAATCTGCTGGTGATGGAATTCGTGGAAATTGGCCATTGTAAGGGCAAGTTTACTGTCGTCACTGTAGTTCAGATTCTGGAAGGAGCAGGAAACAAGTGAGCTGATGGTACATTCTCAGCCACTAGTTAGAAAGGTATCCTTCGACTGAAATGCCTCGTCCATTTGCGTCTGCTGGTCCTACTCTTGACTGAAATGGAGTCGTTGCATTCAGCTTTCTTGGATATTTCCAGGAGGACTTAATACACAACCGTTGACTGTCCATTGTCAAAATTTATCATTTACCCCACCATTGGTTTATTTTCCAAACATTTATTCCTGGAAAAGTCGCTGAAGATAAAGGAAAAAGAAAAAAGAAAAGGTTAAATTTGCTTACTATCATCTTCCCTGCACACAGAGTGATTCTTGATTCTTGAAATTTCACAAAAATGAAAGTTTCCTTTTTTCTCTTGTTGATGCTATTGTCGGTAGTGCAAGGATTAGATCTTAATCTCTGCCGGCCAGAAAGGTGTGGTCGCGGCCCAATCGTCCGATTCCCATTCCGACTTAGAGAGAAACAGCCAGAGCACTGTGGCTACCCTGGATTTGAATTATCTTGCAAGGAAGACGAACATACAGAGCTACAACTACCAAATTCTGTGAAACTCTATATCCAAACAATTGATTATGTGGCTCAGGAGCTTTCTGCTTCTGATCCATCTGAGTGCTTTGCAAGAAACGCCAAAGCCTTCCATTTATATACTCATAATTTTGAATTCCCAAGAGCGTATTCGATCGATAATTATGCTTTGTTCAATTGTTCACTGGGAAACAGATATTCATCTGACTTAGTGAGTTGCCTCGGTGTTCCAGGCTCTTATGAAGTTTATGCCTTTGCGGCCGACAATCGCATTGATGACTTGCCTCTGACTTCTTGTAGAAAGATGTATAATATTTCATCAGTTCCAAGTGAAATATTCGACAACACAAATTCTATTACTTTGACTTGGTCAAAAAAAATGTCGAAATGTCGATCCTGTGAAATACAGGGGGGATGTTGTGGCTGGAAGGATAAAAACATTGCATGTTTTGACAACTTTCATAACAGAAAATTAGGTAAGCTTTTTAAGCAATTCACCATGTTCAATGAGATTTTCTCATGTTCTGAGATCATTTATATGTTTTGCAGGTACCTTGTCAAAGACAAAGATTGCATGTGAGTTGCTATTTTATGCGAATAATTTACAAAATTTCAACCAAAAATTTGTATATATATCCCATGGAATTTTATGAAATTCATTTACATATGCAGGTGAAGTCCTGGGTCCGTTTTTGCTGGTACTAGCGGCTGCATCGCTCTTCCATGTCTACTGGACTAATAGAAAGGAAAAGGAATACTTGGAGAAATTTTTGGAAGATTACAGAGCTCTCAAGCCCACAAGATACTCATTTGCTGATCTAAAAAGGATTACAAATCAGTTCAAGGATAAATTAGGCCAAGGATCATATGGCACTGTGTTTAAAGGAAAGATTTCAAATGAAATTTATGTAGCTATAAAGATCCTGAACAATTCAATAGGAAATGGAGAGGAGTTCATTAATGAAGTAGGAACGATGGGAAGAATCCACCATGTTAATGTTGTTCGCTTAGTTGGATTCTGTGCAGATGGTTTCAAAAGAGCTTTGGTTTACGAGTTCTTACCAAATGAATCATTAGAGAAATTCATATTTTCAAGTAAGTTTCTGGGTTGGGAGAAGCTTGAAGAGATTGCACTTGGTATAGCCAGAGGGATTGAATATCTTCATCAGGGGTGTGATCAGCGAATCCTCCATTTCGATATAAAACCTCATAATATTCTGCTAGATGATAATTTCAATCCAAAAGTTTCTGATTTTGGACTAGCAAAGCTATGTTCGCTGGGTCAAAGCTCTGTATCGATGACTGCAGCTAGAGGAACTATGGGTTACATTGCACCTGAAGTTTTCTCTAGAAATTTCGGGAATGTGTCTTATAAATCAGATGTTTATAGCTTTGGAATGGTGTTGTTCGAAATGGTTGGAGGAAGGAAAAACATAGATGCTAATGCAGAGAATGATAGTCAAGTGTTCTTTCCTGAATGGATATACAATCAATTGGAAAAAGGTGAGGAACTAAGAATCCGAAACGAAGAACAAGGTGATAGTAAAATTGCAAAAAAACTTACAACTGTTGCATTATGGTGCATTCAGTGGTACCCAGTAGATCGTCCATCGATCAAAAGAGTTGTTCAAATGTTGGAAGGGGAAAGAGAGAATATACCAATGCCTCCAAATCCTTTTGCTTCTGCAGGTTCCGCGAAAATGAATGTAGGTACGCGTGGGAGACGCATACACCAGGAGTTAGAAGTTATCTCTGAAGTAGAGTGATAATTCATTCATCTTCATGTTGGAATGTCTGAGATTTCTCCATAGATATCTTTTCCAGGAATTATGATGATAAAATCTAATGTGTGTATGTTTTTAAGTTCAGGAATGTTATCAATTAAAAAATAAATAGTTTAATTGTTGTTTCGGGCATCTATTATACTGTTCTTATCTATGTAATCTGCTGCCAAATAAAGCAATTTCTGGCCTCTGGTGTGGATAAGTCTGAGGCTCATTATGAACAAAAACACTGTCTTATGCAAGTGAGCATATTTTTTACTGTATTTACAAAGAAAAATGGAAGAAATTTAAATACTTACCCAACTTAAAAGTAACTCCTCCTCCATTAATTGATTCTAAGAGGTTTAAATTTTCTTTTTCTTTTTTTGTTTTTCAAATTGAAGTAGGGTGATCAAATTGCGACAGGCTTCCAGGACCAGAAGGGTAAGATTTGAGCTTTGGGTATATGTAATGCCCGAGGCTAATCTGCTGGAGGCCTGAGCCTAGCTATCTAAATAATCCAAAAATCATGAAGGTTGAGTCGGCAGCAAAGGCTGGGGAGAAATGCGGCAAATCGGGCATGAAGCTTTCAAACGAAGCCATTCATAAATGCAATCAGCATGGAAGCAATGTTGGCATTCAGGAATAATCTTGAGTGTCTCTTCAGGCTTATATTCACACAAGCATATTGAGCAAATGTAGTCATCAGGATTGGGCAAGCGTCGGCTCTCACCGACCACTACTTTTGGATAGGACTCAATAGTGGGAGCATCCAGGCCTGCATTTAATGTTGGTACTGAACTCAATGTGAAAGTGAATTCTGGAAGATCATGGCCGCGGCTCCTCCTTGCAGTGTAAGTGTGGTGCCTGGCTCTGCTACAAACAAAACATAGGAGACCCATCACACACAATGCCACAGGTACTCCACCTGCTATAGTCATTATGTACCTTGCGCTCCTTGGAATTCCTGACCATATTATACATATTATAGGTGGTCTCCTCACTTTCTTTAATTAAAAGCATAGAAAATGGAAATCTCATGTTTAAGTATTTACGTTCATCGCTGTAATGAGAGTTTCCACTGTTACATATCTACAAAACACAGGTGAAAGTGGAAGTGGAAGTGGAGGTGGAGGTGTTAAAGTCACACCAATAGTTTTAAAATGGAGAGGGAGTGGATAGATTTGTGAAGGTCATCCTATTATTATAATCTTGAAAGGGTTGAACGCACTTGGTAAAAACTTTAAATTTACTAGTTAATCAAAGTTTAATTTTTGTCTACAATGATTGATTCAAACAGTTAACAGCTTCAATCTCATAAACAGGAGGAAAAATTAATTAAGGAGGCAAGTTAATTACCTCGTTGTTTAGGATGAGAACAAACAATCTCCGTAGTAGAATTACTCTGAGGACCACAACGTCCACCACGGGACTCGCACTTTCCACACCCGGGTTCACCCCAACTGAGACGGAGATCATTACTCAGGTCCGACGAAAATATCTGCCCATAAAATGGCCACTCAACTGGAACATCCTTGCTCGCAAACGATCTACACGACGATATTCCTGATAAAAGACGAATAGCGCTTAAGGACGACGTCGCATAAACTGTATACGTTGAGCCACTGAGGCAAGCAATTGGATTTAACCGATACTTTGTATAATCGGACAATGAACAATTAAAGAAGGTAAAGTTTTGATAATAAAGAGCATCAAAAGGAGAATCAGAGAAATTGAGAGAGAGAATTTGGTCCGGAAGGCAATTGTTCGGATCGTTAACCCATAATTCTTGAGATGCATAGTCTATTGCTTGGACAGTGAATTTCACTGAATATGGCAACTCCAGTATTGTGCGGTTGGAGATTTTATCACAGGATAAATCAAAACCTGGATATCCACATGACCTGAATTGGCGGTTTTTAATCCGGAAAGGGAATCGGATTACTGGCTCGTTACGAGCACAAACAGCATTTAAGCACAGCTCTTGACTTGCAGCGAGTTGTAAAAAGAGGGAGGAGAAGAGGAAGAGAATTGACATTGGAGGAATCATAATGGTAGTGCAGGGCAAGGCTCCACTGTGATGTGATTTTGGAAGTAGGAACAGGAAGTCTTCATGAACATGATTACAAGAAAGTCAACCAAGGCTACAACAGTAAGAAGTCTATCATCTCCAAATTAAATAATTTGGACAGAGATTAACATTATTCAATTGTAATTTTATGAAAAAAAATTAATGTTGCCTACATCATCAAGCATGCAAGTGTTAGATTGTCACCTCAATTGAGCTCATACAGATAAAAATGGTGGATAATTTATTAATTTAGTCACAGTATCCAGCAAGATAAATGAACAAGAAAGGTTTTGAATAACAGTAGTATATTAATGAAACTGTAGATTGTTATTTATTAGTAATATTTCAGATTATATAAAAAAAAGGAAAGAAAAGAAACACAAATGATGGAAAGAGAGAGAAGTACAAATATCAAAGACTCAAAAATCAGAGCAGCGACCTTTTCGTTCCCAATCGCCATACCGAGTTGGCTCGGGTCCTTTTGGCCCACCGACCTCGCCGGTCTCTTTATTCACATAATCTCCATCCTCCTCGTCCTCTTCTTCTTTTTCACGATTTTCTTCGCTTTTGATGTCAGGATTCTGTTTGATTACGTCGTCTTCGTTCTTTTCGAGGCTTTCTTCAGCAGACGAGCTTATGAATCGACACAGCGAGTTCCAAGCGGAACGAGTCACTGGCTCCAATTCGGCGCAGGAGGTAGCTAAGTTGGAGTTGGAGGGGTTTAACAATGATGAAGAAATCAGACGACCAAGATTGCTTCTCGCCATTGTCTAATTTGGCTCTGGTAGACAAACGAAAAACCTAACACGCCTTTAGATCTACGTGCATACAAAACCAGACAGTAGTCACAGTACTGACCTGTAACGATGTCGTTTTGGCTAGAAAATGCGACGGGTCAAACTTGTCGGTAAGCCAACTTCTTTTATTTGGATGCTCGAATTGGGCCAAAAATTGGGCTAAAGGTCTAACCTATTCCGACATCACCAACCCAGCAAAAATTGCAGGAATTATATTTTAATTCATACAATTTCCTTGGATCTCTGAGGATTTCAATCAAATCACGGGAAAGCAGACACGGATAAAGGTGAAATTGGAACTTGAAGGGAAAGAAATGGGCGGAGGACGGCAGCTCGTGAAGAGAATTCCACGAATTAAATTCCCACAACGACATGCAACATCTACATCAACAGGTGTCGTTTTTCTCTTCTTTTAAATTTCTCATCATTGATCATTGATCATTGATCACTTCCTTTTATTGGTTTTCTTCTTGGGTTTCTTTTTGTATGCTTTTGTAATTATAGATTTTGATTCAATGAGTAAAATTCTCAATCAATTATATGGGTTTTATCTATATGGTGCTTAAAAAAGATTAAAACTTTGGAACACATGTTAGGGTAACGAAGGAACAGAAAACAGTTTGCAGCAAATGGTTCAATTGGAAACATTGTCTGTGATACTAAGAAATTGCATTATCAGTTTGAGGTTTTATAGGAGAAAGGACCGAACCTCCAGGATCATTATCTATAAGGCAACTGAACTTGTACATATGGATTCATGGCAAAGTCAAACATTGAGGAATAACTTTTTCCTTGTTTTTTTTTTTTTTATTATTATTATTATATAAAGCCTCATTTTACTCCATTGCAGACTTCAAGTAGCATAACTCTTCTGATATGCCTTTTCAAGATTGAGCTTGAATCTATTTATAGTATAGGATACGATTAATAATTTTAAATATATCATATATTATACTATATAGCTTGGGAATATGAAGGCTTTGTAATTCTTTGAGGTCTTTACTATGTGCCCAATCCCTATTTTACTGGTATACACTGTAAGAGAGCATTTTTCTTTGCAAATAAGAAAGAGGCAAGAGAAGTTCTTTAAATGCTTTGTTCATGTAAGTGTGTAACAAAATGATTGAATGTGCTCCTGACCAGCCAAAAGTATTCATTCATATTTTCATCTTATGAGCTGTGTTGTTAAAAAACAATCATAGTTTTCTCATATTTAGTCTCCATTTCCTAAAATGGAGCAGCATCAGCCGATGAAGACATTCGTCAGATATCAATGTCCAAGTCAACAGATGTTCCGGCTCCGCCTTTTAACACTGCTGTGGGAGGCAAAGCTTCTCTTCAGCCCAAGCGCACGCCTGTCTCTGACAGAGAAATAGAGGCTATTCTGGTAGCCTTTTTTTTTTTTTTAATTTTTTTGCCTAGTTCTAACACACACACACACACACACACACACACACACACACACACACACACACACACATATATATACATATATATGTTACATTTCAAGAAAATTGCTGATTTGCATTCCCTGTTGCTATATTTCAGCTGGGCGGGTGCTTTTGATTTCTGCAACCAACAACCTTTACGATGGGGTGTTGCTAATAAAAGTCAAGTGTGTGTTTTCTGATCCTTTCATTTTCTGTATGAATTGTTAATATTCTCCGTTTTTTGCTTTTGTGCTGTATCTATAAAGATGTAATGGAATGGAAGAACGAGAGAACCTTGGAGATAATATTTACTCTCAACTATGATGCCTAAGAATTCCAAAGCTACTTGTCTACTGCATTTTTTTTTTTTTTTTTTGGCTCCTTCTCCAAGGATTGCCTCCAAACCCCACAAAAAATGTTGAGGCGATTAAGATGATTTAGACCGACCTTTTTCCCAAAATGCTGAGCTTGAATCTAACTTACTAAAAATCCGTTCGGCAAACAAAATTAGTTGCAGCTAAGCCACGAAAAATAAAATTTACTATCAATAATGGATAGAGGATCTCCAATTTGTTAACCGTTATATTACATGGATCATGATACTCTAAAAACAGAATTTGTGCTGATACGAATACAAATAGATGGGTACGTCGCTTCCATAACTGCACTCAGTTCATTAATTTTGACACCTACTCATTCTCCAAAAGGGCAAAAAAAAAAAAAAAAAAAAGAAAGAGAGAGAGAAACAAGAGGGCGGTGGGTACTGATTTCGGACACTGCTCTGCTATTAGTACTAAGTGAAAAGCAAAATAGCAAAAAACTGATTCTCAAAAGATGAACGTGTATGAAAAATCGTTACCCACGTTTCCGAAGACTGATTATTTCACTTTCATGCACAGAATGAAACAGAGGTAAGAAAGAGAAACAAAAGGAATTTAACCAATACATATTCCAAGATAATGAAACAAAACTGTACATTATTCCTCCATTAACACCAACAAAACCTAATTATCAAAAGCAGCTGGGTGAAGCTATCAACAGTATCATAAACAAAAATTACCACAATAATATTCTATATTTCCTATACTAGCAACCCCCCCCCCCCCCCAAAACAAATGGAAGCCCCTCTTTACCTTGACTCGGTCCTTTCCCAGTCACTCAGCTGCACAACTGCAAATTTGACATCCTTCAGGCTATTAGGCACACTGACTCGCATCGTCCACAAGGCAATTGATTCCAGATTTTTAAATGTATGTAAGAGAATCCAGCTGTGCTCCTTTTGAGCCCTTGTATAAAGAAGGAAACAGGGTCACCTATGTCATGACCGTGTGTTTGCTGTCTTGTTGCCTATTGGTAAGACCTTGATGTCTCTTGACGAGGTCATCCTGAGTGTCAGTACTGACAGAGATGTCATCTTCGCTCATCAGATATTTGTCAACTTGGGAAGCAGCTTGACGTCCTTCTGATATAGCCCAGACAACTAAGGACTGGCCACGCCTGCAATCCCCAGCTGCAAATACACCTTCCACACTGGTAGAGAAGCGGCCATAATCAGCCTTAAAGTTCGATCGATTGTCTCTCTCCACACCCAACTTCTCTGCCACATTCTGAAATTATCAAACAACAAAAGAATTAGTAAGCACTCGTCCAAATCAATCTGTAAGCAACAACTTTGCAAAGGTGATTATGATATGCAGAAATCATTTCATTTAGAGTAACTGTCTCTATAAATTTTTCTAAAACTCATTTAGAAGGAGGATGCAATCCCAGAAATTCATTTTGAGAGCATTTTATCCCAGATATCTGAGAAGCAGAAACTAGATCACTAACCGACTCAGGACCAAGGAATCCCATGGCTAGTAGGACGAGGTCAGCTTCAAGAATTTCCTCACTGCCTTCAACTTCCTTAAACTGAAATCTTCCACTAGCATCCTTCTCCCAGTAGACACGTACCACCTCAAGTCCTTTCACATTTCCATTTTCGTCTCCAATAAAACGTTTAGTCAGGACCTCATAGGACCTCGGGTCTTTGCCAAACTTTGTAGCAGCTTCCTCGTGCCCATAATCTACACGAAATACGCGAGGCCACTGCAAAATAAAGGGGATTGAAAAACATATACAAGAAATCTAAACCAATTGCAAATGCATAGAATCAATAAGTTCTATAAACATGTGATACAGAGCAAGAAAAAGCCAAACCTGTGGCCAGGGGTTCCCAGGAGCTCTAGTTTGTGGTGGCTCTGGTAGAAGCTCTAGATTCACAATGCTACTACAGCCATGTCGAATAGATGTCCCAATACAATCTGTGCCAGTGTCACCTCCACCAATGACAACTACTTTCTTGCCCTTAGCAGATATGTAGTTACCATCCTGTAAATTGCTGTCGAGCAAACTTTTTGTATTTGCATGAAGAAATTCCATGGCAAAATGGACCCCTGATAACTCTCTTCCAGGGACAGGAAGGTCCCTGCACAAACAACAATTTATGAGATGGGACCAGGTCTTGCTTTTTCTTTTCACATTACTTCCTTGGTCTAGGGAAAGCTGTCCTAACAATATGGATCAAACCTTAAAATGAAAAAACTTCTCTAGGAACTTGCACCAACTAACCTTGGCTTTGTGGCCCCTACTGCCAAAACAATGGCATCATTCTCCTCTCGAAGCCGATCAAGAGAGTATATAGGATCAATTCCAACATTAGCATTGACCACAAAATTAATGCCTTCCTCAGCCATGAGGTTAACACGGCGTTGAACTATATCCACTTTGTCAGTCTTCATGTTGGGAACTCCATACATCATAAGGCCTCCGACTCGATCAGCACGCTCATACACAGTCACCAAGTGACCCATCCTATTCAGTTGATCAGCAGCAGCCAAGCCAGAAGGTCCACTTCCAACAATGGCAACCCTTTTCCTGTAAGCAAAATGATACAATATCAGATGGCATTATTTCAAGCCCAAAAATCTGAATTTAAAATATCATCCCTTTACAAGATGGAGATACATTAGAAGGAAAAGTAATGTAACTTATGAACTTATTTTTGAAACAGTAAAGAGTCATATTAAAAGATAGGAAGATACTGCAATAATAAGCCACATTGAAACGTCTAGAGACCTTTGGATACACAGATTAGAAAAGAAAAGACATACCCAGTTCTACTGACTGGTGGCCGTGGCACCATCCACCCTTCCTCAAAGGCCTTGTCAATGATGCTACATTCAATGTTTTTGATAGACACCGGATTCTCAATGATACCAAGAACACAAGAACCTTCACAAGGTGCAGGGCATACTCTGCCAGTGAACTCTGGAAAGTTATTTGTCTCAAGAAGCCGATCTAGTGCTTCACGCCACCTATTTTGGTACACTAACTCATTGAATTCAGGTATTTTGTTTCCCAGTGGGCATCCAGAGTTCTCCTGCATTGGTTTATTGAGGATATTTAGTCAAGGTGACAGTTATATCGAAATACTAGTTTAACATCAGTGCAAGAGTATGAGCACAAGAATAAAATTGAAGTTACTAAAACTAAAAAGTGTCACCTGATGGCAGAAAGGAGTACCACAGTCCATACAACGAGCAGACTGAGTCTTTAAAAGAGGGCCAGGTTTTGATTCCTGCATAACTTCCTTCCAGTCATTCATTCGAACATTAGGATCCCTGTATTGAACACCTTCACGCTCATAAGCGATGAACCCTCGGTGTTTAACAGCATTGTTAACTTGAGTAGGCCTTTTCAATGGTTCAGCATCAGCATTCTGTGAATTAAAAATCTCATATTAAATCATTGTACAAGCCATATTTAAATCATTGTACAAGCCATATTTATCAGCACCTCAAAACAACATTTGCCCAGCTTTAAAGCTTGAATATGTTCTAGGACTACTGTTTGCGGTAACTAAATACAGATCCTAATCAAAGTCTAATCTTTGTTTCATTATGTCAAAATAACAATTGGCATTCAACCTAAGCTTTTGCATTTCAAATTGTAAGCAGAGAAAAAGAAAAGCTCAGCCACAAGCACACTTTCATTATGTCAAAATACCTCACTAGGTTTCTTATTTAAAGATGCAGCTGCCATCTTCTTGAGCTCCTCAAAAGCATCCTTCTCCATTAACTCTGCTTCATCCTGCTCCTCAGCTTCTTTAACAGCAGCTTCCTCAGCCTCTTTCAAGGTAGCTTCTTGTTTCATGTTTGCAAGAACACGTTTGTAATCCCTGGGGAAGACCTTGATAAATTTTGGGAGAAGACT
Source organism: Jatropha curcas (assembly GCF_041381405.1). Taxonomy (NCBI): domain Eukaryota; kingdom Viridiplantae; phylum Streptophyta; class Magnoliopsida; order Malpighiales; family Euphorbiaceae; genus Jatropha; species Jatropha curcas. The sequence goes on along the minus strand of NC_143160.1, from coordinate 1,514,170 downwards.
TCCAAAATCAGAAAGTACTTCTCTAGCTAGCTGGCTGTTCGTGTGACGCTGATGCTGTTGTATCATCATTCTAAGAGTCATTATATCCTCTTCTTCCTTGACTTTATCAAGATCTACCAGCTCAGGGTTGCACCGAGAATGAAACGTGCCATCTACATCAAGAACATAAGCAATTCCACCACTCATACCAGCAGCAAAATTCCTGCCAGTTTTGCCAAGCACAACAACTGTACCACCTGTCATGTACTCACATCCATGATCACCCACACCTTCTACAACTGCTCTAGCCCCTGAATTACGCACACAGAATCTTTCTGCTGCCATCCCATTGAAATATGCCTCACCACTTGTCGCCCCATAGAGAGCTACATTGCCAACAACAATGTTTTCTTTCGGATCAAATAGGCTACCTTTTGGAGGATATACTACAATTTTGCCACCTGATAATCCTTTACCAACATAGTCATTGCCATCACCCTCAAGCTCCAGGGTGATGCCAGGGCATACAAAAGCTCCCAGACTCTGTCCTGCACTTCCAGTAAGCTTGACATGTATAGTGTCTGAAGGAAGTCCTGCCAAGTGGTAACGCTTAGTGACTTCATGGCTAAGCATGGTTCCAACAGCACGATTCACATTGCAGATTGGGGTCTCAATATACACAGGAAGACATTTTTCCAAAGCAGCCTTGGACAGTGGAATCAATTTTTTATCCAAAGCCATGTCCAAGCCATGATCCTGCTTCTGAACACAGTACTGGGCAGCTTCAGGCCGAATGTCGGCAGCGGGTCTAAGTAAAAGCGAGAGATCAATATTTTCTAGCTTCTCATTGTTCTTAATTACTTCTTCATCAACTTCAAGCGTGTCTGATCGACCAATCATCTCATTGATCGTACGGAAACCAAGCTGAGACATTATCTCTCTTAGCTCCTCCGCCAGCATAAAGAAGAAATTGATAACATGTTCAGGCTCTCCAGCAAACTTTTCCCTCAAAACTGGATCTTGAGTAGCAATGCCAACAGGGCAAGTGTTTTTGTGACATTTTCGCATCATGATGCAGCCAAGTGTTATCAGGGGTGCAGTGCTAAAGCCAAATTCTTCTGCACCAAGAAGTGCAGCAATGGCCACATCTCTTCCAGTTTTTAGCTGGCCATCTGTCTGAAGAACCGTGCGGCCACGAAGGTCATTTGCAACAAGTGTTTGGTGGGTCTCAGCCAAACCTAGCTCCCACGGAAGTCCAGCATTCTTAATACCAGTCCATCTAGAAGCCCCAGTACCTCCATCATGACCTGATATCAACACATGGTCAGCGTGCCCCTTCACCACCCCACTAGCAATTACACCCACACCAGCTTCTGATACTAATTTAACACTAATCCGAGCTCCTGGATTGGCATTCTGGGGGGATAATAAGAGACATCAACAGAGAAATGAGTCAACTCTAATTAATCTCTAGCTCAATTACGACAAAAGTTAAATAGTTTTTCACGATGTCATAAATGGATCATATGCAATCTACACGAGTAAGTACACCAGGCAGCATACCTTAAGGTCATGAATCAATTGGGCAAGGTCTTCAATTGAGTAGATATCATGATGAGGCGGAGGACTAATAAGTCCCACCCCAGCTGTAGAATTTCTCGTAACTGCAATGTCTCCTATGACCTTGTGACCAGGAAGCTCACCCCCTTCCCCAGGCTTGGCACCCTGTGAAACAAAACATAATGTATTTAGAAGAAAAAATCAATGATGAATTAATAAATGAATTTAGTTTATATTTAACCTCACCAAATGCCAAAGAAGGTATCAGTTAAAGATGCAAATGCACCCATGGGTGCTTTGCAACACAGCATCATCTGCCATGAACATAAATCCATAAACAATAGGAACCTCTGTTCCAACAGGAATACAGGGGCTAAACGGGACAATCATGAATAGCAGAAAACATCAAATGTATATTATTTGAAAGATACCTGAGCCATCTTGATCTGTAGTTCATCAGCATTTGTGAGATAATAACTTGAAACTCCAAATCTCCCACTTGCAACCTGCTTGATTGCACTTCTTTTCGGATTCATTGAACCATCAGGTAGAGGTTCCATGCGAGAAGGCTGCTCACCTCCCTCACCTTTGGCAATTATAGAAGTATATTACAGCCATACAATCACATAATATTAAGCAAAATAAAGTAAGAGAATGAAAATGGAAATCTAAATAACCCTAAAAAACAAGAAATTCAATATGGAAAATAAAATGAGGCAATACGAATGATTCCTAGACCTCCAATTGCCATTTTAACCAGATTCTAAATATATATATATATTAACCATGTGAAAGATCGTGAGCAAGTTACACTATAACATACCTGTATTTGATTTCCCTCCAATTTTGTTCATAGCCATAGCAAGTGTTGTGTGCGCCTCCAATGATATTGATCCATAACTCATAGCCCCAGTACAAAACCGTTTAACAATCTCACCAGCTGGTTCCACTTCATCTAATGGAACTTTTACTTTTGCCTCTTTGAACTTCAAAAGCCCACGTAAATTGCAGGCTTTGTTCAACTCCTGAATGCGCCTAGAATATTCCTTATAGGCAGCCACACTATTAGCTCTGGCAGCTTCTTGAAGCTTTGCTATAGCAAGAGGATCATTCAAGTGGATTTCACCACCCTTTCTCCAATGGTAATCCCCAGGATTAGGGAGTGCTACAGATTCAGCACTTCCAGGAGGATAAACCCTGGTGGGAAATGCCAATTCATGCAAATTAAGTGCATCACGAGCGAGCATCTCAAAGGTTGCTCCCTCCACTCTGCTGGGAGTTCCTGCAAAGCACTTCTCAATAACTTCTGATGAAAGGCCCAAAGCTTCAAATATCTGGGCACCCTTGTATGAGGCCAAAGTTGAAATGCCCATTTTAGCAAGCACTTTCATCATTCCATAGTTGCTTGCTTTGAAATACTTCTTGACCAGTTCATCCTTTGAATGGAAGTCACCATTGGACTTAGGTGGGATCTTCCCATCAACCTGCAGTCTCCAAATGGCCTCTATGGCTAAGTATGGACATATGGCGTCAGCTCCAAATCCAACCAATGTACAGAAATGGTGCACTTCTCGTGGTTCAGCACTTTCAACAATTAAACCTATCCGCGTGCGCTCAAGCTTTTTAACCAGATGATGATGGACAGCACCAACAGCCAAGAGGGAGCTTACAGCAACACGCTTTGATGAGAAAGCTACACAATAAATAACGACCAACAAGAATATCAATTTGCACAATTACTTTTACTTAAAGCTAAGTAAATTTCAAACCAGTTGAATTTCATACCTCTATCAGAAAGAACCAATAAAGTATAACCTTCTTTAATTGCATCACGTGCTTCAGCACAGATCCTATCTAAGGTCTCCTCTAATCCCTTTCGACCACGTTCCTTCGAGTAAGTTATGTCGAGAACTTTGCTTCGCCAACCCCTATAATTCATCTTTTTAATTGCTTCCATTTCCTCAATGGATAATAAAGGCCCCTTTAGTGATAGACGGCGGCACTGCTCCTGAGTTGTCTCTGTTAGATCACCTTCTGGTCCAATCATGCACTCCATGGAAGTGACTATCTTCTCTCTAATAGGATCAATTGGAGGATTTGTTACTTGAGCAAACATTTGCTTGAAATACTCAAAAGATAGTTTCTCTCTATTGGACATAACAGCCAATGGAGCATCATTTCCCATTGAACCAAGAGCCTCAGTCCCATCTTTAGCCATTGGAAGCAACAACATCTCCAGCGCTTCAACAGTATAACTGAACATAATTTAAAAAGTAAAACGTCATATTACATTCAAAGAATAATGGAGTCAAAAGTACTTCGGATAGGTAAAGTTCTACATACCCAAACGCTTTCAATGGTAATAGCAAACCATGAATTCCCATGTTCTCCATGCTGTCATCACTGTTAGATACCTGAAGTTTTAGAAGGTTCAGGATGAGAGACGCAAATATAAAGAAACGAGGGTGTTCCGGGAGGGGTTTAAAATTGATGGTAACATGACGAATGCTTACAGGAACTACTCCAGCTATGGGAGGAATAGCCATATCAGACTCTGGAACTGAGCCAACAACGTCCTTGAGTTCAATCTTTTGCCTTTTCAGCCACTCCCCATAAGGCCTTGCTAGGGAGTATTGCTGCTTCAATGCTTCGTCATCTACAACAATATGCTTCTCAAAATCCACAAGAAGCATCATTCCAGGGTTTAACCTTCCTTTCCTAAGGACATCTTCTGGTGGTATGTCGACAACACCAACTTCGCTAGCCATGATAACTCGTCCACTCCGTGTTACATAAAACCTACCCGGACGCAATCCATTGCGGTCCAATGTAGCTCCAAGGTATCGGCCATCAGTAACTACAAATTATATTCCCATAAGCAAAAAGCTACTAAATATCGAACAAAGAGTATAGAAAGAGCATTGTGTGAACTGATAGACAATTACATGAAATAAGTGCTGGCCCATCCCATGGCTCCATAAGGGCTGAGAAATATTCATACAATGCCTTCCGATGAGGATCCATATTCTTATCATTTTGCCAAGCCTCAGGGATCATCATCATGATAGCTTCAGGGAGACTTCTCCCAGCTCTAACTAAAAGCTCAAGGACGCCATCAAAAGCCCCTAAAAATATATAAAATATTTAGAAACACAGGCCAACCAAAGAAACTACAAAGTTGAATGCATATGGAATGTTCTTGTACTAATTACAAGCCTATGTCACTTTGTATTTGAAAGTTCACCTGAGTCGGAAGAACTAGCATCCACAATAGGTAGAAGCTTCTTCATCTCATTTTTGGATAGACCAAGCTCCTTGCACTTTAGTAGACCCTCACGTGCCTTCATCCTGAGCAGAAACAATCAGGATTTATTTATTTATTTATTTTTTACCACATAAAATGAAGTTCCTCATTAATTCCAAAAATAGAAGGAAAAAAAAAGAAAAAAAGATGAGGTTGGTGACCACAATGATGCAAACGTTGGCAATAAGGGTATAACCATCTCCCAGTTTCGTTGCAACATACCAGTTTACATTGCCTCTGAGAGTATTAATTTCCCCATTATGGCCTAAGACACGCATCGGTTGAGCACGATCCCAGCTTGGAAATGTATTTGTAGAAAATCGTGAGTGTACCTGTACCGAAACAGAAACAAGATTGTCAATTTACAAGTCCAGCCACTTGATTCTCAATATTGGAACTGAAATGAAATCAACACACGTGAACTGTCTTCAAGGCACTTCAACCAACACAATTGTAATGCAAACCCCAAGCAACCTTGACTAAACAAAATTCCCTTTCAACAACCAACTGGAATTTCCACCTCAAACAACTGATCATAGAGAGCACTGCAGTAAGTTTCTGCAAACATGATTTACTTTTGACAATGAGGTTCCTTACCAACTCAACTCACCCAAGGCATCCAATCCAGCATCCAAATTCAAACAGTAATCAAGGGAGTGGAAGAACTTAAGAGATCATTCAAACTTCAATGCCTCAGAAGTCATTCCTCAACCTTGGATATCTTCAGTTACCGGTGGTTGCCATGCTGTTTGTTGAAGTATGAGTTAGTGGAGAAAAAGGAAAGTGAATGGATAATATATTTACCAGGGCCATGTAGCTCGTAAACCTTTCATTGCCAAGATCTGCATAGTAATAATCCTTCAACTGTACAGGCTTCAATTGACCCTTGTAGACAATAGTCCTGTGAATATTCATCAGAAAAATTAATAATTTTGTAAAGAAAAAGTAAATAAACACGGATGAGATATGCAGTAAACAGGTAATGCACGTTGCTGGAGTCTAAACCTTGAAGAAAGGGAACATATATAGAAGTCCTTTACAGCACCATGCTGAAGGTTCAATGCAGCTCGGATTGCCACCATTGACACCCTTCGTAAAATATACATCTGCTCAGCACAAAAAAAAAAAAAAAAAAAAAAAAAAAAAAAAAAAGGGCCAAGTTAAGGAACTATTGGACCAGGAAGCAAAGTATCATCAGACTACGTGAATTACAAAAACTGCGGCGGTAAAAATTACATTATCGATCAGTAGGCCCGATAATTGGATTTTCTTATTACTATGCAAATATCCCAAAATATCAAATCGTCCAGAACATATTGTTAGTACACACCGAATAAAAGAATTATAAAATCTTTAAATTACCTGTTGTTCAAAATCAGCTTTTGACCTAGGAGTAGGTGTGAGGAACACTTGCTCAATCACTGGTTCAGTCTGTAAAGCAGACTTGCCCAGACCTGAATTGTCTGTTGGGACTCGTCGCCATCCAAGAACTGTATGACCAAGAGACTCCGCAACCTTTTACACCATCACAATCAAAATCATAACGATTACACTAATGTCTCAAAAGATTCAAAAGATTGAAATGAATTGGGCAAATACTCTCTCACATCAAATCAAGAATGGGTGACGAAATTACCTTAGTAAACACATTTTTACTTTCTTCCCTTCGGTTATCTGATGTGGGCAAAAAGAACATCCCAACTGCATATTCGCCTGGTGGCGGTAGCTCAAACCCACCATCCTTGGCAATCTGACAAAGCAAATTCAACCAAAATGAATTTTTTTCTTACAAAAAAAATTCATTTTAAATATATACATATAAATTTTTTATTATAAAAGGAAAAGAAAGCAATTTTTCATTTTTGATGTGCCAGATATTTCTTTCTTTTTTTTTTATTTTTGAAAATATCAGATACATTAAGAATTCCCAAAGAGGATTGAAAAAATAGAGTTAAAATAGAGCATACCTCCCTGCAGAAGTCGTGCGGAAGAGCCACAAGAATCCCAGCTCCATCACCAGTATTCGCTTCACACCCGCAAGCACCTCTATGCGTCATGCGCACCAACATCTCCAACGCATCCGAAACCTACAAGAAGGAAAACATAAACATCACTCAGAACACAAATCCATCTGTCAGGATATCTATGATGGACACAACAGATATATTCTTTTTCTCCCCCTTTCTATGCATGTATATGCAAAATACTCACCGTTTTACGGCTGGTTTCACCAGATAACTCAGCCACAAACCCAACTCCGCAAGAGTCCTTATCAAATGACGGATCATAAAGACCAAGAGGCTTCTCGGGTACTCCAGACAATGAGGAACGAACCACAACCCGGAGCTTTGGGGACTGTCCAGGCCCATCCGATTGCCAGAAATGAAGCCTCTCTGATCCATGAGGCCGTAGTTTGGTTCCAAAAAACTTATTCTCCACAACAGTCGATTTCTTGATAGCTGAGCATCGTGCAGCTCTGGTATTCCGGCGAGATACCGGAACAATAACATTTAACTTAGGTGAAATGGAAGGTTTGTTGAGAGTTGAAAGACCAGATGGGTTAGTTCGAGGTTGAAGGAGAGAGGAGCCAGAAGTCGCCGACATTATTAGCAAACGGGAATCTAATCAGAACTGCTTTGTTTTTTTATGTTTGAAAAATAAATATTGATGGAGATAGAAATAAAATCCCAGAAAGTAGCAAAAGTTTACGGAATTTGGATAAGTATTACTTGTTTTGCGATTTGTATGTATTAGAAATTTGTTTTACAGAGATTTTCCAGATCAGATCAGATACCACACCATGTACAAAAGAGATCTGAAAGAGCTCCAATATGTAAGCTTATTTTAGGAGATTTTTAATAAATTCTGCAAGTTTTCGCAACCAAATCTAGCGATTTTGCGCTCAAAATATAAAATAAAATCGATTTGGAAAACAAGGGATTCGGATAAACGCAAGATGAGAGATTTGAATATAAATATATATAAGAGCCAAATCTCCTGGAAATGACGAAACTCTCCTCAAAGAAAATCTTCTTCTCTTGTAGCATGCAGACGGATTTTACAAGATCCAGCTCTGAAGGACCGGAAGCGAACAAATGATCGATGGACAAATGAGACAGCTATAAAGGAAAAGAGATTTGGTGTGACAGAAAGAGATTGGCGAGGAGAGGCGAGAGGCGGAGCAGCACCGACGCAAAAGCGTGCTCTCTTTTGTTTGGGTTATTAGAGTAGTGATCTATCTCAAATGGAGAGTTTGATTTATAGAGGAAAAAGAGAACATAAAACGAGGGTAGGGACCACCACAAAACAAAATGAAGGGTTTGTGGGGCCTACAATTTTTTATCCCAACCCATGTCTCTCCGCCCCCGCCCTGCGACCTCACCATAGCAAACCGAGTCGACAGCTATAAGATCTCGAGAGATGCCACGTGGAGTAGGCTCTATGCGGCACGAGACAGCCGCTCATGGTGGGTCCGTTCTAATGAGATAGACATACACCATAGTTAGCTGACTCTCTCCCGCCTCCACCTCTTTTATTAGGCTCGGCTCCGAACCTCCGCGTCGTGTCCCCCAACTCCGGTCAATTCTTTTTTTTTTTAACTAAACCAGGTGTTTTACTAACATACCACTAAGGATTGTTTTGTAATTAAACATTTCGATCTCTAAATAGTTTTTTTTTTTACTGACAAATTTTTCCTTTAGTCCGTCGTCATTTTTCAACAATTTCTTATTGGAGATTCATGCGGAGGACAGTATATTAGTAATTTTAATTTCTAGAATGGAAAGCTTTTATCTTTTTTAGTAGTTGGAGGTTTACAGGATTCAGGTTACTTAAATTAATTCCATAATTAGTAATCTGAATGTCTTATTTATCTGTGGATTAAAGAATTTGTAAATTTGTATCCCATAATAATATAAATCTATAAATATATATTACGGTAAGTTCATAAATAAAATATACATCGTATCGTACTTTTATTTTTTTAAACAGTCAGCGAATGTAGTTGCTTATATATTTATTTTATATTTGACATTAAGGAGTAAGGTTATGTCCTTATTTTTGTCATCGTATATATTTGAATTTTGATTTTGGTATACCTATGATGATCTACTCGTATCTATACGGATGAAAATATTTATACCAGTCTCAATTCAATGTATAATTAACCATAAATGTACCTACCGGAGCGATAGATATACCCTAAAATAGTGGTTTGGCTTCCATCCCTAAAGTGTGGATCTAAGTAAAATGTAAAAACATTTAGTCATTAAGCAGGCAGTTGACCATTCAAAGTGACGCCACCAATGACGAAGAATTCTAGAAAGGCCAAAAAAGAAAAGAGAAAAATAATACCCGTACGCGGCCAATGGTATACGTGATTTATATTACGGGCAGGTTTTTATGCGGCCAACGGTTAGGGATTGATCGTTTACGTCAGTTTATAAAGATAAAAACTTTAATTAACTTGACCAAATAATTAATGTTGTCCTAATTGATAATTTGAAGCATTGAAAGATGGAGTAATATTTCTAAAAAGACAGCACATGGAATGACGAAGAAAACTAAATGCACCCATTGTTTGTAGATACAGGATTTGCCCTTTTAAGCTTACCAAACCTTAACCAACTTCAGACGGACCTCCACATATACAAAAATGCAAATTTTGTATATTAATTAATAAACTTTTAACTATTTTTTAAATAATAAGTAAAATCACATTTTATGGTTAAAAATAAATGAGATTGCAATTGTTAATTTTCAATAATAATATTTTTTTTCTTTAAAATTTTATCCTTTCTAAATGATAATATTGTGAGAGAAAAAAAAAAAAAAACAATTCTTCCATTATTTTCCTTATTTGCTTTGCAGATAAAGGTAGAGTCGACAGCTCATATAGTGACACGTCAGCATGCAATGGGAGGAGCGACTATAAAGGTATTTAATTTAATTCATAGGGTCAAAAAGGAAATAATAGAAAGCAATTAGTCACTTTTAACTCATTTTCTAAAATAGAGAAAGGGAGAAAAAAGGAAAAGGGAAAGGAAAAGCAAAGCAAAAGGGGATTTGCCACACCTTAACACCGTCATAAACAAAGGACAGCTTTATACACAATCCCCAAAAGATCCAAATCAGATTTAGTTACCAAAAAGGAGAAAAAAAAAAAAAGAAAAAAGAAAAAGGAAATAGAGTGTTGAGAACACGAGTCCATGGAATTTTCATGTGAATTGCAAAAGTCACTTCCTTTAATTATTACCAAATCCTTTTTATTAATTAAAAATGAATGTGTGTAAATCATTTCATTCTACTTTGACTATTGTGGTTTAATTGCCATATGGTAGTTGCCAGCAATCTCTTGTAAAATAACTAAATTAATAGTTAATTATTATTAGAAAGAATTATCATATGATATTTATATTAGATAAAATAACTATATTTATAAATTATTTTTTATTTTCAGATAAATAGTAATTTTAATCTTCATGCAAAAATGAATTTATAGTTTGAAATTGTGAAGTATGCAAATTTAATAAAAACGTGAAGTTGTGAATAATAATTTTTATTAATATATAAAAAATAATGTTTGTGCTTATTATAATTAAAAGAGTTGAAACAGGACAAAAAATGTATGGTCAAATGGTTTAATCAAAGGATGAAACCATATGCTCTACCCCATTACCTACTCCAATGTCTCAATCGAAGCATTGACTAGAACCACTCGCTAAATGAATCTCTAAACAACCATGAAATGGGGTATAAAAATGAAATTTAGAAAAGTCGAGGAACTAATTTGTAAAAAGAAGTTATAAGGACTCCTTATTATCAAAGTGTTCTTTTTTTCTGTTTTTAAGAGAGAGAAGTACGGACTACATCCACAGTAAACACACGCGACACACAGTCACAGAACCAAGGCTTCAAGATTCTCGAAGTCCACGTTCTGGCGGACAGCCTAATCTCACACTTACTTTCAAGTGTTGTGGCTTCCTTTGATTGACACGTAGCTTCTCGATTGTTCCTTTTTTTTTATTAATTAAAGCTGGAGGAAAAAATAATAAAAATTAGAAAAACGAGATGGCATATACTATGGCCACCTACCAACTCTGCGTGATGGAAGATTGACGGGAGGGGTTAGGTGAAGCTGTGAAACTGGATCTCTTAGTGTCCCTACATCCCACTAAGAATCTTTAGTACATACATATATAAATTTTTTTTGTACAAGATCATTATTGTCGTCGTTTGTCGTTTCAATTTAATGGATTGTTTATATTGAAAATATTCTTTTTAAGATTAATGCAAAAACGATATGGCATATATTAAGTGTAATCCATGTGACATATTAACCTTATATTTATTTCAAATGGATCAACATTAAATTTTAAATTAAGGTAAAACATAATCCAAAACCTTTTTGAATGTGTTTTGGATAAATGATGGAAATTGTAGAATTGAAAATTTTTTTATAAATTAAAAATATTTAAAATAAACGAAAGTGACTAAATAAAACATCTTCTAAGCAAAAAGTGAAAATGATGTCGCAGCCATGTTGAATTTGTCGTTGTTGATTGACCCTTCTTCTTCCTCTTTTTTTTCTTCTTCGGTGTGTATAATTGAGGTTAATATTCAAAGATGATGACTTGATGGTTGATTAGATAATGTTTTGCATCTTAGTGGAACACATTAGAACGATGAAAAGCAATACGACAAGGATTGAGGACGACATTTCAGATTTGGGAAGTTAGAAAGAGATCAAAACGACCATACTTCAACACAGACCGTTAATGTGATGATGTGGCAAACGACGATTATTATTCCAACATTTCACTTATTTTATTTTCTAATTAAATTTTAAAATACACTATTCATGGTAATATAAAAACAGATAATTACTTCAATTTTCTCATCCAAATTTATAATGTAAACTAGTTTTTTTTTTTTTTTTTTAAATAATAAATCCTATAGCCGCCCCATTTGAAAAAAAGAAAACAAACTTTATAGAAAAAGAAGTAGCATGTCTAAATACATTAATCATAATTATAATACATACATTATTGGATGCAGCTGCCAAACTGTGCAGTTGAAAATGCATGGATGGATTGATAGACTCATCCGACAACAATCCAACTACCAAAAATAATAATTCTATACATGTTCAATATTATTTTTTATTATTATAACATAATAATTTGTCTTGAAGATATTACTAAATAAAAATTTATAAAAAGCAACAACAAAGTAAACTCGACTCACAAAAATCTTCAGCTTAAAAATGTTTAACTTGAATTTATTTAAAATAATAATAAATTACTAAATTCCAAATTCGATTGAAAGGAGATATTCCTTCTACTAAGAATATAATGTTCAAAACTGAAACAAAAATAGAATTGTTCCTATTCCTATTCTTTTAATAATTAAACAATTCAAAACAAATAAGTGAAGGTATTTGCAACTCCAATCACTATTTATTTATAGAACTCGGAACAACATCGTTTCATTATTGAAAAGAAACAGAATAAATAATAATAATAATAAAAGAAGATCAGTCTTTTCCTTTGTTCGTTCATTATTAAAGAATCTAAGGAACAAAGAATATATATATTTACATATTTCTTTTTAAATCTTTCTTTTTATGGGAAAATTTATTATTCTTCATCTCCACTAAAGAACACTTTCCAACGAGGAATCATGAGTGTGTTTTACATTTTTCAACTGTTCTTGTTCATGTTCTCTTAGCTAATTTATTCATTATTATTCCTTTTGGTCTCCAATTGGAACCTCCCCAGGATAAACCTCTGTTGCTATTATTACCATCAAATGAACTACTAGGTGGACACTGAAAATATATAATCTGGGATATTCTCTGACAAATAGGTAATGGCTTGTTGTAAAATATAAAGTTGGAATCTTATATATTATTTATTTTTTCACGGTTGAAATCTATAATTGTCTGATGAAATAATTAAATATAATCATTAACTAAAAAAAGCATACAATTAGCAGGCTAATTTGCTTTTGACAGTAATTAGTAAATTAACTTTGATGGTTAATGCCATGAAATTTCTCATGTCAGTCGGATTCTTTGTAAAACCCCAATCTTAATTCCTAAGTAATAACCTAATTATATTTTATGCTGATTTTTTAAACTTTGAAACTCCTCGTTTATCTACCACGAGAGGAGTTTACTTGCTGCCTCGGTCAATGGATTACGTATTTTGCGTAATGATTTATTCTTAATCTTAATTAATTTATGAATTTTTTTATTAAAAAATCTTAATCAATAATGATAATTTGATAATTAATTATAGTGATTCCTATGTATGAAATAGTTATTTTATTTCTTACTATTCTATTTTTGAATTTTAGAATTTAGAATAGTCTTAAGGGCGAAAAAATTAATAAAAATAGTTATTCAAATGTGTAAAAATATGACAATGACATCTCACCATTTTTCTTTTAGCTATATTATACGATAAGCACAAGCATATATAATAATAATAATAAAAAAAAAAAAAAAAAACATAAAACGTATGAATTTAATCAAAGATTTTTAAAATAATAATGTTGTACTTTCAAACTTTCTGTAATTAAGCACCGCTAAGGATCTTTGACCTCGAATCTGAATCTACAATTTGTAAACCTCATTAAAATGGACTTCTCATATTTAATTAATTTATCTCAGTAATTAATTAATTTATCTCAGCAATTAATTAATTAACCACTTCAATTTCTTCCCGACGAGAAAAAAGTTATTTAATTCTTGTTTTATAGTTTTTTTTTTTTTTTTTTGAAAAGAATTCTTATTATACAGGACAAGATAAAATACGACGATCCATTGGGTAAAAAAAAAAAAAAAAGTAGGAAGGAAAAATTGAGAGTTAGGCCTCATCAACCACACAATTCGTCAAAACAAAGGGAAAAATTTCCTTTACGTTATATCCTTACCTACCGTCCTTTATCACTTGGGCATTTTTGCGTCCTTTCTTTCTTGCCAATCAGTCAATTACCATACATTCCAATAATTTAATCAAGGCCATCGATTTTCCTATTTCACAAATCACTTTTTTCATCAAATACTTTGCTAGATATACTCAAAATAATCCTTTAACGAGTGAATTTTTTATTGATTGGAAGGCCACTTCAAATATTATTGTGAGTTAAACAATAAAAACAGTCTTTTAATTTACCAAATTTGAGTTTTCTCATCTCTCAAATAAACGGAACATTAATCATGTTAAATCAAATTAGCTAATCTTTCACGAGATATTTAGTAAACTTTCTTCGAAGAAATTGGGTTGCACAAGACTTCTTGTGCATTGCAAAATTTTTTATATTTATATATATTTATTATAGGTAAAATTTAAAGATATAATTTATTTACACCGGTTAAATATTAAGTTAGAGATTTATTTCCTAAAAAATAAAAGGAATTAAAATAAAAATTGGTGACTCGAAACAAATTTTTGGTGAATTTTTTTATTTGATAAAGTTTGTTTTTATTTATTTATTGAATGATATGAGGATAAAAAGTATTGCATAATAAGAAAAAATAAAATCTAGTGGCTGAAAAGCGGAAAATATGTCACATGGTGTCATTAGTGACTCAATTCAGCTTCGAGTGGAGTGGACAGCATTCATTTAAAAGGTGAAAAGGTTAAATAAAAATGACTGAATCCGAAGCTAGAGATGGCTGAGGTTCGGGAATTCATCCGAACCAAACCTAGGTTATTGCTCCTCAAACTCTACAAGTAATAAATAAAATCCTGTCACATATCTTTCATCGACATACAAACAAAGTCTCTGTTTGGCATATTAGGGATTTTGAATATTCAACTCAAAATTCGGTAATTATTTTCAAAAAAAAAAAAAAAAAAAAACACATTTCTTATTTTAATAAAATGAGGGATCTTTAAAAAATATTAGTAAATTATAAAATCAAATGTTGCCAAAAAGAAAAGTCATAAAAACAACAATTTTTTGTAAGCTCCGCAATTAATATATTAATGTCACCACTATCAAGGATTAAGAATTATTAATTTATAAACAATGGCCAATTAACCAAGCTTAATTTAATCCAAATAGAAAAAAAAAAAGTTCCAGTATAATACTTTAAATCGCAAAGCTCAAGGAATAAATAAAACCAGATCATTGGGGCAATAAAATTAAATATATTATTATTAACACCAGACGTTGTCGTATTCTCAAACTGTGTCATTTCTTTTTAATTTTTAATTGAGAGTTCGTGTTAAATTTGCTTTGTTAGGTTTTATTGTATTGATTATAGTAGTTGCGTGGGTCATGCGATGATTACGCTAATGAAGTATTTAATTAATTACATAATTAATTGTAATTTGTTAAAATTTATTTGTCCACTAGCTGCATCTACAAACTCAAAAATCAATTTAATGGATTAGTTTAATATTTCAATCTTTTAATTAATCCATTTTTTCATAAGATATACAAATAATATATTACTTAAACACATTTTACAAATTATAAATTTTCTCCAAAAGGACATTCAAGCAATCAATCAAATATGATTTAATTAATTTTGTTATTCATTATGAGACTTGGAGCTTAAATAATACTACAAGCTACATAATGAGAGTAATTATTTTCTTGACACTAAATTAATAGTAATTCTTATGATTAAGAAGATTCGAATTTGAGAATAAGAAATCTCGAGTCTTGTGATCGTTATAGGATGGTAGTTACCTGAATGGTTTCTAATTAATCTTTTTTAGCTGGCTAAGTATCTACAAAGACAACAAATCAACATTTGAAAGCATGTGATTGTGACCATTTTTAGTTAAAAAAAGTTTGGCAGCATGTTGATGTTTTTTTAACATGCCAAATTGCTTTTAACTCAGTTGTCATTTTTTATACACCGAAACAGAAACATTTCTCATGAGAATAAACCAAAACGACATGAAACGCAATGAGCAATATTAGCAAACGCAAGGTTGTTTTGGAATTAGTTAATTGGAAGAGGTAGTGTCCCTAAAGAATGATGGAAAGCCAAATTGAAATGTGGGGTCATGGTATATATATATATATATATATATATACACACACGTAATGTTTACTGAATCTGAGTTTGGTTTTGCTTAAAGAGTGACACATTGTAATATGACACACGACACAACTATCTATCATGTTCATGTCTACCCATGCGTTCCATCTTTATATGATATGATATGACATTTTTACATATCAATCTGTGCCTAAACGAATGACAGTTGGGATCTTTACCTCTTCCATTCCCACAATCTTAATACTTGTTTGCATGGTCAGTTTCACGTGCAATTTAGCCAAATGCCAACTGCTTATAACTATAACTAAACCATGATTATAATTTGTTTTAAACTGAGCCCATGGCCGCATGATCAACAAAATAAATGAAAATATCAACTTTTTAAAAAATATTTTTATTTATTTTCAATAAAAATATCACATTTTCACTAAAAAATACTTATTTAGTTTGGTTTATGAGTAGAATCATGAATCAAGTCTACGCAAGTTAATTTCATTAAAACATCTATAGTGAGTTGTTCAAATAATAAGACATACTTAAATTCATCGTATGATAATAACCTTGAAATTATATATTATTGATTGGTTTTAATTGTAAATAGTGAGGTTTCAGTTTGGTTAAAATCAAATCAATTTAATTAATAAAGCGTTGATTGAGGTGGTAAGCGACTTCAACCCCGTAAGGATGAGGATACAAATTAAATTCCTGATAAACACACACACTTTATTAGTAGGAAAAAACTTTTACGGTCGAAGAGAATTACAACTTTGATTATATATATTAAAAAAACAAATCAATTCAAGTTGAATCTATACTTCGAACAAAACCATGACCGTCATACAATATCAAAATCATATGTATATATTTTCGTTTAAAATTTGAAAGCCGCTTGTGTGTGTATATAATAGAAGCAAATAATTAATTATGATAAAACGATTTAAAAACATAAAAGAGGTAATAAGACGCGGCTTCTCGGAACAGAAAGGGTATCAAATCATATTATTAATAGTAGACGAGGACGAGAGGTTGAGAGATCCATTCATGGAAGAGACGCAGGAGGAAACAAAATATAAATATAATAATGTCATTACATTGGTGTAGAGGGTCATCCTCCGCCATAGTTGCGGCGTGGACTTTACGAGACCGGTTGTCTTTTCTCACCTGAAGCAAAAATCAGATCAGATCCTTATAAGGTGGGCAATTCATTTAAGATTAGTTTTTTCATAATAAATCAGTTTTTGTCAATAGAATTGCTCCTTTCCCTATTTAAGTAGCAGTTAGACTGGCTTATGATTTAATTTTAAAAATGAAAAATAAATTAATTAATCATTTGAGATTTACATTGTAATAAAAATTATAAACATCTATCTCGAATTGCCATTTTGCCACTGACAGTATAGATTTGAAGACAAGCAAATGAAAAAACAGGCAAAAAAAAAAAAAAAACGGGAAGAGAGATTGAGCGTTTCGTTAATTGAGAAGTCGTTTATTAGTCCTTTAAAGATTGAAAGGGGCGACTGGGCTGGCTGGCTAGAGAAAGTGAGGGACCCCTTGACCGATATTTCCATGCAAGTGTTAGAATTTCTGCACAACACGCACCAACCATCCATTCTTTCAATCGTTGGGCAATGAAATCATCCACCTGCTTTTTGACAGCGTGCTACTTACGCGCTTCAGCGTAGGGTTGGCAATTTTAATTTCCAAAATTCACATAAAAAAATTGATTAATGCTCCTAATCTTTATCTTATTGAAAAAATGACCGATAAAGGTTATAAGAAGAAGTTTATTAAAATCAACTATAGGTTTTATGGTATAAATATAAAAATACGAGTTTGATCCTCGTAAAATACATTTATTGAAAAGCATACTTATTAAAAAGTCAGAAACTCGTTATACTCACTACGGCTACGGCTCTAACGGAATTAGTCTGATGGTGATGGCAGCGGCGGCGGTCGGAGTAGTTGTGTGATAAGGTAACCGGTGAATAGATTTGGCTATCAGTAGCTGATGGGAGTGGGTATGAATACTGACGGGGATGAATGTGAATATTTATTGAAGCTTCTGTTCAACTCTCACCAACTTCTTTTCGATTAAATAATGATGATCTGTCATATGAGGTACTATTTCCCACCAACCCTCAAATTGTCTATTATTTTTCAAACTAGCCCATATAATAATCATCTAGTTTCTTTTTTTATTTTTATTTTTATTATTTTTTTTATTTCAAGGTGGACAGGTTCCTTACTTACTTTAACCACCTAATTAGTCAAAACTAATCTCAATTAATTAATTATTTAATTTGATTCCACGCACAGGGAAATCTTGCAAAAAAGGAGAGTTTTGGTGTTTTGGCATCATGTACAATCAATGATTATGATGTTTATTTTCTTTTTTTAACACCAAACTTCCTTTCTTTTTTTTTTTTTCTCTTAATTTCAAAATGTTGGACTGTATTAAACAACTATAATTGTGTTTATTATTGTTAAGTAATTATGTTACTCATGGGCCAATAATATTTACTCGTTTAAAGACTCAAAATTTGTTGTCAAATCCAATAATATTTTTTTAAGACACTTAAAACGGTAGAGCTAGACATTAGTTTTTATATAGGGTGTAATGCTAGAAACACTAGCTTGGTCTACATATATGATACAGACAACGACAGATCGTTTGCTTTTATTTACGATAAGTAAGTGATACTATAAAATGGCGAGTGCTTCATGAACATAGGGTATAAGTTTTGGTTGTTCAAGAAGAAAGCAGGCAGCGACTGCGAGGCACGTTGCTTTATTGGGGTAAGTTAGGTAGCTGCCAATAAGGTATTTTGAGTGTTGGACACTTAGATTTAGTTTTAACTCGCATGGGATAGGGGTTTGGTGTAAGGTTCATGCCATAATTGTCGTCGCCATCATTTGGTTGTCCAAAGGTCCACGTCGTTTTCATCTTCAGCATCTTCTGTTCAGCCAAACAGTTATTACACTTTCTTTTTGCCATATTTTCCTTTCTTGGTCACGACAAGTGACATTTCTGGTCCTTATTTCAGATATTTAAGAGAGAGAAGATTTAAAGGATCAATGAGACAAAGTTGCAAGTCATTTTCATTGAGGAGTCATCAGTCCATTTGTCAAGAATGGCAGATAGTTCCTTCGGCCCAACTACCCACGGAAGTTCGTGTGTAGGGGGCCCATTTACCACAAGAACCCTGCTTCATAGTATTCTTGCAAAGTTCTCCTAATTTGCCTACACAAGCTCATTTATGCTATTTTCCTGGTAAAAAAAAAAAAAGTGGTGCTTTTATTATATTTCATTTGCATTTTGCACTCCCAATTTAACAATCCATACACTGTCTTTTAACAATTGGGAAGTTTACAAGCTGCTTTCATGTAAATTAGAAAAGCAAAAAAGAATAAGTCAACGGAAATTTGGAAAGAGAAGGAAAATCCAGGAAGACAAAGCCAGAAATCTATGAGCCTCCGACCAATCAATATCCACAAAAATGCGTGGTCTACAACTCAGTGTCACAAAATCGGACCATCAGATTAGACACCATACTCCGTGCGAAAGGAATATAACTCAGACTATACCTGCATGGCTCCAACAGCAAAATATAAGCAGGATAGACAACCATTGAGAACGAGACACAGACTTGGAGAAATTTTCATCTTTAGAAGCAGAAAATCTATTATAAAGATTCTCCCATATAAAAGATGGCTGAAATATTATATTTACAGTATACATTATAAAATTGTAAAAAGCACTGTATTGTCCATCAAGCCTAAATAATCTCTTGCACTAACTGTAGTATAATATTGAAAAGACTGTAATTCTAGATTATATGTTAAGCCTTCCGAAAAAGTATAGTTAGTTGGGTGAAGGATAAAGAAAAGCTTACCAAATAAGGGCACAAATCTCACAGATTATTGCAATTACTGTTAAAATCTTGCTATGGATCTGCATTATGAAAAGAAGAAAGCATGAAGACAACAGCTTGTACCATAATCAGATTATCACAATTAAAGGCAAAGGCATGCTTAATGAGAAATGAGCAAAATTGAAAGATGGATACAAGCAAGCATAACGGAACGCTGAAGTGACATGGAGCCAAAGATGAGTGATGTGATACTTGGTGCAAATTTTAACCTTTCACCTTAAGAAACTCTTAAGGCTGTTTAAAATTTCAAGTGTAACAAAAATCTGGTTCATGGATGAATCCAGGTTGTTAACTTACCCATAGAGCACAAATAAGAGATATAACAACAAATCCAATGTAAATTGATGTTGCATAAACGCGTCCAGAATCAAACATCATACTCAGCTGCTGCACAGGACCGATGAGGAAGGCTGTGCTGGCAAATTGCCAATTAGGAAGAGAAAAATAGAAATTCAGCCAATCTGAATCACAGATTATCCTAGTGTATGTATCAACAATGTATCACTAAGATATTTATAAATTCATATACTTGAACAATTTAACAATTTAAGTTATTCCAAGGATAAATGAAGGATAAGGGTCTTAAAATCACCAAAGATAATGATATTCTAACAATGAAGACCATTTGTAAATGAATTGATTAAAAGAAATCAGTTAGCCCAAAAAAGCAACAATACCAGATACTCCGAGATGTAAAATCAGTTAGCCCAGCAAAATCAAGTTGTCCAACCATATAAGGTTTCAAACTCGTGATAGATTCAAGGGAAATAAAAATTAATATACCTTCCTACTGCCAACACATTGCCAAAGGTGAATAATAATGCAAATTTGATGGGCTTGGCAAAGACAATCAATGACTGCAAGAAAAGTAAGTGCAGTTACATACTATGCCAACTTGCGAACAAAGTTATAAATTCTCAATACCAATTGATGCAAATAAACCTTCCGAGATGTAAAATTTAGATAATTTATATAATCAAGTACAATCTAGTTCCTACTTCAGTATCTCCATTTTGTCGTTATCATAATTCCTACAATTATGTCTCCACTAAATTAGTGTTTACACTTAGCAGAAACACTTGTAAAAAAAAGGAACTTGTATACTCTTTCAGCAAGAATAAAGGAAAAGACAGTTTATATGCAACCCAAAAAGAAAAGGTTAGCTCAACAAAGTACAAACTTCTTAGATACAGCTAATGTTACTCGAATCAAAGAATACTAGCAACCTGATCAACAGGGAAAAACATGTTCTTGAAAGGGACTTCAGCAACAAAGTAGTACAATGCACAACCCTATTGCAGGCAGCTAAAACACACTGTTCTAGATAGGTAGCTAAGGAGCAGTATTGATTCGTTATTGGAAATGCACGGCTTATGCTGAATTTTTTCTTCATTAGGTCAATTTCTGGTTTAGATCGAAGCCGTCTGTGAGCTTCTGAAAAAAAAAAAAAAATCCACTATTTTATGGACTATAGATTCAGTCACAAAGGCCAAGGGGAATAAAAATTCTGAGACAAGTATATTCGCGCGAGGCTGAAGGGGAACAAATTAAGGAGATAAATTTTAGTACTGTATCCACTAGATTCCATTAAGCTGTTACAATGGAATTAATCTTCAAATATTCAATAAAATTGATAAAATACATGGCATAAACACTTGATTTAGGATCCATACCAGAAACATACAAGCCAGACCAGTGACCAAACACGCGGCAAATGCATACATTCTCTGATACTCAAACAAAAACACAAAACGGATTAGGACTAATCTGTGTTAAACATTATCAAAGGGACAACCAAATTTACCAACATTAAAACCTGTGTAGGAGAAAGAGAACAAAGGCCCTCTGATTCATCATCCAAAAAGCTCTCTCCTTTCTCTTCATCGTCCCCAGCTATGAGCTGGTTCAGCTTCCACATTATTTTTCTGTCCAATTTAGCAATACTCTGAAGTCTAAACCCAGAAGGAGAAAGTAAAGCGAAAACCCCATTGGAACCCGACCCCGAAGCCAAAAAGCGGAAAACACTTTATTTTTATTTATTTACTATTACTATTTATCCTTTTAATGTTGGTTTTTTTGTTTTTTTAAATAGAGAAACGATGTCGTTCCGTCATAAGCCATATCATTATCTGATTTTAGTTTCGAAGTTTTAATAAGCCTCCATTGGAATAGACACACAGTGCTTCTCGCGAGGTTGCATTACAAGCTTGAGACAGAGAAACCCTAACTGATCTGTATTTACAGTGGAAAACGCCATTAGAAGTGGTTCTTGAGAAATAGAAAGGCGGAGGCAACTGAAATGTCGTCGACGCTATTGGAGGTGACTCGTGCAGATCATGAGAAGGTAGAGCGGCTCGAGCGGCTCATTGTGAAGGATCTTCAGAATGAACCGGCGACGAACAAGGACCGGCTCTCTCAGAGCCACCGAGTTCGTAACATGATTGAAAACATAATTTCCACAACGAATAAACTCGTAAGAAATTTCTCTTGATTGACCAAAATCTGGTACTTGCTTTCTGTTAATCGTCGTTATTTTAAGCTTAATCATGTTTTGTTTTCTAATGCTCGCTTCAGGTTGAGATTTACGAAGATAAGGATGGTGCGAGGAAGGATGAAATTGCAGCTCTTGGGGGCCAAACAGCAACTGGAACGAATGTATTTAGTGCGTTCTATGATAGATTAAAGGAGGTAAAGTTTGTTCTAGCTTGTTTTTTTTTTTTTTTTTTTGAGTGACATTTATATTTGGAATTATAGTATCACCACGAACTTGTGAATACTCTTTGTGTTCTAACAGTTCTTCTAACAATTTGTATATGTAGATTCGTGAGTACCACAGAAGGCATCCAGCTGCTCGTGTTGTTGATGCCAATGATGAGTTTGAGGCTTTGCTTAAAGAGGAGCCTGCCATCGAGTTTACTGGGGAGGTCTGTTTGTCTGTCTGTCTCCAACTTGTATTACCTAATGCTTAATTTGTCTCAAGACACACTTTGCTCCATTAATAAATGTATTGAAGGATCGGTGATTAAGGTAGCAAACCTGTTTCTAGACATTTATTTTATCTTTTTTATCTTTTACCCCTTAAATGGGCATATTACCAAATGTTCAAGACTTTGTTGTTGGCATTTCGCTTTTGGTTACTATCAAATACCAGTTCTTATACTTAATTGGTTTTGTCCTTAATTCTTTCAGTTTCTTTCATTTTGCTTCTATACGAGTTGAGGTTGCAAATGCTTTCCTTTTTTTTTTTTTTCTCTCTTTTTTCTCCTTTAGCCTTTGTCTCTGCTTTCCAATCTGTGTTAACAGTAACTTGTCTGGATTTATCCTTCAGGAAGCATTTGGAAAGTATCTGGACATGCATGAGTTGTACAACCAATATATTAATTCAAAGTTTGGGGAGCATATTGAATACTCTGCTTACCTTGATATTTTTCCTCAACCACAAAAAATCCCTCGCAAACTGAAATTGACAAGGTACTTTTTTCACTCTCTTGAAACTTGAAAGTGGAAATATGTATCTGTTAACAATGTGGCATTCAGCTGACCTGCATATCTATAGTCCATTTAATTCATTCAAGATTTAATGGTGTCAGTATCTACTTGAATTCGTTGCAGGCAATACAGGGAATATATGGAGAATCTACTTGAGTATTTGATTTACTTCTTTCAGCGGACAGAGCCTTTGCAAGATCTTGACAGGATATTCTCAAAGGTTTGTTTTTCTTTTTTTTTTTTTTTTTGGAATAATCTTGAAATCATTTTTTTGGTATTTGTGTTGCTTCATGATATGCCTAGCTTTTGTTATTTGCAAATGCTAGATAGTCTCGTCACTGATGCTGTTTTAATTTAAATGGGAGCGAGGGAGGGAGGGAAGGGGCTGTTTTATGTGCTAATTCTAGGTTACACTTGTTACTGTTGAGAACTCAGGCTGCTGTGTTTAGATTTAAGAATTACTTTTTATGCGCACGTATCTGAAAGATATTTATTTTCAAACGCCGATGCATGTAAATGTGATGGCTAATTCTTTCTAGTTCATATTTAAATTCATGTTGTGAAAACTCACCTTGCTGTCTTCAATTCAGTTGTGTGCTTTGTTTGATAGTTTTCAATTTTGTGACAGGTTACAGCTGAATTTGAAGAGCAATGGGAACATGACCAAGTACAAGGATGGGAGAAGGATGGTAAAGAAAATGGGCAAGTTCCAGCTCAGCCTACTGTGATTGATCTTGATTATTACAGCACAGTTGAAGAACTGATGGACATTGGTCCTGAAAAATTAAAGGAGGTAACTATGACTGTTTGCTGTTGTATCATAATTTCCACCTATTATGTTGTATTAAATTCTCTTCTTGGTTGTATGTCTTAAGATTGTACCAGTTTTTGGTAAGTTAATATTGATGCCAGGAAAAAAAGATTTAACTTCTTTGAATTGTTGACGCTGTTCATACTTCATATTGTCCTTGATAATGCTATAGATGTTATTGGTACCACCATGCTTAGAGCATAGAGACCTCCCAATGCAAGTCAGAAATACAATGAATAGAAGAAAATCTCAAATAGAAAATGTTTGAAGAATAATGGTTTCCTTGTCATTTATGCTTGGCTTAGTATGTAACATAAATGCTTTGGACATTATTTAGTGAGCATATTTGTTGTTATTTTGGGTTTAAACTGGTCAAATTGAATTGGTCTTTGGAATTTCACTTGGATAATTCATGTATGTTATTGCTTCACTGTTTCCACATCTGCTTTGTTGCTTGCAAAATTCTATGTAAAAGACCATGTACTGTTAATCATTGGTAATTTAGTAGACTTTGATTGTAAATTGATTTGCTTTTTTTTCTATTTTAAGGGTTCATTACTTGTTATTGATTTGTTTTCCTGGCAGGCACTGGCTGCATTAGGACTAAAGACTGGTGGTACCATTCAGCAGCGTGCAGAGAGGCTTTTCCTCACTAAGGTTGATCTAGTTCCCTTATCCATCAAAAGATTTTAAGCATTTAATTTTTTTTTAAATTGCTATATCCCAATTATGCTGTGGGTTTTTAATGTTCTATGTTAGATCACTAATCATCTAGTAAAAGGATGGAAACTGGTTTTCGTTTTTTTTTTTTTTTTTTAGATTTCATATTGATCTGTCTTGCTGGTACGCTTCTCGTCGAACTGCAAAATTTAACTGAAACTAATCCAATTTCATAACTCTTAGTCATCCTCTCTGGTTCAGGTGTTGGCTAAATTACCTCCAAAACGAGGGAGGGAAAAAGGGGGGTGATGTGGATAGAAAATTTCCTTTCTCTTTTGTTTTTCAGGATTAAATATAGGCCTATGTTTTAATGCTCTGAAATTACATCCCTGCTAAACATCTAATATAACATTTCATAGACATTATTTTATTATGAATTAAATCCTTCTTTCCAAAGAGTCAATACTTTGATTGGGGCTGGTCTCTTTTCCTGAATTGAAATTAAAGTACTGTTCAATGCCTTTATTTTGATTTTGCTTGATTTTCCTATTAACAAGTTAATGTGATAGTGATGATATTATTGTCATGTGCAGCACATGCCTCTTGAAAAGTTGGACAAGAAGCATTTTGCAAAAGGTTTCCGTGGATCAGAAAAGACTGGAAGCGTACCTGCCTTAAAAGAAGTTGACAATTTGAAGGAAATTGCACTGTTGGAAGCTAAATTGAGAAAACTCTGTGATGTATTAGATGAGGTAAGCTAATGGGGCAAATTTTCTAGTTTGCCTTTGATTCCCCTGATCCCCCATCCCCCCAACCCCTTCTCTCTCTCTCTCTCTCTCTCAATAATGACTAAAATTTGTATTTTTTTTTGTGTGGCCACCTGCAGACAATTATACGGACAAAAGAAAATATCGTGAAGAAGCAGGCGTTGACATATGATGAAATGGAAGCAGAACGTGAGGAGGTAAGTATTTGGAAATTAACATAATATCTTGTAATTCATACCTCCCTTGCTCGGGGCAAGGAAGTAATCTTCCTGGCTTATAGTGGATAGGCATAGCATAATTGCTTCTGGAAACTTTTTCTGATGCAAAAAGCATGAAGCTTTTCTACCTTATGTGATTCTTGTTGGTGTCATTTCCATTTAGTAACATTTATAATTGTTGAATTCTGACCTTTTCTGATAATAATTGCTTGGTCTGAAAACATGGTGTAGGAAGAGACACAAGCTGACACTGAAAGTGATGATGAAGAGCAACAAATTTACAATCCTCTGAAGCTACCAATGGGTTGGGATGGAAAACCTATACCTTACTGGCTTTATAAACTTCATGGTCTTGGTCAGGTATCTTACTCCTCTTAGTTGTAGTAGCCTTGTGTGCTGGCTGGTCTTTTTAATTGTCCTATTAGCCTGGTATCTTCCCTTTTATTTGGTTTCTTTTCACATTTACAAATTCTTTTACTTCTGCTCAGGAATTCAAGTGTGAGATATGTGGGAACTACAGTTATTGGGGACGCAGGGCTTTTGAGCGACATTTCAAGGAGTGGCGCCATCAGCATGGGATGCGTTGTCTTGGCATTCCAAACACCAAGAACTTTAATGAGATCACATCAATTGAGGTATGCCTTTGCAGGGCTTACAGTTGTAAGATGAGTAGCAAATGGGTGTCTGATGACTGGGAAATATGAAGGCAACCAGGCACTGAAACTTTTTCTCTTTTCGTCTTTGAATCTCAATGATTATCGTCTTTTATATTTTTGCAGGAAGCAAAAGAACTATGGAAAAAGATACAGGAGCGGCAAGGAGTGAACAAGTGGCGCCCCGATCTTGAGGAGGAATATGAAGACAAGGAGGGGAATATTTACAACAAAAAGACATACACAGATCTGCAGCGGCAGGGATTGATTTAAAGTTTACAATTAGTGTAGGATTGATTTTTGTACTCTGATTTCTGTCAACCTTCCCGACTTTGAGAAATGTATTCCAAATACAGTAGCTAAACATGATAATTACCACCGAGGCCTTGCCTATGTAATGTAATTCACTACTACTGCCATCTATTTTTTGTTAGAATGTAGAGCGCAAATTTGGCTATTTTAAAGAGTTATAGCAATCCAAAACGATATATTGCGTGATTATAACGCTTGTCGTTTGGCTTTGGTAAGTGTACACTCTTGTTTTTGATCGGTGAGGGTGGAGTGTATCTGCAAAAGTTAAATGAGTAGCCTAACAAATTCCCAAATAATTCAAACATCAGTATGACACTCGAGTGAGGTTGGGATTCAAGTTTTGTGAGATAGAATGGGTAAGTATTAAGCATATTGGTAGGCTGGGTTTGCATGTAAACATACGGAAAAGAAAAAATGAATGCCGCGGATTCTAAAAACAATTTATTATATGAATACATTAAATCATCACTTTAAATGCTTGGTTTACACTATCACTAAATTTATACTATAATATTTTAAAAAGATTATAATTGAGTTGTTAGTAAATTGATGGGATTATATTTACATGTAATAATTTTCGTATCTATATGCATAAATTATGTAATTCGCAAAAAGGTAAGAAAATAATTCAACTATGAAGTTTAATCTCAATCAAAAAGTTGATTCGTCCTCGCCCCAACCCCCAGTCCCAAGACACATAAGTTTGCACTTTTAGACGTATGAGGAATTTGATTAATCAGACTACATAATGGTTGTGCAAATTTACAGAAATATTATAATTTCACACTTTTTCTTTAAGAAAATATAAATATGGTATAAGGCATCTCACGGGATACACTAAACATCGATCCTATACAGTCTGTTCCAGAAAGGAATTAGCTTTACATACCTTGAATCAGATAAGAAACCTGTTTACAGACTGTACAATCAGACAATATAACACAGATTATTACACTTTCCAAAACGGCAATTGTTATCTTTATCTACATTTTTTCATCAAAACAAGACCTTGTAAACAGCAGAGCTGACCCATTCATCCCGCGAAGAACTAGAAGCCTCGAGTCCACATATGTCCCACATACAAGCTTTGACAGATCAAACATTTCTGGAGGTATTTGTGTGCGAACTTCTTGAATTATATTTCTTGCAGTAACAACATTTTGATTTAATGGGTCTCCGAGATTCATTGTCACCTCTATGTCTCCTGAAACAAGCTTGGCCACTGGAAGGCTTGATGGGAACTCCTTAAAAGGAATTGCTTTCCTCCATTTTCTACCTGTTTGTTTCTGAAACAGAGAATCCAAATTGCTTGACTCTCCAAATGAGAATTTTTCAGTTGTCTTTTCTTTCTTGAGATATAACCGTTTCCCTGATGTTAATCTGAATACAGAGTCTATTTCTAATTTCCCAACTACGCCAGTCTTGTCATGCGGCCAATCATGACCAACCATGACTGTGAAGCCAACATCAGATGCAAACGAAAGGCTAGTCTCTGACTTTGATGCTCTTGAAATAGTTAGATTAGCATCTCCAATGAGGACACGAGCAGAAGGCTGACGAAGGGTTAAGCCTATGTGTCTCCCTGTACAGTATAACAAGCGCCATTTTCCTGGCAGCAACTCCAACCAATTCTGCAGATCAAATTTGATATGATATCAATACACCTTCGAACAGAACAGAGCCCAGGTGGTTTGTGCTCAAAAGTTTAACTCATGACTAAATATCTTTCAAGTTTTATTCCAATGGGAGACTACTGATTGATCTGGAATATTGATCAATAAGGAAACAGAACAGAGCAAAAATATAAGTGTGAAAAACAGCCTTTTTCTTTTTGCCATCCCCACCTCCTGAACCCGCCCAAAAATTGCAATTTTCAGCCATCTTTTATGAATTGTCCATAGACGTGGATTAAACAATCAGAAATGAAGTATTTCCGCGATGTTGAGAGTATAATCACAGCCATGATTGGAAGCCATACAGTAATTAGTGGTCTGTAAATGACAGCAAAAAAATCAATTGATTTGTAATGCTTGAATGATGAAAACAATCAACTAACCTTTGGCTTTGAATGAGGATTCAGCATCTCCATCAATTCAATGAAGTAGGCAAGCCTATTACGCTGTCACATAAACAAACGTCACAAGTTAGCCTACATTACAAGTTACAAACACTAAATACCTGTTGTAAGGAGTTATAAGCTCAAAATAAAAATGGAAATATAAAGATGGCTCCTAAGGATGTAAAGAATTAATCAACACAAATTGTTCAATCTCAGATGATGCTTTACAAGATAGAACAGAGTACTTCCTAAATGTCACAAATACTGTAACGTCAGGAGGTCAAGATGCATGGTTGCGCTCCTACAAGCTTGTAAATAATTAGACAAGAAGAAGAAATTATACAGTGGACTTCTAGGACTACAGTTGCACCAAATCAAAATCTGAAAGCAACCAAGTCATATAACTTGTAGTTTTGTACCATTTTCGTCAAACCTTGGTTGGAAGTAGTCAAAATTTCTAGGCAATAAACCTTACTTTGCTCACAGGCAAATTAATACCTGAGGCTGGCTGTAAATGTATTCTTCTGAAATGCGTGCTGCAGTGGAACCAAGGCCCCATCTAATGATATCCATGGACGGGACAACCCGCCATCTAGGTCCACACAAAAATGGGTGTCTCAGAGCATCCAAACAACTGAAAAACAAATTTAAGTGATCATTACAAATGCACCATCCATCTCATATCATATTCAGTCGATATAATTAAACTGGCAATGCTGTGAATTAAATTCCTTACTGTTCTCTAAATGATAAACAAGCGAAATACCTTATTCTTTCTGAAGGTTTGGTTGCAAGTAATAGGGACAGAAGGTTCCATCCTGCACCCCAATTCCGATCGAGTATCTACAGGAAAAAATAACAATATGGCTTTATAGAGATTAGATAATAAGCATTTGAAACTCCCATAACCTGTGTTCATGAAACTCTACCCACCTGGAGTCCAACACTACCAGATGAAGAATTCCTACTCAGTGTTTGCAATAGAAATTCCCGCAAGCATGAAGGGTCATTTCCCTGTGCCCATGAATGAAAATTTTGGTAACGTTTGACAAACAACACTATTGTAATATTTCTGATTGAAAAAAAATGTTTGGTGTATAACCCAAGTATTCATCCATCAGCTAGAATGTATGAGGATCACAAAACAGAAAATATTGTGCAGGGTCCAGAAAAAATAATGTTCATCATAATATGATATAAAAGCTCACAAGGTAGTGCAAGATTATTATTTATACCTTTATGAGGAATGATTTAAACCTTGCAAAGATTAAGGGATCCATGAGTTCTCGTAGCACCATTTTTGCCATCATGAATCCAACACATCTTCGCAACACACAAGAAACAGAACGAGCTTCAAGAGATCTGCTATCAGTGTTTAACTTGAAACACATTTTACATATTTATATGTACTGATACAATACCTCATATCAAATGCAATCATCATCTGTCGCCGGTCCATGGAGTTGTCCAGTGAATTACTGTTTGGACCATCCTCATAAAAGTCAGCCGCATTCCCAAGTATCCCTACCTAACAAAAAAGGAAATCTTCTAAGTATTACAGAGTAGGCTACAACTAAAGTAATATATAATACAATTTAATTAAAATGTCCCAAAAAAAACAATTGAATTTCCTATTATTCGACAATGTCATCAAATCTTTTCATGAAAAATAGACAGGCTACATGATCTTAAAATCAGCAGTGAATATCACTTGCCAGTTCAAGTAACCTATGAAAAATCATAGCACATACATGATCATCTAAATAGTGTTGCTCATCAAGAAAGCTTGATAGATGCCATAAGAAGCACAGGCCTATTCTCAGAGGGTATCTTTTGTGCACTAGTAATCCATACACACCAAATAAACTACTAAAATTTTGATCCACATAATTTAACTTCCAAATATCCACATCGGACAAGAAATGCCTGTGCTTACTTTAATATGTCTATCAACTGGGCTTATATGAACATTCTCCAGCCTCAACTCTGTGTGGGCTAGTCCATGACTGTGCAAATAATTCACCTGAACGAAATAATATAAACATCTCAGTTGTATTGAATGGCAGCCAGGATACACTATGCAAACTGCAGTAATTAGGAATGAATTAAACATACTCCGATCAAAAGATCCCTCATCAATATACGTATGATTCGCAACTGGCGAGAGACTGCCGGTCCTCCAACTGTATCATCTCCCACCCTCTTGACAGATTCCTCATCCAATGCAAGAGTAACTTCCAGGGTAGGAAGCCAATCTGACTGTTGAAGCCAATGTCTTAAGGAAAAACTTCCATGATACTGCAAAGAGAAAAGGAAGTTAAAGAAATGGTCAAATTTCTATTTCCTTTTGACTAAACTGTCACATTCTTCATATAGAAAATTTTGAAAAAGACAGGAAGAAAATACAGGGTGTGAAATATTTACTCTCCAACAAGAGGACCCCAGACAAACCAATGTACCAAGTATTAAATGATTTCTCAACACAAAACATCTATAACTTCATCTTCACATAGAAAATGACCTACCCCATGAACCAAGGTAAACAAGTCAAGGCCACTAGATGCAGATGAACAAACATAACCATGGACTTGCATTGAATAGGAATGGTAAAGAAGTCTGCGACGGACCAGCTTCTTCAAAACCTGTAAAACACCTTAAAAATAACAAACTGTAGCAGATTGGAAACCTTAAACTACCAAGTAAAACTTAAACACCGCATAAACCTCTATTGCTCGCTTTCCTCTGCGCTGAGCTTGTGCACTTAAAAATTGTCGAAGCACAACTCTCGTGTTATACAAAGGGCTGCAATTCCATGAAGCCATATATCAACCCACCATTTTATAGATAACAATATGTTATTAACAAAACAAAGAAAAAACTAACCTATTAGAATCCTTCACTATAGCTTCATAAACTACCTCATCCGACTAAATGAATATCCCATTACAGAAGAGCCACCACAAATTTGAGTTAGCCCAATAATTTAACAGAAATCAAACGTGAGAAACAACATTAAAGTTCGCCATACCCGTCCACCAAGGCCAGTACTGATACGATCAAGTAGTTTAAAATCAGACATCTTGAACCTAATAACATGCCCTGATTCTTCCTCCATGGAATCCGTTAAAGCATCGCTTGCATTGTCTTCTGATTCCAGTGGGGACACAGCTTTACTCGACAATGAGCATCTCACTTTCCAGAATTCTCTTCTTCTATAAGAAATAGCAGAGCTGCGCTTTACACGTATGATGGAACTAGGCCTAATCAGTCTTGTCGACAAATTTTCACTAAAACATTTCACTTCAACACAGTCCGGGCTAGTGGTCAAACCAGCTCCACGCATCGCCATCAATTCAGAAGCTCTAGACATTGGAAGATAACCGTAATCAAATTAATTATGTGGGTGATGAAGCTTTTGACTTCGTTAACAACAAGCATAACGGGTGTATAAAAATAAGATCCAAACACTTGAATTCAACTTTGATAATCTCGAACCAGACATATTAGAGAAAATTGGGACTTACCAGGAATAGAGAGACAGATAGATGGTTTTGAACTTAGAAGGAGAAACAGAAAAAGGGACAGGAAGAGAATCAAGAAGAGGAAATGGTGAAAAGAGGGACAGAAGGCGAAGAAGAAGATAGAAGCGTGTAAATAGAGAAAGGAGCGTGTGACAGTTGCGTGAGAGAGTACGCTCGGGGCTTTTCCGCCATGGGTTAGCTCGTGTCTACGTCGGTCTCGGCAAATATCTCTCCTCTTCTCTCCCTTGAAATCTGCGGGTCGCTGGTGGTTTGTCTGCTGTTACAAATTCTCACTTTTGCGTACAATGACACGATGGCTTCATGCCACGTCGATTCCAAGATTATCCATACGGAAGAGCGGTGAGTTTCCAAATAATTAATTGGTTGATGAATTATAGTTAAATTAATATATAAAAAATTCTATTTAAAAAATTAATTATGAGATTTTTAAATTATAAATTTGTTGACATTTTTTTTAGAATTAATTCATTAACATTTTGATCCTTTCACTCGATATAAAATCGAAGTATTAACAAAATCATTTAGAAAAAATCAAATCTTATTGTTAATTTGAGTATAATTTATTAAAAAATTCATCCATATTTAATTAAAAATTTCATAATAGTATAATTATTCATTATTACTTCTATTTTATACGTGCTTAAAATTTATTTAATTATTTATCTAACAATTATTTTTATCAAGTATTTTTATTTTAAATCACTGTGTAAACATCTAATAATACTTTCAAAGAAAATCTAACAATTCACGATTAATGAAACGGTGTAGATCACATGATTTATATGTGATTTTACTAAAATTTGATGAGTTTTCTTCTTATTTGAATTATCAAACCAATATTAATTAACTATTTCTAAACGAGTAATTACATTGAATTAAAAGTTTTATACGAAAGAAGTTATCTTATTCAATTAATAAAATAAAATGATTTATAAATTAATATCATTTAAGAAATCCAGGCAAGATGGTGCACAAGTTAACCTATGAAAAGAAAATTAAAATAGTTAAAGATATTATATTTTTACCATATTTAACATATACATTATATATTATATAATGTTTTTATTTTATTTAATAAAATTTATATTTATATAAAAAATTAATATTATCAATTAAAATTAAAATTATATTTAATTGTTCAACCAATTAAATTAAAATGCTTAATAATATTTTTGTTAATCCATAAATTTAGTATGGACCTTTTTAGTAATTCCAATATTCCTCATTTATTTCCACTTTTATATGTATAGTTTTATCGAATGCATGTTATACATTGTTTATATTCATTTTATACTTTGTGATTTTTACTAATTGCAAGTAAATGTAATTTAATTTTTATATGTTTTTCTATTAATTTTTATTATAAATTATAATATTATGGACAATTTATCTTAAAATCTAAGAGCATTTTCAACTTGACTTATTACAATTTGAATATATACGATAGATAAATAGCATAATACTTAATATATTAATCATTGTTTTAGAGTATCGTTTATAATTTTATATATATATTTTTTACTTTTTGTTAAAGCTTACGAGCATGTAATTAATGTTATAATTATTTGCCGAGTTAAATTATTTTTATTTTTTTAATCAATAAAATTAAGTTTTCTAAATATATTATATGTTTACCATATTATATAATATAATTTTTTATTTTATCTAATAAAATTTAGATTTATATAAGAAATTAATATGGTCAATTAAAATTAAATTATTTTTATTTTTTAACCAATTAAATTAAAATCTTTAATATATTTTTGTTAATCTATAGACTTAGTAGGGTATTTTTGACAATTTCAATATTCTCACTCATTTCCATTTTTATAATATACATCATAGCTAAATAAATAGATAGATTATACTATTTTTTATGGGTGATTTTTCATTTTTTTACATAAAAGTGCTAAAAATTTCAATTAGAGTAATTTCGTAAAATAAATTATAGTTTGTAATTTGGTATATTTAATAACTTGTACTTATAAATTTATAACTATTATAGTAAATTTACCGTTGCGATATTATGATACATGAATTTATACAGATTTTTATTATTAACAACTTGTTAATTTATTTTTATTTATAGGAATTCAATTTCACAAAATAAGAATCAACTGGAAGATATTAAAAAAACATTTATAATAGCTTAATAATTTAATTAAAAATAGAGTGGAGAGAAAAATCGGTTGTAGGGACAAAAACAAATAAGATTAGTAGAAGTACAAAATGGATGGAAGATTCTTCTCATCAGATCAAAGATTCTTTTAGATTTCATATAAATGATGGATTGAGGAATTGTCATTGGTGAATCCACTTTTTCTCTGCTGTTGTCGTAAACACAGGAAAATTTTGTTTCCCTTCAAAGGTTTGATTCGGATGACGTGTCAGACTCTTATTGGAACTAGTAAGGCATCCCAATCAGTTAACGATGATTGTTTTGTTATTGTAGCCAGAACAACCCTAAGACAAGATCGTAATAAGTGAAATTATGAAGGGTAATCTCGTCTCACCGACGCAAATTATATCCAAGTCGTCTCCGAGTCTCATTACCACCGATAAACAAACGCACAACCAAAATCGAAAAAGCCTCCAACACTATTTTCTTCGCCGCTTGAAAACATCATTTTATGATCTTCCACATTCATCCCTAACAGACACCATCGCCGTCCGCTATTTCCTTTTTGGTTCCCTCTTTATTTTTCCTCAATTTCGATCCCAATCTCGCAACCTCATTCCTGCTCCCCGTTGATCTGTTATCTCCGGCGACTCAATCCCTCTGGCTAGGGTTTTAACTGCTTCTATCAGCCACACGACTGTCATGAATTTATTGTAGGTAGGATTTATCGAGCCCCGAATTACTCATCGAAACTTGCTATCGGGGTTCAGTATCAGATTCGGCTAGTTAGTTGGCATTTGAAGATTTGAAATTAGGGTTTTGATTTCGAATTTAGTTGGCACTCTTGCTTACTGCTTCGTGATTAGGGTTTCTATATCGATTCGAGCATTCAACATAGTTATCAGATTGTTAATTAGGGTTTTGAGTATTCATCAGTGATGCCGCGAACTTCTCGCCACAAATCGAGTAAACATAGTTCAAGAGATGCTAGGGACTACTCAGATTCTGAGAAGGATTCGAGCTCGAAGGACAGAAAAACCAAAGAGGACAGTAGTGCAAGGGTTTCTAAGGAGTCTGGCTCTGGTGAGAAGCGAAAGCTAGAGCCCAAGGACAATAGAGATTCGTTTGGCTCTGCAAATGGGGAGTACATAGAGGAATTTTCTTCATCAAAGCGGCGTAAAGAAAGAGTTGAGGACGGCGTGAATGATAGGTGGAATGGTGGAAATGACGATAGAGGGGAGGGGACTAAGAAGTTGAAGGAGAAGTCGGGTGAGTACAAGAGTAAAAGGAGAGATGAGAGTGCGGGAGCATATGTTGAGACTGAGGAGGTGGTGAAAAAGAGTAGTGGAAAGAGCGAGGGAAAGCATAGGGAATCAAGCAGTCGAAAGGAGGGAAGAGAAGGCGGAGCTGAGAGGGAAAGGGACAGAGAGAGGGATAGGGAAAAGGATAAAGAGAGAAGGAGTAAAGAAGGTAGGAGTGACAAATTGGTTGATGGTGAAGACCTGCGTGCAGCGAAGCAAGTATCTGAAAAAACTGGTAAGGTAACTAATTGATTTGTTGGTAGGTCAATTGATTAACAATAACTGCACGTATGCACTAGATATATACACGAGTATTCTTTTTTTTTTTTTTTTCCTTGTTAAGTGAACATTGATTTCAAAGGTTTTTATAATCGATGTTAAGTTAACGCTACGCTTTTGGCATGCGAAACTGAAACTGAAACTGAAATCTTCTGATTTCCCATGTAATATTGTGCGAGTTCACCAAAACTCGTTAGAAGTTTGCTTTTCCTTGTGAATAATGAATGAGTTAATATTTAGGTGGTCTTGTTGAGCATCTATTGTACATACTTTATGCTACATACTCTATACTTTTATTTTTCTTTCTTTTGCTTTCAAAATATATTGTTTTTCTTATGCATTAGTTGCTGGTTCTAGTTGCCGGTTTTAAGGGAGAAAGAGGAGAGGAATATAATCTCACAAGGTGTTGACTCAAACGAAAATTAATGTTCTCTTTCAAAACAACAAATAAATGTGAGTTTTATGTGCGAAATAAGAGCTGAATTGCTAGTGTGATAAGTGAAGAGGAATTTAAATTTAAATTTCATTGTTTTGCATAATTCCCTGCAATCTGTGCCCTCATGGCCCACTTTGTCCTGAATACATTTGATGTTAGAATAATGGGGAAAAAATTCTTAATCTGTAAGTGATAGTGAAAGAATGTGTTCTGCGTTGATCTGCCTGAATTTCTATTAAGTTACTTATTGTGTTGTCAGGATCAGTTATTTGACAAATTACAGCCTAATTTTTATTGCTGGAAAACCTAATAAATGTGCCATACTCTGAGCAACTACCTCTTTGTTCTATTTTATTTATTTTATTTTTGCAATATGGCTTATTACATTGGTGTTTGCAACATGGAAGCTCCCATGTTATATGCAGATATTATACATTTCATTTGCTTTTGGAAGTTTTTGAGTCATTAAATTATTTTCTTGAAGAGTTCTGGATGGGTATCATGTGGAAAGATCGCTTCAAAAGTTCTTGCATCAATTGAGTTTGAAAAATAATTTCAGTCTTTTAATTTCTTTTTCTTCTTTGTTTTTGTTTTTTTTTTTTTTTAATCTGGATTCGGCGAGTTCTATGCTTATACTTATAAGTGAATTCTCCTTTTTTTGATCATTTGTTGGGATGGTTGGTGCCATTGCATTTTGGAAAATCTGGAGTGATTAAATATCGTCCTATTAAAGGCCGTAATGTGGGTCTTGTGTAATTGGAAGCTCAGCTTTCTTTTTAATGTTCTTAACAAGACAAATTAAATAAAAGTAGACAATCCGTGATTGTTGCTAATCAGTTGGAGTTTCGTACGACTTTCTTAAGTTACCTATATGTCTAGCAACCTGATCAGGATGTCCCAGGGCAATTCTGTGTTTATGTAGATGTCCCCCACTATATGTGCGTAGTATTTTATTGGCAAATTGTTAGTCAAGAGACCTTGTTAATATTTTATGAAGTACTAGCTGGAAGATATTCTTTCGTTCTCTTTTGTTTTGAATTAACTGCAAACTGTTAGTGGATCTTAATTGTTTCGGATCTTCTTGAATATGGGTTTCCTACCCTAGTCATGTTCACCAATAAATGGGGTTCATATGCATTGGATGTTGCTGCATGTATTTTTGCAGTTCTTGCAGTTAGAGATAGGAAAAGTCAAATAAATAGCATCTGGATTATATAACAAATGCTTGATTTTCATTGCATGCTTGAGTGTTGGAAATGTTTGTTACTGTTTCCTTGTTCCCCATTCCCTTTTCACATTTATTTTTGCTGAGTTCTCATTTTAAAATTTTCTCTTTGATGCAGAGTTGAATGCACGTGATCCATTGCAGAGTCCTGAATTAGAGAACCTTCCGGATAGGAGAATTAGAAAAAAACGAGATGGTTCTGGTGATGATAAGCATCACGAGGATATTGCAGATATCAATGACAGACGCTTATCCTCAAGGGAAGATGTTGTCAAGGATGGGAGACCAAAAGATGAGAAGCACAAGGACGAGAGATACAGAGATAAGTACCGTGAAGATGTCGACAGGGAAAACAGGCACCGAGATGACAAGCAAAGAGATGAGCATGCAGCAAGAGATAACATAAACAACAGGTCTGATGATAGGCACTTGAGGGATGATAAAGATACTGTAGAATTTAGGCCGAAGAAATATAAGACTCAAGATGCTGATCGTGAGAGAGAGCATGATCATGATCGTGATTTTGATCGGGAAACTTATCAACGTGACAGAGATCGAGATCGGGACCATGACAGAGATCGAGATCGGGACCGTGACAGAGATCGGGACCGTGAGAGGGATCGGGACCGTGATCATGATCGTGATTGGGATTGGGATCGGGAAAGAGAGCATGACCGAGACCGAGACCGTGACAGGGATAGAGACCGTGACCGGGACCGAGATAGAGATCATGATCGGGACAGACATACTGACTACGATGGGGTGCATATTGATGACCGAAGTGCTAGATACAGAGATAGCAGGGGAAGGAAGAGATCACCTGATGATCTTGATGATTATAATGATGCAAAATCTAGAAGTGTTAAAACAGCTTATATTGACGTGGAAAAGAAATCTTTGGGCAATAGTAGAGTTGAGTCTGATACTGACAGAGGAAGGTCTCAATCACGCCAAACTCATCCAGATAATAATGCCAGCAGCAACAGGAGAAGGGCTTCCCCAAACACCAGCTCGCTTGTGGCTGCAGATGAGTACAGGTATCTGCATTTTCAAATTTTTAAAGGAAGTGGGAACACTTTATTATTTTTAATATCAGCTTATTAGTTTTTCTCGAGGATATTATTATCGTATTGTTTACAATTTGAATACAATTTAGGAGCAAAGTTTACAATTAACAAGCATAGCTGTTTGCATTCAGTATCATAGTGTGCTTCTCGTTGATGTCAATATCTGTATGTACTTTCTGTAATATGTATATTTGTTATTATTAGAGTTATTAAAAAGACTACACAACTGTGCCTTCACTTAGGTTTCTTTTATGTGCTTATCTACTTAAGTGTTTGCCTTTCTGAGTACAAGATTGTCCACAAGTATTTTTATTTGCACATTTATCAGGACAAGCCCAAATAATAGCTGTGTATTTGTAGATGGCTCTGAGTTTCTAGGATTCACATGGTAAACTCTGAATGTTCTCTGCCATCTGTCCCCCATATGGAACACAATGGAAATTTATGTTGTACAAAATTTAGCATATTCAATTCAGAATTATTTTGTCTAAAGTACTGAGTCTAGGAACTACACTGATCCAATGCAGAACATTAATTTTGCTGTGAGTATGCATTGTTATGTGGTACTGTACTCCATGGATTGAAAACTAGAATGGCAACTTAAAGGCAATGCGATTGAATCGTGTAACTTTCCTGTAGAACCATATAGTGATGGTGTGCTTTTTTTTTTTTTTCTTTTTTCTTTTTATATATAATATATAATATATTTATGGCTCAGGCAATTCAAACAAGAAGAACTGAAGAACAGAGATGCTGTGATAGAACACAGGTCAAAATCCATTTCGTCTAGAGAGGTTGGTAGTTTGCCAGGAGCATCAGATAGAGCTTCCAAGTACAGATCCTCTGAGAAGTCCACTAAAGTGGATGATGGGCATACTGGGGAGTTATCAGTTGAAAGATCTTCAAGTTCTAAAGCTTCGCCCATGGGCCTGGTGGAGAGATCTCCTTCATCGTCGAGTCTGGAGCGTAGATACATTAATAGATCTGGAGTTAGAAGAAGTCTTGATATTGAGGAATCAGGAAGGAGGAGCAGTGGTTCCATGGGTGCAAGAGATTTACCTTCTGCCGATGAAAGGCCAAGTCGTGATTTACCTTCGGAGAAGTCTCTAGCTGATGAATCAACCGCGCTTGATTCGCCCTTTTACACTAGAAATAGTCAAAGCAACTCTGCTCTGATTCCTCCACCATCTGGCTTCAGGGGTGGCCATGGCAGCCCTTCTTTTTTGGGTTCACTGGAGGAAGACGGTAGAACTAACACTGGTGTCCGCTACAAGAGGGGCAGTGATCCCAATTTGGGGCGAGGGCAAGGAAATGCTTGGAGAGGTGCTCCAAACTGGTCTTCACCTGTGCCAAATGGCTACATTCCTTTCCAACATGGGCCGCCTCATGGAGGTTTTCAAGCGATGATGCCTCCATTTGCATCCCCTCCTCTGTTTGGAGTCAGACCCTCGATGGAAATCAACCACTCTGGGATTCCTTATCATATACCTGAAGC
Organism: Jatropha curcas; assembly: GCF_041381405.1. Taxonomy (NCBI): domain Eukaryota; kingdom Viridiplantae; phylum Streptophyta; class Magnoliopsida; order Malpighiales; family Euphorbiaceae; genus Jatropha; species Jatropha curcas. The sequence continues at coordinate 1,473,936 of NC_143160.1, read as the reverse complement.
TGACAGGTTTTCTAGTCATCTGCGCCCCCTTGGATGGCAGAACATGATGGATGGGACAGGGCCTTCTCGCATGCATGGATGGGATGGAAATAATGGTGTATTTAGGGATGAATCACACATGTATGGGGGCCCAGAATGGGACCAAAATAGGCATCCAATTAATGGTCGAGGGTGGGAGAGTGGTGCAGACATTTGGAAAGGGCAAAATGGTGATGTGAATGTGGATTTGTTCTCAACATCCCTGAAAGAGGACTTTCCACCACAGACCCCTGTGGAAGATCTTTCAGCTAGGCATGAGGGTCAAAGGCCACAAAGTGAAGATAATCATCTTGGGGTTCAGGCTAAAACTGCAGAAACAAAGCTAGTTGTTGCTTCAGCAGCAAAATTATCTTTTAAGTCATCACCTAAACCTACCCCTGAGCAGACACCTGAGCCGTCTTCTAAATTGTCTAGTAATGACAATATTGCTCATGTTTACCGTGCTTACCTTTCCAATCTGGATATTTCAACTGAACTTACTGATCCAGAATTGTATGGTCAGTTTATAAGCTTGCTTGATGAAGAACCAAGTGATACTATTGATGAAGATGTTGCCATGCTTGTAAACTTGAAGGTAGAGTATATGAGATGTTTCTTACATTCTTTCTAGCTTCCTTGATCTCTTATTTTTGTGCTGTTCTATAATTATTTTAAATTATTTTCAATGTGGCAGGATGGTGCAAGAGCAGTACCAAAAAGTTCAAATACCTTGTTGAGTTCATCACTTTTCCCTGCTACAAGTGATTCTGTTTTTCAGGTATTCATCATGGACTATGATATATTAAATGACTTGTAGTTTAATTTGTCTTTTTGAAAGGCTGGAGATGAAATGAACTCTTTATGTACAATTTTTGCTTCAAGAAATCTATTAGGATATTATTCTTAGTTAACTTCAGAGAGGAGAATGATATGGCATGTACAATTTTTCTGCTCTTGTTTGGCAGGTTGTGTATATAAACCTTTACTATGTACAAATATGTATATGCGTAGAAATTAATTATCTGACTTGGGGGGTTTGGCAACATATATGCACTTTTCAGTCATTGGAATAAAGTTGTCTTGTTCTCCATTGATCGAAGGTGATTTATGACTGCAATAGTCGGATACATTTAGGACAAATTGTGGTTGAAAAAAGCTTCTTGGTTTTCTATTCTGGCATAGCATTTGGTGCTTACACTGTCGGTGTTTTTCTATCCCTGGTTTAGACTTAGCTTGGCACTTGATTTTATTTGTTTGGAATTATTTTCTCAATCACTTTCCTGGGATGGTTTTGTTTTGAATTATGTAGTCTGACATTCTGATTTGTTGCCTGCAGAGAGCAATGGACATCTACAAGAGACAAAGAGCAGGTTTGAGTCGTATGGCAATTGCTAATGGTGGAACAATAGATGTTATTTCAGCATCAAAAGTAGAGGAAGTCCCTGTTAATGATGTGGACATAGCAGAACAGCCACTTTTAAATCAGAAAGAAGAAATATTAGATGTGCAGATGTTGAATTTAGATGAGAATAAAGTGGAAGATGTTTTAATTGGTGATGTGCAGGAGAATTCAGAAGTGATTCTCAACCAGGAGGTAGATGGTCATGCTTGTAGCCCTGACCTGAAGTTGGAATCGCTGCATGAAGATCTTACCCATGATATATCAGAAAAGCCCTTGATGATTCTCAGAGGTGATAAGGTAGCTGGATCTAAGCTGGTGGATTCAGAAGATCCAAAGGGAGATTTTGTTTCAACTCCCAATGATGTGCCAAATGCTACTGAAGATTTACACACTGATGGCCATGATGGCCATGACATGGATGAGAGTGGCAAGACCAAAGGTAGTTATTCTTTTAATTGTGCTGAGGAGGGGCAGGGGTTTGGTGATGCAAAATGTGGTCCTTTATTTATTTTGGAGGGTTCCCCCAAGGCATCTAGGGATTTGATGCCTGGGTCAAATGAGTCTGAGTCGGTAATTTTAAGTCGGATACATCATTCTCCTGAAAGTACACATTGAGACAATTTCTATATCGATGTTCTTTATCTTCAATGCGTTTTTGGTTTAGTTATTTTTGTTGCTTTGCCTCCTTTTTTTTTTTTTTTTTTTTTTTTTTTTTTTTTTTGCAAGGAAATAAAAAGGAAGTCTGGTCTTTGTGTCCCCTGGAATAGGGGTCGTCAGGCCCTATCAAATTATCTGCATTCTCTTCTTTTACTGTCGAATGTAGTTGCTTGTGTGCATTCTCTGCTTCATGGTCTCATATTGACATCTGTCCTTAGTAGTGGTCAGGTATATACACACACACACACACACACACACACACACACACACACACACATATATATATATATATATGTATATATATATATATATATAGAGAGAGAGAGAGAGAGAGAGAGAGAATTTCCTGGCAATGAATAATTTCCTAGGATTTTGCATTGTACATTTTAGTTTTTACGTACACACACGCACAAACACAAACAATCATGTACTCAGCACCTGCACATAAATTTCATAGGTTTGAGTCGCTTAGTAACATTTTGTTCTAAGCAGTAATAAAATCTTAAAATGTGTACCTACCTCTCGCTAAACTGAGATCTTATGGGATTGCATGTGTGAAATTCACGCCCCCTCCCTTATTATAGGTCCTGTTGGGGATTCTAATTTTTACATCGAAAGACGGAAATGGAGGGACAACTTGAGTTTCCCGATCAATGATTGGCTATTCACTTCCAGTGTTCTTTTCCCTCTCTCTCTCATCGATACGGGGAATTGGGAAGAGGATCTTTGCCGCCGTACAAGAATGTCTGAACTCTCACTTCCTGTGTATTTTATTTATCTAAAAATAGAATTTTTAATTTTCAAGAACAAAATCAGAATTGAAATTTTGATTAGGACTTCTCGATATATCCTTCAGTATGGCCACCAATGAAATAAATTAATTTGACGAACATGTCGTTTGCAGTTCTTCAACTTGAAAGTATCAGCAATCCTCCCTTGGCTGCTTGACTTTTAGATAATTGATTATTCTATGAAACTGCATCGTTTGGTAAGTTTAACTGAGCTTGTGTTAACCCAAGCCCAAGTTCATATGTGAGCTCCACATGTATTATTATTTTTTTTAATATAAATCATAACCTAATTTGAATTTTGGGTATAAAAACTCTTGACATTTCAATTTTAGGGCATAGTTGTCAAAAAGTTAAATTAGAGTGTAATTACGTCCTTGCAAGACTCGAATTAGATATGGTTCTCCAAATTGATTTCGGAAAACAAGACTCAAATAAAGCTGTTTCTAATTAGTAAATCTTAACAAACACGAAAACCTACTCCTCTTAGAGCAAGGAATATACATATACCAATACATATACCTGCCTCTCTCTCAATAAAAGGACCCATCTATCTGTAACTTCGTTTCTAAATTACTGAAGAGAAATCATGGGTTGTTACTGTTCATCAAGTTCAGAGGGCAATGATTCTGGTTGGCGCTTTAATCATGAAAAATTCGGATCAACAGTCAATTTTTTCTATAACTTGACCGACTTTCCCGAGCGCCATGCTTTAGAACGTGCTATTTTGGAAGGAAAACAGAAGAAAGAGGAGCTACCCCAACAATTCGAAAACAAGATTGCTGAAATGGAAGGTACCGATGAGGCATTAATGATGTATAAACATTTGACTGCAGCCGACGCGAGCACGGCCCATTGTCGTTTGTCGATTCCAAACGACGAACCCCATGTGAGTTTTTGACAAAAGAAGAGAAGGAAATGATTAGAAAGGGTAAAACACATATACCAGTGAAGATTATTGAGCCTTCGTCTTCGTCCCATTGTCGTTTGTGGATTCCAAAACGACAAACCCTATGTGAATTTTTGACAAAAGAAGAGAAGGGAAGGATTAGAAAGGGTAAAACACGTATACCAGTGAAGACTATTGAGCCTTCGTCTTCTTTGGATGTGAGTGACATGAATTTCGCGCAAGTGAATATGAAAAAGAAAGATGGTTACGTTAGCTCAGAGTATGTGTTAACAGCTAATTGGAATTCTGTTAGAGATAGAAATAATCTAAAAGAAGGAGACGCTGTTCAGATATGGTCTTTTAGAGTTGAACAGAAGCTTCATTTTGCATTGGTTTAGGTTGAGTTTCAGTTTATTAGGTTGTAATTCTTCTTCTTCTTTTTTTTTTTGCGATTCTCTTTTTTCCCCTCTACATTGCCATTTTGTATTTGAATTGTCAGGATGGAATTATTTTCTACTTCAGAATTATAAATTCTTCTCTTTATTCTCTACTTATTAGCTGATATTAAATTTGATGTTTCTTCCCTTAAATAAATAAAATTTCACTCTGCTATTGTCACATGCAAATGCTTGTCGACTTCGTTTCCGGGGTGGAGAAAAACAGGAAAAGCTATAACGTATTCTAATGGAAAAATAAAATTCAGAATGGTTCGCATTTAATTAAGCTCTGAATACACATATTTACACAAATGCCTGAACCAAAAAAAAGCAGGAAAAACCTATAACATTTTATTAAGCTCAAAGAACAAAAGATTGTTATCAAAAGGACTAAAAAAAATTTTTCTTTTTTCCTTTTGGTAAAAAATTACAACTCCTGTGTGACTGTGAGATCCCATAGGCAGGGTGGGGATTGGGTTAGTGCTCCTTGCGGAGAAACAATAACTGTGCTGTAAGTGTAACCTAATTCATGAATTTCCGACAGTTTGGAGCTTTACATAAACAGGGAACTTTGAATTCATCGGGCTCATCAGGATCAAATAGGTAATCATACCTGCCAGAAATGAGTAGCAACAGTGAATTTAAGAGTGAAAAGCATGTTAAACACTGAAGTTTTCATAGGGAGAGAGAAGTACGTTAGCTCATCACCGGCAAGTACGTTAGTCTTAGCAATAAGGACAATACGACTTTCATCGTCACCCACACTCATGATCCTGGCATAGCAATTTGGCATACACTGTAGCAAAGTTGAATTTAAGGATATCATGCTGAGGAAACGAGTAAAACCAATACAAGATTTATAAAAAAGATGACAACTTTGTCCTTCAAACTATATGTGCATGGCTGACTGCAGGAGAGAAAAAAATCGAGCTCCAAATAGAAGGGGGAAAATATAACAAGTCACAAGTTAGATAAGAGACACTCACTGAATGGTTTATTAGGCGTGCGATGTTTCCTTTGTCAGTGGCGTCTACCACTACCTCTTCACTTATCTTGAAAAGCTGCAGAAGAAAACCAGATCACAGATTAGTCCTCAAATGGAAAAAAGCTATCGGATGATAGTAACTTCGGCTAAGAGACACAGCCTCAATATTGTTCAACAGAAGAACTGTCTATATCCAACTCACATTTCCCTAAGCATCTGAACAACTACTGCCATGTTGCACTTAACTAGAACCACTTGCACATTATAAAGGAGTAAATGATAGAAAAACTCACATAGCAGTCTTTCCCTTCTGACCGGTAGCGTGCCTCCCTAAGATCTGCTATGCTGCGCCTTACCTGTTCACCACGATATTCAAGGACCTGGAGACAACCGCATGTTTGTTAATAAAACAAACACACACACAGAGACAGACACATTTCCATGAAATAAGACATTGGAATGTCAGTGCATATGCAAACACATAAGTGCAGTTCACATTCATTTTGCATAAGTAATACATTTCTAACATATCAAAAATTTCAAGGATATCTCATTGGAAAGAGTCGCAAACACGTCCTTTTGATTAAGCACAAAATGTCAGCACATATCACCATTGCATAGGGCATTTTTCCATCAGAAAAGCTACTTTAAACAAGCCTGTTTTGATTTTTGACAGAAACAACATATACCATTTCTCCTTCTTGAATGTTTCTACGAGCAAAAAGGCCCCATCCATGTATCCCAGATCTACCAAAGCAAACACGATCATTTTCCGTTCTCTGGGCTCAAGTTCAAACCAGGTAAATAGTTAGAAGGATAAATAGAAGTTACAGTCAATAAGAAAAAAACAAAGGATGAAGATTTTGCCTGCAAGTGGTAAAGCCTTTCCCTGAATGAAGAAAAACTTTTAGGTTCCTCAACTACCTGTCAAAATAACAAGACCAAGAATGTTGCCCCAAGATTGGTTATGCTTTCCAAATAAAAAGCAAAAAAGGTAAGAATTCCACAAAGAAGTAAAAAGAAACTTACTCTGAATGCATTGAAACTTCGTATTACATCTAAAGGATGATGACAAGGTCGCATTAATCGGTGGGCAATTGCTTCTTCTTCTGTTCTCTATTAAATTGAAAAAAATAAAAAAGGAGGGGTGAGTTTAATTAACAGCCGAGAACTTTTTAGGTAGTAATGATTTGGAGAAGTAAAGAAAGTAACTGCAGAAAAACTCACACGTCCATCATTAGATAATGTAAATGGATTACATAATATGAACCATTAAAGAGATCAGTTACATAGTTGCTCAGCATTGATCAGCATAACAAAAACCCACACACAATTTATTAACACACTGTTAACCAGACTGTAAACTCTCGTGTAGGTTACCTTCTTATTGTTGTTTACTCTTTTAAAGACCCGACATCTTGCAGCAGAGAGGGGCTCAACCTCAGTAGTTTCTTCTGTTGGCAACTCTTCCAGTTTCACTCTATTGGATGAAATTAACCTTGTACCAGCCCTCTTCTTATTTTGAATAAGGCTTTTGGCAGAAAAAACCCCTAGAGGAGTCTGTATGATCAAAACTGTATCTGGATTTGGAGCTCTGCACCAGAAATAGAATTTGAAGACTGAATATCCAGAGAGATTTATTATCTTATGTTTCTTGAGAAATATAGTCACTAGAGACAATAAACCAAGTAAAGCTATAACTGAGAGGGAATGTCAATTAGCTTTATTATCACAGATGAGGATGCTGTACCTGTGATACGCACAATATGAAACCATTTTCGTAGTCTGTCTCCCATTTTTCTCCAAGCAATGCAACTGCATATCAGAAAGTACAACTAACAGAATAAGAAATTGGCAAGAAAGATCTACAATAGAAAGCAGTCCACATGACATAGTATATTCTCCAAGAATACAAATAGTGTGTTTTTTTATATGCCTAAGGCAAAATAGCAATAGCGAAAGGTTTTGCAAATAGACAACAATCGAGAAACTCACCTCCATGCGATACCCTGCCCTTGAAGCACACATTGCATGGTAATAAGTGGAACACTTGGAACATTGAGTGCAGGAACCATGAATTTGCTTACAAATAACACAAATCTGAAGTTCATGGCAAAAAAACATATTTAGATCCCATAATACTTTCTCATCAAATGCCAAAGAGTTATTAACCCACAAGAATGCATTTTAAGAAGAGAAGAGAGGGAAATTAAAGGCACATCAACTGATAGTGATGCGGTGAATTCTAAATCATTTGTACCTTTACAAAAGCATTTGAAGGGATACTTAAGATTCCAACAGCAGGTTCCATCTTTTCATCACTTGCAAAGGAGACTTCAGGTTGAAACCAAGCACAGGTAACATGAACCCATAATGTCTCAACATCAGTCGGCTTTAGAGCACCACCTAACAAAAATTCACAAAATCATCTATGATGACAACAAACAGCAAATGTGAAAACCAGCTGTGGACAGTTTTATAAATATCCATGCTTGGTAGTAAAGTACATTTGACAAAAAAATAGGCAAATATGCACATATATTCTCTTCAAACTAAGAACTTCAATATCTATATACCCCAAATTATTAGTGAATGTAAACAAAAAAGTTAGCCAACCTTTTACTGGACAAAGGCAACACTCCCGCTTAACATCAGGTGTTTCACATGCCTTGCAAACCCAGGAAGTGAAGTCCTGCACATTCCTTGCTCCATAGCATTCTTGATGAACAGCTATCTGACACCTGGGAAGCAGATAAGAGATCAGCCATATTGTACAACAAATAAATCTCCATCCCAAAAAGAATTAAAAAAACAAAATCCTGCATCAGGAGAGAAAGAGAGCAAGAAGAATGAGCAACAGGTCTCTCTATTTACTTTTTACCGTGAGTTCATTTAGTAGACTACACTACACAAGTATTACAAAGAGCAGGCAATTACAAGGGCATTTCTTTGAGGCTTACACCATTTGAATACATGGCAGAAAGTAAATATATATGCAGTATGTATGACTATAGCTTTCTGACTTGTTAAACAGTATATTTGAGCATTCCAATTAATCTGTCTTTGAGTCTTTTAGAGTTGGGTCAATTAGTTGCTTTAAATGTCAATAGATTTTTCCTAAGCATCAAAATATGTCTGATCTCGGGACCTTTTACAACAAGCAATGGAATAGATGCACATAATACCTGTTTCATAGTGATAAATCTTAGACTAATTAGTTGATAAAAGATAATCCCTATGGACAGTACTTGCATTACCTGTTGCAGATGATAATTTTGTTGTAGTCCCAATCTTCAACCCATCTACATACAGCACAACGTTCTGTTGTCCACTTTGCATAAACAGGTTCGTATTTCTCTGCCATGAAAGTAATGACAATCAGTTGATTAAACAGTGCGAGAAATTAAGATAGTGCAGCAGAGGACAACATGATGATTAGATAGTAGTATTCCGTTCCTGAAAAAGAAATATACCCTGTAAAAATGCAAGCAACTTCTGCTTTCTCTCCTTAATGGAAGGGCGCTTTGGAGGTTTGGTAGAAACAGAACGTGCATGATTCTCTGCTAACTGCATCATCTGCACAGTGAAAAAGAGAACATATTGGAAAAATGAACTTCACATGTGAATAGTGCACCTATGAAAAAGGCGATGATGGACAAACCCATTGTTCTAGTGGCAGCATAGAACCTTTCACCCTAATACTGGTCCTCCAATTTTTAATTTTGGAACCTGTATGCCGTTCCCATTCACTAAGCGCTTGCTTTTCTAGGCCACAAGACCCACATTTGCACACAACCCTTTGAACCAAAGAGAAAAGATAAACATCAATGAACTGAAACAGAAACTTTCAGTTGTCAAGGGCAAAGAAGATTTCCCAGATCAATAAAGTTAATGGCTGAAACTATTTGCACAAATAAAACTCTTGCTAATCTCTAAAGGTTGGTCATCTGCATAAATTATTGAAAAATAAAACAGGTTTCTCTTACTTAGTTCATATACATGAGAAAGAAAATCATGAAACAATTAATTTGTATCAAGGTCCCATTTATTATAATTAACAGAATACAACAATAATTTCTTCCTAGCAGTCAGATAAATTGTTTGCATGTGGTAAGCTAATTAATAAGCTACAAACTGTTATTTTAACCTGGAAGCAGAGTGCCATAGGTAATTGACTATTTAATTTAAGAAATGAGTAAATGTAAAGTAAACAAAAGTGTGTGCACTGTAAAGTTATATTTTTACTTACAGGTGAAGGCTTGGGAAATATATGCCTTCTACCCCTGAGCAGACAACGGTAACTTTGTTTGGCAGTGTTAGTTGTCCATTACTTTTGTTCAATCTGTAAACATTTGAACCATATGATATAAATCCATTAAATAAGAACGGCGATTTACCAATTCCATGCTTCTGAAAAATATATAAAATAAAAGAACCAGCTTACTTGGATTTTGGCTGCCCTTTCTCTGAATCAGACAGTTCAAAGTTAAATTTTGCTTTGCAACTAGGGCAGTAATAATCAGTGCCCTCCAGATCCTTCAAGCATAACAAAATGGTGGGAGTTGGAAACTTCTATTTATGCAGAGGAATGATAATACAAAATTATTATTATGATGGACATACCTTAAAACGGTTGTTTGAAATTTTGTCACACTCAGCATGTACCCAAACTTTACAGCCATCGCAGCGCACCTAATTGCAAGCAGATCCCAGAAAGTAAATCAAAAGGAGGGATGTTGGGTACAAAAGAAAAAAAAAAGAGGAAGAAGGAGAAGGGGTTGTTTGGGGGGGGGGGGGGGGGGTGGCATTTATAGAATAACTAGTAGTTTGCCTCACCCAGCTCCCACTGTCTGAATGATTCCAAATCTTCTTGCATATACCACAATAATGTTTTGACTTTGTTAACTGCAGTGACAAATTTTGCACATATGAGAACTACAAAATGAAAACACAGACTTTTAACCATAGTGGACAAAACTTAATGCATGTAAAACCCAAGGCAAAGCAAGTGGCACCAACCCTAGTACATGTTTTGCATAAGAATTGGCCTCCAGGAGTTGAAGACTTCATCTTCTTTGACAATTTAAAAGGCAGGCTCATGCCACAACCTTCGCAGGGTCGCATGGTTTTACTGTTCCCAAGTATATCCTGAACCAGATAAACCAAGATTGATTAATTCAGAAGGAAGGAGCTAGAATTGGAACCTTATTGTTCATTTTGTCATAAATTCCCCTGGTAGATTCTGACAAAATGCAGTACCAGTTTAAGTTGAGTGAGCCTTGTCACTCAGCTCCCAACTAATGAAACACCAAAATTAAAGAATTTAGGGGCATGCTCAAAAAGGAAAAATAAAGGGGGAAAAGATGAGAGAGATTGCAGGCATGCAGCTTTTATAGGTTCCGTGCTTAATGTAAAACAGAAGCTAGAAACTCAGTTGTCCTTATAAATGGGTTAATTTTTAGAAAAATAAGAAAGTAGTGTTCAAAAGTGGGTTTCTTTGCCTATGGCCAGGAGTGCTTCCTGGTTGCGCTCCCAAAATCGCTACCACCCCACAATAACAGAAAAATAAAAGATACAAAGATCATGTTATTGGCAGAATTGACACTGGGAACCTTTACAATCCCTCTTTTACATTCTAATCTTCAAGCAACAATAAGCAAAATGTTAAGTTGGAAAGTTGTAGAAGTAGTACTTCAATATTTCAAGACATTAATGACACAACAAGATGCGGACTAGATATTGCTGTCTGTCAGTTTTACTTAAAATCACCACATATTGCCCATGCAATTCTGAGTTCTCTAATACTAACTTAATAATGTCTATTCACATCATCAGCTTGAAGGGACAGAAGGATTAGTTTTCATGTAGTCGTCTACCATCTAGGGGGTGGGATGAGGGTATTTAAGGAAAAAATGATTGAGAAAGTAAACTGAGAAAAACTTGCCTGGTTTGGAGACTGGCAATCCTGATCTTGATTCGAACCCGTTGCTTCTTGAAGCCATCTATAAATAGATTCATCATACATTGGATTCCCAGCTGCCATGTTTATATCCTGTAACAATTTCTCTGTAAATCCCTGTTCTGCCAGAAATGCCTCCTCAATTGACATCTGGAAATCGCTAGGATTACAGTCCATCAATTCAGACTGCTCCTGGAACCTACATAAGAAAAAAGAACCTTGCTTCAAAAAAAAAACTGATCCCATGTAAACAAACTCAATTATAAGAAACACACCTGTCTGCAAAATCCATAAACGGAAAGATCATCCCCCTTCTAATCCAAGAATAATCCTGTCAGAACCAGTCAATGAAGCATAATTAATGTCACATCCTTCAAAAGTAAAGCTTTCAACACAAGCTTCACAAAATGAATGAAGCTCGCTATACAGGAAATAATTCATTATTCATACCCTTTGATTCTCATTCCCAGTGTGACCAAAAAACATAACACAAGCCGCATCAGGTATGCAGGACCTCAAAACCAGCTCTGGTGCTTGGGTCATTGGATCAATCACAATGGCTGGCCAAAATGGGTCCTTCTTCCCCGACTTTGCCCATACTATATCACCCGAATAGAAATCCTCCGGTCCATACAATCCTTCTTTCCTCTCTGGCCTCTCCAAGCTGCTTAAGTCCATAACTGCACACTTAGCATCTTCCTCCAATTGCTCATGTAATGAAGTGAGCGTACTGCGTGAACTCAAATACTTCTTAAACCCCATTTCTCCGCCATCTTCTTCCTCACACAATGTGGCATATTTATGAGACCTACATCCAATTCTCTGCCCAATTTTCTGTTTCTTCATATTGCTAGTACATGTTTTTGGTGTTCGAAAACTGAATTTGTCTCTCTCTCTATCCTTCCTACTAGCACTCGTATTGTTATCACATAAAATATCGTCATCATAATCACAATCGCGCAAGCTAGTCTTACTCTCTTTCCTCCAGTTCTCAATAACTGAATCATTAAACCTTGAAGGGAGTACCTGAACCCGCCCTCTGGACGTCCGCACGAGTGGGGGACGCGAGACTTCCACTGTACGATTATTTGCTCTAATTGAATCTCGACCCTTAGATTTAGGCTGCGACTCCACCTCTCCGGGAGGGGAGCAGGACACCTCGGTGTACCAAGAAGCAGCAAATCCCTTGTCCGAGTCCACCTTGGAGGCGGGGAGGATCCCACGAAGTCCAACGGGAATTATGCCGGCAGCCACCTGGCCGAGAAGATTGAGAGGGTAATAATCATTAATTTTCCGCTTCTTCCGAGCCGAAGCCGAGCTATCGTCGTCTTCTCCCGCCGAGTCGCCAAGCTTGTACCGTTTAAGACTCGGCATTTGGGATTTCAGGTTGCGCTTGATAATCATTCTCGTTAAATAATATATATAACAGAAACTAACAGAAAAAAAATCACCTCATGAATCAATTTTAGCAACTAGAATCCAAATTCAACCTTTGAACCCCCTCTTAATTACAAATGGAAACTCCAATTCCAAAAACACCCGTAAAACCCTAATTGCAAGAGGCAATTCCGAAGCATAGACAAATCGAAACGATATAACAGAGAGGTTTTAATTGCCCTCAAAAAACAGAAACAAATAATTAGAAACCAGTTAAACGGAAACAAAAGAGAGAGAATTCCGACTAAAAGAACATAACCATAGAGAATTTAATAGAAGAGATCGAAATTGCAGAGAGAAGACAAGGAACAGAGATCTAATTCGAAGAAGAGCGCTTTCTCTCTCTTATTTTTAATTTTCTCTCTCTAACTGCTTCACAGAGTATAGAGAAAGAAAGGATATACTAATATTATAATAACAAATTGTAATGTGACTACTACTTCTACTGACTAAATAATTAAATTAAATTAAAAATTAAAAATAATGACTTGAAATTAGAAATCCTCCTTCTCAAAATTTTTATTTTAGAAAGAGAGGATCAGGATTCAGGAGAGGAAGTGATCGGCGTTATCCATCTATCTATCTCGTATTAGTGCGTGAGTTTATTACGTGGTGTGTGTACTGTAATGTGCAGAGGCTAACATTGCGCTTGACGTGTTTTTTAAGGTACATAAAATTTCGACGACTCCTAATTCTTTAAGGTTTCGAGTTTCTGCACTCTGGCGGATTCGTTTAATATCGGATAGCATTTTGTTTAATTAGTTGTCGAGAAAATGAAGATTACAGTTTTTTTTTTTTTTTAATCCTATGAGCAGAGAGAAACAAAAATGTTGAATTTGGTTCCAAGAATGGCGGAGCTTTCTATTTAAATTGTTACTACAATGCCAAATTCTCACATGAACTTAGTACGTAAACTATTTTGAGTTATGCTCGAAGTCTGAAAATTCAAAATTGGTGAGGTTTGGGAAGAGGCGGAGATGGGTGGCACCACCTTTGAGTAAATGAGAGAATATGAGGGCAGGTGGTGGCGGGAGGTGGTTGTTTGGATTTGATTTTCCTTTTTTCTTTTTTTTTTAAAGGTATATCGATGTCTGTCGACGTGAGGATTTTATTTTCCCACCAATTTCTTGGAGGGTATTTTTGGTAGTTTATTTATCAGACTGGAGCGAAATTTAATTTGGAGAAAAAAATTATTGGCTTTCTCTTCTGTAATTCCGCATGTTTATTCAATTTATATTCGGTTTTGGCATGTTTAATTGGTCTAGTATATAAAAATCGAGGTTAGGGCAATTGATGATGATAGGCTGACGACTGTGGTTAGGGCACGCATTTCTTCTCCATCTTCTTGGCTTGGTGGTGGACCTTTTTGGGGGTAACATAATATTTGTGTTTCAGAGATCAAGGGATGTGATGATGGGTTGGTTCCAAATATATAATCACGAATGATATTTTTTATTCCATTAAAGGAAACGAAATAAATTAAACATACAAATCTGCAACTTCCGGTGGTAAGAACTGAGAGAATACCTGTAGACGGCGGCGGGGCCACCAGAGATGGAACCATTGAAAGTCTGAAACTATGAAGTTGTGATGGCCTAGGCCTTTATTGGGTTGGGCTCAAGTTTCAAGTTTCAACCTTTAACACTAGGCAGGCATCAATTTTGCCAAGAGAATGCAAAGGGTATTTTGGGAAGGTGGATGTAATCAAAATCTTGGCTTGTTTTTTGATGGCTGGCTGGGCTCTGTAAATTTTCTGACAAGAACCACTGTCCAATTCTTCTGGATATGGATGGGTTGTTGTACGGAGATGTATCCATCAAATAAGTTGGCGCAGTGTTTTAAGAATCTGATATTCCGGCTTGTGAACAAGGTTTTGCTGTAAAATTAAGACATGGTGATTGGTCAGGCATTTTCAAGTCGTGGCAAGAATTGGATTACTTTGGAAGCCTGTCTACGTTACTTCACAATCATAACATTAATCACTGGAAAAGTTCATTAATACGGTTAAAGCACCTAATTGATTTTGAACATAATCATGACAGAAAAGACACCGGTCCTGGGATTACAGAATCTAAGACTCTCTTGCTGGATTTCTTGTCTTAAGAACACGTAACCCTCACCCGTACCTAGTGGAAACCAGGACAACAACTTTTGTTCTTAAACTTCCTATCTGTCTATTTCAGGTTATTGCAGTTTTGGTTAACCATGATCCAGGATTAAAAAAAACCCAGAACAGCAAACTTTCCCCAAGAGCTTGATTATTCTTGATTAGGAGATTAATTATACTTAATTAAGAGAAACGGTGTTAGCTATCATGCCAAATGTTGTAGAAGAGGAAAAAGAAGAAAAGATAGGAGAAATGCCATTTCATAGCATACATAATATAAACAAGTACAATTCTATTCTTTTTTTCCTTTTATTCCTTCTTTCTGCTTCTGTCTTTTTATTCAACACAGCCTTATGTACAAACTCTACTTGATCATATTGGTCTACTAAGGAGCTTATTTATAGCCAATAAGAGATCGACTACTTTGCAGGATTCGGGAAGGTAGGGTCTGGTTTATTCCACAATACTTGTTTAGCTTCCACCATTACTATTTTCCAGGCTCATGGGATTTCCGATTTGTTTGATTACTGCTGCTGCATCACACTGAACTATTTCATTCTATTCCTTCTCTTCCATGATTAGTTAAAAGCTATTGTCTCTTGGAAATATCAGAGTCTTCAGTCTTTGCAAACCTTCCTCGGATCCTTGGTTGACTGTCTGCGAGAGCTTTCCTGCAAGCATACTGGAACAAACATTTTATGAGTTAACTCTGGTCTGTGAAAGAGAAGAATAAAGGAATTCAGGCATATCATCTTGTAGAGCTGTGAGAGCAAGAGTAGGTTCTACTGTAAAGTATTATGTATTTCAGGCAAGGGCATATCGAACTTGTAATTTTGGTGGGGGGAAATAAACATATTAAAGCTTTTCTTTTTTGGGTTACCTTAATTTTCCTGCCGAAATTCCTCTTTGTCTTCTTATTCCGGTACCTTGAAAGCTTTTCCTTACGGTCTTCAGTAGTGCAGCTGCTGATAGTTAATGGTCGATCCAGCGTGGAATGGATGAGGCTTATATTGCCATTACCAAGAGTCTGTCAATAAAACCCATTATCAATGACCATCCTCATCCTGTGGAAATGACCAGAAGATTCTAAACAATTCTCAGTCTATAGACTTCATCACAGAGCCAATTCAAGCTCCATGTTGAATTGCATAGAAATGTTCCACTAGAATCTGGTGGTTTATGCCACACGAATGGTAAAGGAAAGGGAAAAAAAAATGGAAATAAAGAGAACAGATAATCATTTCATAAGAACTGGATGTTTTTGTTCATCATAGTCTACAATTTAACCAGTAAGGAAGGAGGAAGGTGTCGGTTATCTTATCACACAAAAGGGCTGTCTGGGGCTATTGTCCTGTTCCAGAAACACTAACATGAGACACAAAGGTTGGTCTATGCTGGATAACAGATGCATGTCTTTCTTATGAGTGTTTTTATTGTTCAAGGCAGCAGCCTGAACATATAAAAACTTGGTGAAGTTGGATCTAAAATTCTTCAGAGAAATTTTTAAATACACACATAAAACCCTGCCAATCTATCGTGACAGCCGAAGAATGAAGCGAGCAGCCATGATTTTATTCTTTGACAGGTAAAAGGTCTATATCCCCAGGTCCCATCTCAGGAAACTTTAATCTAAGGGGAACCATACAAATGCACTAGAAAACATATTATCATATGTAGAGAGTAATCACAACAGAAGAGCAGTGGAACAAGCAAAAGAATGTAATTCACTCTGACCTTTATATCTCCCTCACTGTATGCTCTTCTCATTCCATAAACAGTTCCTAGATCCACTCCAGAAAAATCCAGAAAATTTGGCTTAACTGCAGCTCCATGTACCCATTCCATTGAGCTCAAGCATCCTGAGCTGACACTTTTTGGTAATGGTACATCAGGAAGGACTTTGTTTTCTTGAATCTGGTTTTCGTCAGCCCTCATGACAGGAATCTTGATGTCCAGAATCTCTGCGAGCGGTGTTTCTATGGCTGCTTTTTCCATGAGGTCCTTCCTGCACTCATAGAAAACCTCACTTAAAAACTGCTCGGTTTGAATTGATTCAATATCTGCCACCTTCAGTCCTTGCGAGGAGATGACTTCATCCCCACAGGAGATCATTGAAATGGCTGCTGTCATGGGATCAAGCCCCACAATTGACTCTTCAATGATTGGTTCTGGAGCTTTAAATAGATCCCCTTCTCCTCCGAGATCATATTCTGATATGGTAGAGGTTGGAAATATGTTGCGCTACATTAACAAGAAAAAAAAAATTACATTACATGAGAAAGTTGGTATGTCAAATATTGACTTGAACTCATAAGCGTCATCACAGCATAAGATTCTTAAATAAGCTGCAAGTAAGAAAGTGGTAGTTAACTTTGATTGCAAGTGCTGATTGGCGAACATATTTAGATAATAGAAAGAAATCATACGCAACTTTACAGATGTGTTAAATATAATCCTGATCCATGAGAACCTAAAACTTAAGCCAACAATGGAATAATAATTAAAAAAAAAAAAAAAAGGTAAACTTTAATGCCCCAGAATAGCATCTTATTTGGTCTTTCACTAGAGTTCAACAAGTGCAGTTACAAGAATAGCTATCAAGCATATGTTAAAATTGCATCCACACAGGCTCTTGAACAAAAATCCAAAATTACATATACTTCAATTTCACAATTCAACTTCTAAGATACTCCATTCATTAATACAAACAAATTGAACACTGAACTGAATACATGTTCCAAAAAAATGGATTGAAGGTACAAAATGAAACGACTCAAGTATTTGGAATCAAGTTCCTTTAAGATGGCCAAGCTCAGGTCCAGTAAGGGATAAAAAGGATAATATTATTTGCACAAAAATCAACCACTTTTAACAAAAGCAACCCTTTGAAGGGTAAGTTTCTTTTCTATTTCATTTCCCAAGTTTAGTTTCCCCACTAAAGAGAGAGATAAAGAAAAGGCGAAAAACATAAAATAGAAGTGGAGAATACTTTCCCTGTTTAGCTTTCCCCACTTTTTCCTTCTTTATGCCTAAAAAAATAATAATAAGCAAGGACTTTTTCTTCTTTTATCAACTTGTAAGTGAATGGAAAAGCCTAAATTAAAAAGACTAACACTGATTCACATCACACAATTGGAGGAAATGGAAGAAAGATAAAAAGAACACGGAACTTGGGACAGTACAGTATAATCATTTTCGTTTTTCACTCCCTATTTTTCTTTCTCTGTCCTTTATTTTTTGCCAATTCCTCTTTTTTTCCAGATCTAATAATGTAAAGAGGACATCTATTATTTTTATTTTAAGACCTATTTGGTTACTCAGGAAATGTTAAATTAAAAAGAAGAGAACTAAGGCAAAACGAATCAACCAAAACATAAAGCTTCCAAATTTAGACCTTCCCATCAGTTTCCAGCCAGCCAAACAGAGAAGCAAAGATGAGGAAAATAAAACAAAAAATCAAACTTCAGCCAAAATTAAGAACCTGCAGATCAGAAATTGAACTTCAAATAAAAATTTAATGAAGAGTGAATCAATAATAATCATATTTTCACTGCAACAAACAGATGCATCCTCTTCATCTATCCCATTTTCTGACAGAAAAAACAGAGTAAAATTACACTAGAAAAAGAAAGGCAAAATTGAAGTGCACATAAGTATAAATTAAAACTCCAACTCCTCATTAGCTAAAACCCATCTCGAAAACCCATCAAACAAATGCAGATCACTGAAATTAACAGTGTATAGGTAGAAAATACAAAGAGAAAGGCATATAAATGCATGCAAACAAACATAAGGAGAAAGAGAGAAGAGAAAAGAGCACCATTGAAGCATTGGTCCTCTGATACTTGCAGAACTCTTCAAGTTGTTGAAAATCTTGAGAGAAATTCTGCATATAGGGAAGCAATAGCCCAGTATCTGCATACATTTCTCCAGTAAAAAATTGCAGTCCCTCTATTTCCAAGAATCAAAGAGGTTTTCTTCTATAAGCAAAGAGAAAATCACCTGGTCAAAAACAAAAGAGACGCACACTAAGGCAGAGCAGCCAAAATGCACACAAAAGAGAGAGAGAGAGAGAGAGGAAATTGGTTTGGTCTTGGGCTTTGAATTGATTTTGATTTAGAAGTTAAGGAGAGAGAATTTATATATACAATAATTAGGTGATGTTAATTACTTTATTTTTTTAAAAGAAAAATAATGGGATGACGTAATATATTAGGTTTCAAATAAGGACAAAGTGTAAAAGGACACAATGATACTTACACTGTCCCCATGTCTACTTACTATCAAAGCACTTTTTTTTTTTTTTTTTTATTAATAATATACATAGCGTTGAATTTTAATATATTTTTTAATCTTGAAATTGTATTTTAATATCATTATATTGCAATGTGAAAAGCTGAATGCACCCACCCAAAACGGTGTCTTATGCTTTGTTTGGAAGAGGGGGAAGTAAAATAAGGGGTGAAAGTTTAATAGTGGTGAAAAATTTTAATATTCATTTTCTTTCCAAAATTCTTTTTTATTTTTTACCTCAAATCAAACAAAGAATTTTGATAATCCCAAAAAATTTACTCTTTATCTTACATTCATCCAAACTTTAAATCCATCCAAATAAAGACTTAGTGGGGATGGGATCATCACTCAGCAGTCTATCTCATGCCAGATATGGGCCCACGCGCTTCTCTTCGAGCGTGCTACATGAATTTTGCAATTAACTCTATATATAGAAAATGGAGTCTGCATTTAAATTTATAAATTTTAAATATTTTGATATTTTTTTAGCAATATTTTTAGAATTTTTAAATTTTGATATATAAAAGTATTGATTTGATATATAAGTAGAGTAATCTTTTGAAATAAAGATTTTTACATCTCACAACTATTTAATAAATCTCCAATTGATGTAACTTTGCAAGTTGAGTTGTTAAATGAAATGATTTTACAAGTTGAAGTGTTTACAAATATAATTTTTATAAATTTAAGTATTTAATGGGTCAGAGTAAAAGTTGAAAGTGATATAAAGGTAAATTAGTAAAGTCGGGGATGAATTTATTTACTCAGCCGATAAATCTATAGTGCATGAATTCGAAAATAAAATTCATATATTATACAGCGTTCCTTTCATCTCAAATTATAGGTCATTTAAAGATTTATATAAGGACTAATGAAGAATTAATTTCAAAAATTATAATAAAATTATAGATAATTTGCTCAAATTAATGAAAATTTATAAAAATAGTTATTTAGCAAATTCATAATTAATCTTATAACAGAAGAGGAGTCCAGTATTAAAATGATGAATATTTTATTAGACAATATTTAACTTTGTTTGCAATCAATGATTTAAAGTAAATAAAAGCCTTGATTGATATTTCAAGTAACAACTTATTTGAATGAATGCGACTGCTAGTTATTTGTAACTACTAAGCTAGTTCAAACTTTGGATTGGGCTGGGCCATTACAAATTTTAAACCTCGATCCAATTTTGCTTCTGATGAATTGTTTGGATTTTTCTTTTTCAAATTTTGAATATTTATTTACGATGCAATATATATATATATATATATTCATGGGCAAATTACCGTGAAATTTGATTGGAATTGCTATTCCTCCTAAATAAATTATCGCAAAATCTCCAAAGATGGTTCTGTTAAACTACTTAGTCCTTTCATCTAAAAATTTTCTGAAGTGAGGGACGAAATAGCAATTTTATAATAAATGTAAAAGATTGAATAGTAAAAAACATATTAAATATGAAAGAACAAATAGTCAAATATTATAAGGCATTTAATTACAAAATAAAGACGTTTAAATAGAATGACTAGATAGTTTAACAAGCCTATGGTGTAAAATTGATTCAACATTCCAATTGAAATTGAAATTTCAAACCAATTTTTAATTTAAAATGAACTTTCAAAATAACAAATTCAAAATGAAATGCATTTTTAAAAATTTTAAATATAAAAAATATTTGAAAGATGAAATTAATAGGTCAATCATTAATTCCTTAAAAAAAAAAAAATTGCTTGTACGTAACGATCTCTCAAAACAAATGGCTAATTCTTATATGCAATATAACTCGGAACTTAATCACAGAATTGTTGATCTAAATAATTTATTTAAGCAGAAAAATATTATTAATCATCTGAAACTGAGTTGAAAGATTTTGTTTTGTTATTCATTTTTCAATGAATCGAATGTTGAATACGTAGATATGGTATTTGACAAAAGAATTTCGTCAAAGGGCTTTTGATTGTTAGCACTTAATTGCAAGTAGCAACGTCACCCCATAAATCAAATGCAACGTGTATCTTTAGATTAGCTTACAGTTAAACTAATACTAATTCATTATTAGTCGGTGTACAAGACAGTTCGAATAGTAATAATTAGTAATATAACTTTTGATAATTTAACTTGCCGGAATCATTTAAGTAAAAAAATCTAGTCAAAACATCAAATCAATAAAACTGAAAATATACGAAAAATTATTCAAAATTATTAATCAAAACTAATAATAAAATCCGATCCATTTATAAATAAATATTAACAATCGGTTCCAAACTGGTTTAAAATTTGATTGTTTCGCTGTCAATCTTAATCCCATTATTGATTGAGGGGAGAAAAAGAAGGCAATCACACAAAAATGTTGAAACATGTTACACGTAGTAGCATAATCCTCTTATAGGGTACAGGGTTTAACCTTATGGAATCTCTAAAGTCAATTTAGATCCCGCAGCCCTTACCAAAATAAGCAAAAGCCGCAAAAAAATAAAAGTCAACTTAGAATATTACCCAAAATAAGAAAGATAGTGCTTGCCGGATGTAATCTTAATTTATCTTCTTAAAGACGAAAAGAAATTAGAAACAAGGTTCTGTACTTGTGCTGGTAGTTGGTACAATAAATTTATCGTTAATAAGTAATGAGAAAAGGAAAATTGTAATATTTTGATTAGAATAAAACTCAATTTGCCTCTTCAACTTCATATTTACGATAAAAAGCTATAAAATCAACCTTTTATTTTTCATGAAATTATAATTTAGGATCAATTTATTTTAAAAAGCCTAAATTCACGAGAGAATTTAAATAAATTATGCAGAAATTTAAACAGATTTGAAGATTTTTGAGTAATTTACGCGTAAATTAAGAATTCATGAGATAAATTAAGTTAATAGATGAATTTTATAACTTTTGGCAATTAAGCTGGCAGCGGATTAACTTTTAGATTAGTAATATCAAAATGGATAACCTAATTTGCATCTTTAGATTAATCTGAAAAAGAGATTTAATATGGATTGGCTTGCATACTAACTTGAAAATACCCTTGATTGAATTTAATTAGCCAACATCTAAACTTTAATGTAAAGATTAATGATCAGTGGACAGTAACAGAATGCAAAATGGTGGTAGGGATAGATCAATTAACATTGGATCAAAATCATTTTCTTTAGTCACAACAGAGATTATTTTTATAAGACAAAAACAACTTATCATCGCATGAAAGGGATGGTATCTAGTGTCCCCGTCCTTCAATGTTAGGAAGATCTATGTGTTCTTTTTTTTTTTTTTTAAAGGAAGTTTTAATTTGGTAGTAAGCCCTAGCTTAATTAATGTCCACTAGAATGCGGATAAAAAGATAGGAAAAAGATTAGATTAGATAACCCTAATTATGAGCTAAATTTGAACATTATTTTTCTTTAATTTGCTAAATCTAGCAGTAATTAAAGTTAAACAAATTACTACTATTTGCAACTGCATGTAGGGGTGGCCACGGTTCCGGAACCGGCGGTTCCGGTACGTTTTCAAAACCGACCATTCCGATCGGTTTTCCGGTAAATCGCATAATTTTAAATTTTAAATTTTAAAGACCGGTTTTCAAAATTTAATAAATTTGTGAAAATTATTTCTAAAAAAAATACACCTAAAAAATTAAAAAATGCTTCAATTAAATTTATTTTTTTTAAAGACTTGAACAACAACAAAGAAACGCAAACCCAACCAACCCATTAGGGAAAAAGGAATTAACAAGAAAATAAAAAGATGATCCAAACCATTAGCACTTGATACAATTGATAAAAATAAAAAAATAAAGAAGAAGAAGAAGCAAAAGGCGTGGAGGTAAAAAAGAAAAAGACTTTACCTCTTAGTTCGGTGGTGGGTTTGAAGGGGAAGCCTATGACTGTTTGATTTTCTTGATAGTGTAAAGAAAATCACAACAAAATTAAAAAAAAAAAAAAAAAACTGACAGTTTGGCTAAAACCGCCGGTTCGAACAGACCGGTTCCGACCGGTTTTGTGGAACCGCCGGTTTGCGGTTCCATAAATCTGGAACCGGAATCGAACCGAAAATCTCCGGTTTGCGGTTCCACAAATATCCAGTTCCGATTCCTACCGGTTCCGGTTACGGTTCGAGACCGGTTTGAACCGATGGTTCCGGTTCCCAAAACCGTAATATGGCCACCCTTAGCTGCATGGAAATATCTATATTTGGCCAAGACTGAAATTTTTAATTTTGATTTTATTTTCAAACTAATTGAATATTATTATTTTTTCTTTTAAATTCATTTATTTTCTTGTACCTACGATGTATATTTATTTGACTTACCAGAAAGGGTTCCTTTCGTAATTTAATTTAATTATGTAATATATGCAGAGGTATATGTATTTCGATGCAGCTGAAGGAAAATGACTTCCTATCAACCTTCTGGACCTGATTTAATGGGGAAATGGACTCGTCCTGCCATCACCATATTGGCGGTACAGCCCAACGAATTTTTTTTTCTTTTTTTGAAAATTTTTTAAAATATAAAATTTGATTTATAGTCCATCTATTTTTCAACCAATTAAAATAATTTTTTTAAAATTATTCCTATTTCGTTATTTTTTTTCGATGAATAATTAGAAATACGGTTATTAATAATATTAAAATGAGAGTATCAAAGTGTCCCCACAATAATAGCTGTAAATTAAGAAGTGAGGAAGAAATAGATTCCGTCTTCCAATTTGTTCAAATTATTCAAATTCTATTTCAATGTGGTGAAGTCTATTCTGATTTTAGTTTTGCTAACTTTTGTCATTTTCTCAAACTCAAAGCATAAAGTAAAGAATGATGTTGTAGAAGAAATGAAAATGGAAATGGAAAACATGCATGAAGATCAAAGTATACTTTGTCCAATTAATTAAGCGTCTAACAAGAAATTCTATTTAGCTAAATTTCGTGTCTAAGTGATATATATACAGGAATTAATGTGAAGAGTGGAAGGTCTTGAGTTCGAGTCCTTTCGATTGCAGTTATTTTCACTATTTCAGTGAGTCAAGAGGAGGACTACTTCCTGTTGTGTAACCCATCCGTGAAAGTCTCCAATCAATTAAAAAAACGTGGGGAGATATTTTCGCAAATGTCTAATATATATAATAATTATTATTATTGAGGTCAAATATCTTTCCAATTTAGAAGAAAATCCATGGTAGAAATATTGGGTTTTGGCTGTAAAGTCAAAAAAAGTGTAAAAGAATTTCAACCCCCAAAAAGAAAATAATTATAAATAAATAAATAAGTAAATGCCTCTCTGTTTTTGTAATAATATTCAAGTAGTGAGTACACTTAAGATGGCTACAAAGAAGTGGGAAAAACCTTAAAATTCCCAAAGTTGGGAAAAAAAAAATTTTTTTGAATTTTTTTAATAAAAAGAAAAAGCAAAAAACTTACTTTTAAGCAAGCAAAGTTCATACGTAGATGTCCATGTCATGAAAAACTAGTTCCATCCAGTTACGCAATTACACGTGGTGCTTCTGTATTCTGCCACTTGGGAACCATAATTTGTTTTCTGGAGAGGTAGACGTAATTAGGTTTTAGTGGGCTTTTATCAGGACATTACCAAATTGGTGGGTGGGTATGGTTTCTATTTTGGCATTAGTTGGTGATTAGTGGAGGTTTTTATTTTCTATATTAACACTTCACTTAAGAGAAGAATCATCATCTAAGTGGCCTTAACTTTTCTTTTGTAACAACTTGATTCTACGAGAAATTACAATGAATTTGCCAAAAAAAAATATATATATTTTTAAAAAAATTGACTTAGTACTTAATATTCTCAAATCAATTTATGCAAAACTTATGTGTAGTCTAGAATATTATTCTTACATCATTGTAAGGAATGAAAAACCCTAATTAACGTCAATAAACTGTGACGCAATTAATTTTTTCACTTTTAATAAAGATATAAAGAGTAAAAGTATTGAATTCAGATTTTCGATAACTATAAGAGTTTTTATGAAAATAGGAGCTGGTGGTGTATATTGCCCAAGTCAAAGTGTCCGACTTTGTAGTAGAAATGAAGTGGTTGTAACAGAGATGAGCTTGAGAAACAAACATCACCTACGACCCCTAGAAGCCCCGATTCCGCAAACAACATATAGAGGAATGAAAGGAAAAGCTTTTTGAGGTAATCGTATTCTTTTCGTTAGATATAAACTTCAGGCATGAAGAAGTGAAATTAAGGGTATTCTAATTGATTAAGGAGTTGCTAAGTTGGAAACAGGATTAGGGCTAGAGGTAGACATATAAGAAAGAGATAGGGGTGAAAGAAAAACAGCTGTAGAGAATTGTTTGATAGTGGTTTTGTCTTTATGGAGGAATTTCAATTGAAAAATGCTTCTGATGATATTTGGCATGGCCCATCTTTGAAGGCACTTTTTGGATTCTTTTGAGTGTTTAAATTGAAATTGAAATGAAATGAAATGATTAAAGAGGAGGATTTGAGAGTGGTTTGGCTTTTAATTTACTAGTTGACATTGACAAAAGTAAATTCCACTATTGTCCATGTTCAACCCACTCTATTTATATATTTAAGTCTATGTTCAAGAAAGATTCACAACTTGTAATTTATAATACTTTTTCTTTTCTAATTTAATTTGTAAGGGATAGTTCTATTAAGAAATAGAAAAAAATTAGTTGATTTTGATGTTTAGTTTTATGCATGCAAGTCACAATCAAAGAATCTCAATTGTTTAATATTGGATTATCACTTGAAAAATTAACCTATTTTGATTTGTTGTTAAGGTCCAATGCCTTTTCTCTTGTCTTTCTTTCATGATGAATTGAATGATTTTAACATATACTATTATAAGTATGTAGTTTTAATCTACCTTGGCTGAGATGGTGGGAAGCTTAAGCAGTTCTCATCGCAATAAAGAAAGCAAGTTAAGACTCTAGTAAAGGAATTTGTCCAAATTAGCAAATTCCTATTCTTGAAAAATTTCCACAAAATAATTAATTCCAATTGGCTGTGTGATGGCTCAGTGGAGGAACAGAGTTTTATGATTTGACCCATTGCATATGGACAAAACACTTATGTTTTATCATTTGTTTGCTTCCTATCTTGGTCTGCACTCCAATTAACACATTTTTTTTTTTTTTTTGTCTTCTTTGCACCAGGACAAAGCAAATTTCATTAAACAAAAAATTTCAAAATGAAATTTCTCAGCTTCCAATTCCATTCCTTTTTTGTAATATTTTAAATCCAAAACGAAGCACCTAACAACATTTATTTCCGGATCAAAACTTGACTTTTTAGTTATTTTTGATAAATTATAATTGAACATAATACGAATAATTTGCTAAAAATAGTGTAATTACAATCTCGCAAGTAGTAAGTCGCGGAGGTTTTGAGGCATGCGAAATCAAATAATTTTAGGGTTTGATTGGAATCCGCTAATTTTCCGTGATCGAATTGGAATGTCCAAATTAGGATGTTGCGATGAAGACGACTGTGACACTTTATGCACATAATACAAACGCCAGAATTGAAAAAACAGTAATGCATTAATTATTTAAACCAGCAAGTGCCATTAAAGGACTCTGTTTTGGCTTGGCATTAGCAATAATTTGCATTGCTTCTTCATTTTCCCATACTTTGTCCTCTCTGTGCCGGACCATTTGTGATATAAAGTTATGGAAAAAAAATCATTATTGAGCAACTTGGATTTTCTTGATTTGCGCTGCTTTTATTAGTTCATTTTTTTTTTCTTTGAAAAAAAAAAAATCATTTCATTTGTATTTCAATTACAAATTAAATTTTATGCTTTCATTAATTACTAGAGAGTACGTATCTTGCTTATTCACCATGTTTAGTGAACCTTAATGGTCTTATCAATCTCAAGATACGTATTTTTGGTTATAACACAGTGTATCTTCTCTATGAATGACTATCTAATCTTTAGAGTTTTTTTTTTCTTGATTTTAATAATTTTAGCATCCATTTCATTTAGGCACGTGAATGAGAATTCTTTCATCCAATTATTAAACAGAGTATGAGAGTATCTGATTGGTAGTACCAAAAGAAAAGACTAAAGCAAGTGATGTCCCTCAATTATATCGAGAAGGAGTCTTTCAAATGAAATAATATCAACGCTTGATGGAGAAAATAAATAAATAAATAAATAAATCTTTATTAATCAAATCAAATGAACATTTTTGCGATAATGTACAAAAATAATTAAAAATATAAATTTAAAACAACATAATGTATACCAAACCCTTTGGTAAGCGGTGGTCGGGAAAGTAAGAGCAACCACATAGCCAGGAATGGCACCCGCGGCGACGAGGAGAGATGCTGCCCAGTTCTTGAATATCATTATTTCTAATAGTATTAAAATACAGAATAATATGAAACTATATTATTTTTCGTCCATTCTAATTTCCTTCTGTTGATGGAACCATTGAGTTTAGCTCAATAGAAAACCAAATTGGCCTGAATCTCTTCTAATTTCAGTTTAATCAACATGGAAATTTCAAATTCATTCCGGTCTGAGCTTTTTCCGACCAAATCTCCAACCAATTCCAGCTATAAGTTAAAACTAAACCTGTAGCCAGTCACCTTCATTATATAGAATCAACGTCAATAATTAAGATGAAGCTCTTACACATGTCCAATAGCCTTCATGAAAGTAAGTATCATGAAAAGTTTGAAATTACAGACATGATTATGAACAAGAAAGCAAAATAATTCTTAATAAGAGCAAACACACATTACAATACTCTATAAACAGTCGATTGATATCTACATTGTGGAAGATGCATAAGAAAAAATAAATAATCTGATTGTTGGGTATAGATATGAACCCACTTACAGAGGCATAAAATAATCGTGAAACAGTAATAAGTTGCATGATCAAGTGGTGACCATTTGCAATTCTTCATTGATCAATTGAATTAAAGAGAGTGACTTGAAAATGAAATGTGATATTAAATATTTGATTAGATGATTGTTAGATCAATAATACAGGATTTTTCATAGCCAAAAGGCATGGAAAAAAGATGAAAAAGACCAACAATAACAAGTTTTTTTATTGGCTATTAGTTAATCAACTCGGATATAATTTTTTTCCAATTTCTGAAATATGTTGATTACAAAATGAGTTGATAGCTGTGAGTGTTGTTACGTTTGGTCTAGCATTGCTGTTAATTGTGTGGCTCGCATTTAAGTAAAACTGTATTATGAATTTAATTGTTTCATTAATTTAATTAATGAAATTGTTTTTGATCGATTTTAATATAAGCAACACCTCCTTACCAACCGCATTTTTTTTCATGTATATTGTTTTGTTTTTTTAATCTTATCTTAATGAATTTTAATTGCCTATAAGAAATAACTAAATAAAAATGAATAAAGTATAAGAACAAGAAATAAAAAAATAAAGTTGACGATGATAAGATATAAAATCTTTTAAATTGCAATAAAATTTTATATATATATATATATATATATATATATATATAAATATATTTGTGAATAAAAAGGTAGTGGTTTGGTTCATTTTTTTACCTATACGAGAAATGAAAGGCTTCGAGTTTAAGTTTTTTCGAGCAATAAAATTGTTTTCCTCAAAATATTAGAACCTCGAATGAATTAAAATATATATATATATATATATATATATATATATATATATATTTTTTTTTTTTCCTTATTTCACCCGACTAAGATCTTTTAAATTATTATCAAATATGATATATTTTTTTTAATTAGTCATGACTAATGATATTTTAGATTATCTCAAATTTTACTAATGATATTTTAAAAAATTCCATTATTTTTCATTTATAATTATATATATCATATATAATATGTAAAATTTATTGAAAAAAATAGAATTTCTGATTAACATATTTAATAGTATATTATTTTCAACATCAATTCAAAGAATAATGTCTAATAGACTATATATTATATATAATGATGTCTAATGGACTCTCTAAATAATTTAAGTCCAATTATATCCTTATGAAATTGAAAATAAATAATTTCAGAGAAGGAATAATTAAAATAGAGACGCATGGGGTTTAAGAATATTAATTAAGATTTTTTTATAAAAAAAAAAAAAAAAAAGATTCATTCATATAAAGATTGACCGCAATTGCCCTATAGCGGAAAACTACAAGACATGGCCATAAGAGTTCAATGCCTTTTTTTCCTAAGAGGAAAGTTTGCATATTCTGGAATGAAATAAAAGCCATTTAGGCAGAAGAAGAAGAAGAAGAAGAAGGACAGGGTCGGGTCAGGGTTAGGACCTAGTCCATAAAAGGACTAGAGAGTCCATTTGCCTTTTCATTAGTAGGCATGGTCAGTTCATTAAACCGTTGGTTTCGGTTTTGGTCGATTTCGGTGTGGTTCAGATGAATCGACGGTCTTAATTATGGTTTCCGACAATATATGTTTTTTTTTTTTTTCAAAAAAAAAAAAAAAAACGATTCTAACGTTATATCTTTTTTTCAAAAATATTAATATGAGTTTAAAAAATATTGGTAAATTTTCTTTTAAATAAATTTTAGAATGCTCATACTCATATAAGAATAAAATTAATTAATTTTACAAAATAATCAAATAAATTATCATTTTATTCTGTTTAAATGTTATTAATTAAATAAATTATAAAAAAATTTTGAAAAATGCTTCAAAAAGAATTTAATTTAAACTTAGTAAACAATTTAAAAGGGTAAAAAGAAAAAAAAGTTAAAAACGATCTAAGTTTAAACTAAATATTTCTCTTTTTTTTTTTTACCATTTTACCTTTTAGATTTTTAACTTTTAAAATAAAGTGTATTTAAAAAAAATCATAAATAAAGCATATCCTGTAGCAAAATATTATTGATAATTTTAGAGATGTATAAAATAGGCTATGTGATTATCATTTTAAAAATAAAAATAGAAAATTTTCGGTTCGAACCGAACCGGAACTGTTGATTCGGATTCAGATTTTAACATTCTCATGAATCTTAACCGGTCCTTGAACCACCAATTTCAGCTCAAAATTTTAAACCAATGGTTTCGATCTGGTTCTGTTTCATCTATAATACGGTTCAGATTCGGTTCAAAATGAACCCGTGGCCATGTCTATGAGAGTGATTTTTATGGCTTTTTATAAGCACGTGTCGACCACTGGTTTGTCTCATATGTATAGAGTGTATGAAAATGTTGTCAATTACTTAGTTTCTTATTAACCAGATTTCATTATTAGATGGGTGAGAGACCCACAAAGGGGACAATACCCATATGGCCATA
Organism: Jatropha curcas; assembly: GCF_041381405.1. Classification (NCBI taxonomy): domain Eukaryota; kingdom Viridiplantae; phylum Streptophyta; class Magnoliopsida; order Malpighiales; family Euphorbiaceae; genus Jatropha; species Jatropha curcas. The sequence continues at coordinate 1,443,697 of NC_143160.1, read as the reverse complement.
TCGGGACAATTTAAATTTAACTTCGGCTTTTTAAGACATTCGCTTGCTTTAATGACAATAAGTGGGTGGGGTTCAAATTCGGGTCGAACCGAACACTTGTCTTTCCTTTTATATAAATTTGCTCAGCTCAAATTGGATCATCATGTCACTTTTAGGGAAACTCCAACCTACTTGCCAAGTAACGGTTGATTATAGTTTAACAATATAATCAGCCACTCAGATATTTGAATACTCCTTGAACTAATAAATTATCTTTTTTTCAATTTTATCTTATTCATATTATTATAATGACATGAGATAAAAGGTAATTCGATAAAATTACTTTTCATTTTATTATAATTTAAAAATATCAATTGATTTTTTGATTTTTCTGCAAAAATTTTAAACGACTTTTATGTTGGAACGGAGGGAAAAAGTGATAATATTTTAATTGTTCCTATTAATGTCCGAGCAAAAGATTTCATCTGAAAAAAAAAAGAATAAATTGAATAAACTACATTGTTTAATGTGAAATAGATTTTATTATTTCATTTTTTTCTTTCGTCCAATATTTTCTTTCCATCACGTATTTTTTTTTTTTTTTTGGAAAAGTATGTTGAGACTCCTAAATATAAGTTACATAAAATAGTATTTCTTTCTCCATATCTCAATAATAGAAGGCTTGAATTATTGATCAATGGCGAATAGTAAATGATGAGCTGAGGATAAAGATGAAGAAATGGTGGCTAAAAGTGCTACTGGTGCTGAATAATTAGGACGCATGTTCTTTGCAACAGAGAAACCTTCATGGTCATTAGACTAGCCAAGCCAATGGAACCGCAGAAGAGAAACTGCACCTTTTCAAGCTATCGAATTGGGTTAAGAAAACCCTACCACTTCATTTAAAATGGAATGATTTATTAATTTACAATTTTTGAAAAAGGAATTTGGTAAATTTTTATCTCTCTCTCTCTCTCTCTCTCTCTCTCTCTCTATATATATATATATATATATATATATATATATATAAAGTTAAATTAAAAAATTAATATTCGAACATTTAAGTTTCAAACATTCAAGAGCTGCTCATGCAAGAACCATGAAAACCATCAGCTAACATAAAATAGAAAATGAAGAAAGAAGTCCAATCACAATAGCTATTAAACCACATAGTAAAAGCAGAAACAGCACCAAAAGCTATATTAATCAAGTTTAGTACTGTAAACCTTATGGATCCAAAAAATTTTTTGTTTATAACTATGAACAGAGTTGAAGAACCACTGATTGCCCCTAAGTTACTATCACTCCAAGCCCAGCAAAAAGGAAATCCACAAAATTAGCATAGACGGGCCTCAGCCTTCTTCAAAAACCCAACTGCCAAATTGAATAGTTCCATCTATGCTATCTTAGCTCTTGAGAAGTCCATCTCTGGATGCTGCAACATCAAAAACATACATCAGCAAATTTAACAACTAGAGACAAGCTTAAGATAAAAAGGGATAAAATTGCTCCAAAGCCTCTCGATTTTCACCTGGGCCATGAAGTTCTTCAGAATCTCCTGCTTCTGCATCTCATCGCTGGTTGGGAGACCCATAGACTTCTGTCTTTGATCAAACTGTTACAGATTTTGGAAAAAAAAAAAAAAAATCCTAAGTAGGTATACTGGAAAATAAATCAGCACATAGAAGCCAAGAGAATCAACAAAACCAACTAATAGATCAACTATACAACTAAGACAAACCATCTAACAGAAAATCTCCAGTGAACAAAAGATGGTGAATAGCCACAAGCCCCCAAACAAAAAGTAAACGTGAGAAGGATAAAAACTTACCATCATTTTTTCAACAGTCTGCCTTGTTTCAGGATCCAGGTCAGACAGTTTGCTATTTTCAGGTTCAACCTTCTGAGTATCAATCTCAGGATCTCCCTTCACTAAACATTTCCACCATTCCATTTGGTCATGCTTGGTCAAAAGAACTGAGATGGTATTCTGGTCCTCTGGAAATGATACAATTTAACACTTAATAAGCAACTCAGCCTCTCTTTTTTTTTTTAAAGGTTATAGCAAATACCATACAAAACATTCAGATAATTAATAGCATGCTTAGTGCATTTAACATGAAGGTAGAAGCTAACATACCTATACTCCAATAGCAATCATCAACCTTGATAGGTTTGTAAAGCTCTCCCTGCAAATATTTATATACATTCAGGTGAAAGTCATCCAAGCATAATAAGGAGATAAGTTTCAGCGCAAAAGAAGTGTACGTTCAGGCTTACCTCAATTATTGGAGGCTGACCCTTCAGTCCAACTTTCAGGTGGTTTTTCTTTATGTCACATACAACAAACCTTGATTTAGTTCCAGAAGGGACTGGAATTTGCACAGTAACCTCTTGCAGCGTCTGTGTCCAAGAATATTTCTCCAGATCAAGGCCATTACCTTTGTTTGGAACTGTCCATAATATTCGAGACAGAAAACGATGAAAAAGTAAGAAGAATATAGAATGACATACCATTTCTCTAAAATAACATAAGTGACTTTAAAATCAAATAATTGATGAATAATAGACAGAACTGAAGCCAAGTGGATTCATATGATGACTTAACTAAATAATGGCAACATCCAAGTCTCGATATTGCTTGGACTTATAGATCTTTTGTGGAACTATGTATCTCATTAAATGTGAATACTGTGTAGGATGTACATGTTTACAGATTTAAGGAGTAAGCATGAAGCTAAGACATTTGTCCAATCCATAAACTGCCCATTATCCAAAATAAGTCTAACACTTTCATTGTCTAAAATAATTTCTTCCATGATTTCGTATGAACTTTCCTTTTAATTCAATAAAGTTTGAAGCTTTTAGTTCAATCTATAACCAGTTTCAGATACACAAGCTGAGGTCTCATCCCTGTGTGTCCGACCAAAGTACCACATAGTGACAGCAGCAATCACAAATATTGTTTTAATCAAAAAAGACAAGACAGCACCATATACCATATACTACTACTTAATCATTCAACTCTTTAGTGATTCAGCTCAATAAGCTGTTAATTAAGATTCAACATTACAATTTGTACCATCCCACAAAGAGGCACACTGAATAATATCAACTCAACTGCAGTTAAATTTCTCTACTAATTTCGTAAGTATTCCAGGATTGGAATTTGGTGTTTCCTTCACACTCTCAAGTCTCAATAACTCAAATCATACATCCTCCCCTCCCACGATGATAACAACAACAAAAAACAAGAGTTGATGATTAAGATCCTCAAGGCTGCAAGTTATTCTTAACATATATACATACATCCAGATAAAATACTAATGAATTCCCCCTTCTTGCCCAACTCCAACAATTTACATCTTTTAGGTGCTTTCAGGCCTAACTATTGCCTTAACAACCATTTTCAATAAATTAGTTGATAAGTTAAATTGCAATAATTGGACTTTCTTTTTCCCCACAGCAAAATAACAATTAACAACAGATTCAGCAATACTTATCCTTTCTACATTTAACAATAAATGACACCAACAACTACTAACTTAGGGCAAAATTAATCCAAACAAAAATATACCATAGTCTCACAATGCAAACTTACTAACAATCTTCTAAAATGCTGAGGATTTACGAAACGAACAATAATCAAGCAATGAAGCAAACATTTCACCGTTCTCGCCCCTCCCAGAAAGGGGGGGAGGGGTGGACCTAAAACTTGCCTCCATTATAGCCACTAAACAGGCAAGAAGATTCAAAATGTACCCTTTACTATGCCAATTTCTCTAACTATACAAATCAAGATTATGGACCAAGATAAGAAGTGACGGGAAGATCAAGTCAGAATAAATTCATACCTCTGGTGCCACTCTCCTCCTTATCAACCTCCATAGGCTCCTCCTTGACCTCAGTCTTCACTTCCTTTTTGACCTCAACCTTCTTCTCCTCCTCCTTCAACCTCTTGCTCTCTTTTTGCTTGGCAGCAGCTTCCCTTTCTCTCTCTTCCGCCATCTTCTTCTTAACCTTATCCTTAGCTGCCTTAACGACCGCCACGATCTGCTTCTCCGCTGTGTCTTGAGCCATAAAGTCGGTCTCTTTCACCAGAAAATCAAACAGTTTCTCCACAATCCCTATCGGATTGCTCGGATCGAATGTTGCGTTAAACGGCAATGTTTTGGGTGATGACGATGATGACGCGGCCGGCTTGCTCTCGTGTTCGTCCTCCTGAAAGTCTGAAATTATCGCCATGAAAAATGATTTTGCCCTAGACTCAGGTGACTCGGAGAGTAAAAGTTCTTAAGCAGGAATAAAAATGAAGTAGGGGTTAAGGAAGAAAGTGTGTCTCGTAAGTCGCACCTTATATATGCGAATGGGACACTGTTAAGGACTTAAGGAGAGTACTATAGAGACTTCCGGAACAATTTCCTTTGCTAAATAGAACTCGTATTTCCACTATTTGCAATGCTCCCCTCATCCGTACTGGCCATGCTGGCATCTCCAGCGCAAACACCATGTCCGTTCTGGGTGCCACGTTACCATATATAACCCCGGCCATGTCACAGCAATATCATTAGAAAATGTCACATATAATGTACACATCATTACCACGTCAACAGATTTAATGCCACCTTATCGATTAGTTACCACGAAGGCATCCATCCAACCACGTTTACAAGGTGAGGACAGCCACGTGTCAATTTTTACAATGGTGAAGATGACACGTCATGCAGACTTTCCCTTTCGTTATGCGTTGGCCAGTTTCCGCCACGTCATCAGAAGTTAGCAGAAGACCAATTCGCGAGAGGATTTGGCAAATTTTGCCCTGCTGATTACGATCTCGACTTCCTTTTTGCTAAATTCCGTTCAAATTCTGGTACGGAACGGAAAACACCAAAGCTGAAAATGTATCTTCCCAGTCCTTGAAGATCAGAGTCCAACCTAGATGTCTCGATCTCCTTGTGCAACTAGCAAAAGAAATTTTCTGGTACTCGTACACTTGATTGGGGGCTTGGATTTTACTCGAGATTACGAGGTATCCTCCCTTTCTTTCCTATCTCAAGAAAGTGAATTGTTCATCTCGGAGATTTCTGTTTTTCTTGGTTTATTGCCTGTAATTATAGGCTTCAGTCTCATTTGGTTGGACTGAGATCCCTGTATGTAGTATATTATATTGGTTTAACTATATAGCACGTAGAATTAGGGAGTGTAAGAAAATTTCCAAGGTATGGAACCAAGCCAAGGTACGGCCCTCGAGTTTGAATGCTAATACTTACGGGTTCTTACTTTGAAATGAAACAGTCAATAAAGGTCACAGAAAGGTGTCTTTTTGTTCAAAATCTTGCTTTTTCATTAGTCCTGTTTCTTTTCGATTTTCCAGCAACTTTGATTTTTTTGGTTTGTCAGAATTTTCCTGGTTTAAGAACCTCCTGTTAGCAATTGTGTCGTATGTCAATATCGATATCCGTTCAGATTATGAATGACTTCCGTTTCTGCAGAATTTTCCATCTGTAAATCAACTGCTAGAAGTTAAGATAAACATTTCCTCGGATAAAGAAATTATTAGCTTTGCCCACTAAATAAAAGCAAAAATATGGCTCATGAGCTTTGTGAATCTTGAAGATGCAGGCAATTGGCTTCAGGTAGTGAGTTCCTCTCAGAGTTACATAGTATGCTATCTTCTTGATCTTGTTAAACTTATGTCAAATACAATGTTCTTCGCTGATTTTACAATCTTAGCAGTAAATTATTAGGAAATAAGATCCAAGTCAATCCATTTTGTTTGAGACGAGGTTAACGATTCAAGATTTGACAAATTTCCCATTCCCCGAGGTACTTGGCCTGTTAGATGATATATTGGGGTGGAGATTGGAGAGAGAAATCTCAGACTTGAACGGATCATGCTGTCTTCAAAAAGGTTGTTTGGCTTGCGAACATGTTTAGAATTGCCTTGGATGATGCATACAAATGACGCTGTTGAGCTTTATATAAGATTTGATCTCAATTATAAGTGTAGAAAACAATCAACATATGATAAAATTTAACAGGATTTTGATAGAATCAGAAGTACTCATTAAGCAGTACTCTTTTTGTTATCAGAGTTAGAAGCAAAAGGGTAATAGATGTGGAGAGTCTTCACAGTCTTCCATTTTAAATATTAAGTAGAAGATATGATATCGATCATTAGAAATTAAGGAAACATACACATTTGAATCTGATCACATCTGCACAATCATGTCTTTATTTGTTAATATTTGCTGGAAAAGATCAAGCACAGATTCACTTCATGTTCTGGGAACTGTATAACCTGAAATCACAGTGTTATTAGCTTTAACTAAGTGTGCTCCTGTGGCAAATAATGGGTGAAGGCCAAATATGGCACTAGCAGATAAAATTTGCAACCGTTTTGATTCTTTAATCCACAATATTTCAATATGTATATATATATATATATATATGGAAGAAAATATTTTGATGAACTTACCTCCACATTTTGTTCCGGGTGAAATCTTTTTACCACAGGATCGTGCGACATGGACCACCTTCTTCATGCTGATCATATCTTGAATTTCCTCTGTAAGAAGAGCACAAACGCATGGAACATCAACATTCTTCACTAGAGCACAGCACCCAGGTGATGGTGAAATTCTTGGTCCTGACTTTTCTACAGATTTTTGACATTGTGATACAAGACCCACAATATCAGTGTTACAGCTATGGGCTGCAGCCATTTGGCTAGATATTGGCATTCCAACTGCTATGAGTATGGGCAAGATCAAGCAATACTGGAACCTACGACTTGAAACAGCCATTTCTGGGTGCTAAGGTATCGCCAGGATTGTGTTATATATACAGAAAACAGCCATTAATCACAGGGTTTTATTGGAAATCTGAAGAGATTAGAGTTTTAAGTTGAGAGGCCACTTGTTAGTGAAATGTAAGGGGTCGATCACTAGGTAAGTAGAGATTGTTGAGAGTTTATACTGGCTTTTCTAACATTTCTGATAATGTTCATGTCATCATCGCACGAAATCTGCACTGATCATTGCCATCTGGGAATCATTTTATAGTTTGTATTTTTCTTGTTTTTGTTATTAATTGTTTTTTGTAACTGAAACCAAATGAATGAGGCTAGTCTGTCCATTTACGATCCAAAAGTGGCTTAGAAAGCCTGATCTTAATGGGCTCTGTTATGATCAGAGTTTCAGGGCCCAGTCTTAATGGGCTGGGACAGTGTCTATTTCGTGAGTCATCAGTTGCTTTGTAAATGTGGTGAACTGGAATAAATGATGACACGTCAGTTTGCCAGTGTCATTTCAAAAGCAGTGTTGTTACTAGAATAGCATTCTTTCTAACAATGTCCTCCTCTAATTATATTTATACATCTCTCTATTATTGCACCCCTCTCCACTTTTTGAATATTCTTCTCCAGTGCATTGAATATTCCACAGCCGACATACTTCTAGCTATCTCCAGCAACGTGGACAAAGCTATATTATTTTATTTGTGAGGAATTTAATCATCCCATGCGCATGAATATAATATATGTCACTGAGATTTACTTGATCATTAAATTTTATTCATTAATTTGAACAGAGTTTGATTATCATACAAAAATAATTTGAGCAAATAAAATTTTGAAACAATAAATTCATAAATAGTAACTTGGAAAAGTATAATTCTCACATTTTGTTGCTATAGAATTTTACATTTTCAGGAAAATTCATTTCTCAAATCTTTCCATTATCTATATTTTTCTACATACATATGCTTTCCCCTCTCAAAAAAGATAAGAAAATTAAATTTTCAGTATACAAATATTTTTAAAAATTTAATAACATGAATATTCTTAATTATCTTATAGTTTAAAAATATTTTTATTATCATCTAAATAAAATAGTTTAATCTTTTCATATTAATTTTTTTGGAAATTCATTTTCTTTAAAGAAATGTTGAATTGCCAATTTGCCATACCCAAATGGATCGTTATAAAAATAAATAAATGATATGTTAAAGACAAAGAAAAAGAGAAAGCCCATCATACAAGTTAAGTCCTACGATTCCAATTATAGGGAAACAAAAAAGCAACGAGCTTAAACCCTTAATGGAATAAAAATTCAGCCGATTGTGAATATCTCAATCATGGGAGAGAACGGGCCGGGGGAATCCCATATGACCCAGATGAAATCCTAACGTGTGAACCTGATCTCAACCTTATCTAATTGGTGGAAATAAGGTTCACACGTAAGGATAAGATTTTATTGTGCCAATGACGTTTTGTTTGTAAGTTCATAAGCGAAATTATCTGGTTTTAATTTTAACAAATCCAAAATAAATTCCCCCATAGAAATTGTTAAAAATTTATGAGATGAGCAATTTTTGATTTTGATAATAGCTTTTTTTTTTTTTTTTTCAGGGCTTTAAATCAAGTTATTGGAATCAAAATATCTCACTCGCTCTTTCGGATATAGAAATAATTACTTTTACTATGCAACGAGCAGTCTGGCATGCTAAACGATATATAAAAGACATTGAACAAAAAGATAGCTCTATGTAGCTTTACAATCATAAATCACAGAGCCAAAATTGAATTATTATTTCATTAATTTTGTTACTATTTTGAGGATGTATTTTATATATTAACCCATTAAGTCATATAAAAGCATTTTGTATGTGACGTAAAAATTAAGTGATGGAGTCAAACTAATTTAAATTAGAGAATGACGAAGACAAATTAAGAAATATAATTTATTCTTAATTGGGAAAAAAAACAATTCATACATATACATCAAGTGGAAGTTTCTGACAGTTTTTATAGTAAAATGTAAGAGAAATTTTACTTTTTAGAAATTTACAAATTATAATTTAAAAAAATAACTGCGCCGCCCTATATATTGGATAATATCCTATAAATATGTATGCATGCATTTCTCGTACTCAAAAAAACCCATTTCAGCTTCAATATGGAGTTCAGTTGTCATCTCCTGCCTATCCTTGCCTTGCTATGCACTGTAAGTTTATATATTGTCAATATTCAAGAAACGAAGCTATTATGTCTTGCAATCATTTTATGTGTGTTGTATTTGATTAAATACTAAGTTGTAATGATTAAATATTTGATTACATATTCAAGAAACGAAGCTATAATTAATGGATTAATATGTATATTTTTAAAATAATTAAAAAGAATAATTGATTATTATATTAAAAATTATACTTAAACATTTTTAATAATTGATTATATTAATAATAATGGCAGCTGCTGCTAGTGGGAAGCCATGCATCTCTATCTCCTATGCTCTATTGGGAGTCGGTGTTGCCAAACGTCCCATTACCTAAAACTCTACAAGAACTTCTCTTGCAGCCTGGTTAGTTTTACATAATCATCTTCATTAATTCATATTTCCAATTATAATAATTTGTATTTATTTGTTTATTTATTTAAAATCCAATAGAACCTATATGTATGTTGCAGAAAACAAAGGCAATTCTCCGAATGGGTTTCCATACGCTACTGTCCCTTCACTGCGAGCAGATGGCGGCACTAGAATTACATCTACTGGTCCAAAAGTATATAGTCGAAAAGTATATAGTCGAAAAGTATATAGTCGAAAAGTATATGGTAGAAAAGGATATAGTCGAAAAGTATATCCTGGTCGACCAATATATGGTAAAGAACAAGCACAAGATGACATATCAAAATATAACTCCAGTGCTACTATATTCTTCTTGTATAATAATCTCCGTGCTGGCAACTCTTTCAGTCTCATTTTCACTGATCTTGATAATGAAACTAGTTTCTTGCCTCGTCAAGTTGCCGACTCCATCCCTTTCTCAAGCGACAAGTTACCAGAGATTCTGAATCGTTTTTCAATAAACGACACATCAATAGAAGCCAACTATATAGAACAGACACTTCAAGAATGTGAGGCACCAATAATGAATGGGGAAGATAAATATTGTGCTACGTCTTTAGAATCATTTGTTGATTTTGGGGTAGCAAGGCTTGGAAAAAAGGTTCTGGTTCTTTCGAATGAGGGAGAAGAGAAGAACAAGGAGCAAAATTATAGGGTTTTAAATGGAATCAAAATGCTGGGAGAAGAACAGATTGTATGTCATAAAGAGAAATACGCATATGTTGTGTTTTATTGCCATACATTGAAAGCCACAGAGGTTTATATGGTTCCCTTATTGGGTGCTAATGGCAGAAAAGCTAAGGCATTAGTTATTTGCCACAAAGATACATCAGCTTGGGATCCAAATCACATTGCCTTTCAACTTCTAAAAGTTAAGCCAGGAGGACCATCAATTTGCCACTTCCTTTACAGTGATACCTTCGTCTGGGTCCGGAGCTAAGTTTCCAAGCAAATGGCTTATTATTGCACGTATTTTCTATGTATTTGCAAAATAAATTTGAGTAGATTTGTTTGTAAACCAAACATGTCTACATAATCAAATATGTCTAAATAACTATTTTGTGTGGTATAGAATTTTCTGCAATGAAAAATACTACTCTTTGTATCAAAATATTAGTCTATATTATTAATTTAGGATGTCCTAAATTAATTGTTCACTTAATTATTATATAAAAAGTTAATAAAATATATTCCAACTTAAAAAAATTTCTTAATTTAAACTCTCCTTAAAGTCTTCACTTTTCAAAAAGTGTCTAAATTCTTTTTGGTTGCGGAGAACAAATTTTCTGAAGATTTTATTTTCTTTCATTTACAATTTAAACTCTCTGGAAAATCTTGATATGAAATCCCAAAATGCTTAAGCCCAAACTTGGTTAGGGCGAAGCTTGGGTCGGGCTTGAATATCACAGCCCAAACTTCGTGTTTGACCCTACAACTGAGAAATCTAGAATTACAGACCGAAATCCTATATCTGCTTCCAATTGCAAGAAAAAAAAAGAAAAAGAAAAAGAAAAATAACTCTGCAAAAGATTTAAGAATATGTATTTTTCCTTGCTTGGGAGAGGAGAGGAAAAAATTGTGAATCATATGTTATTATCTAAAAATAAATGAGAACATTATTGTCATACAATAATAACATTGTTTCCTGTAAAATTGTATCATGTCCATATCAAAGAAAAATAAATATATTTTATTTCTTTTATTATATTAAAACACAAAGATGAAAAATAACTAACAAACAAAATTGATAATTTCTCATCTACTTCATTAGTTTCCTTCCCCTCTTTTTCAAAAAAAAAAAAAAAAATGCAAATTACTGTATTATTAATGCTTTGCTAAAGTTGCAAATGGACCAAATTCGCATTCAACAGCCGAAACAATTTTGCAGAAATAAAGTTGCACCATACATAAGTTTTTATCACAGCTAATGACTCAATTTATGACAAAATAAATCACAACCTCAAACGCAAACAAAAAAAATATATATATATTAAGACAAAGATCGACTGCATCATTCAATGGCTTCCACATTTCATGACGGTGGAACAGTGTAACCTGAGTGAAAAAAAAAAAAAAACATAAAATTTAGCAATGGAATTTGCCAAAAATAATTAAAATGTTCATCACAGTTAATGAAAGAAAAAAAAATATAAATATTAAATATATGTATAAAGAGACTACATACTTCCACATTTGGTTCCATGAGCAACTTTCTTGCCACATGATTTAGCCACGTAGAAAACCTTCTCCATGCTGATTAAATCTTCGATTTGCTTGGTAACATGTGAGCACAAGCATGGCACGTTGGCTTTCTTCACCACTGCACAACAATCGTTCGATGGTTTCTCAATGGCTCCTTCTTTAGCAACAAATTTCTTACATTTCGTCGCAAGCCCTATAATATCATTATCGCAGTTCACGGCCCAAGCACGCTCGCCGGAAAAAGCCAGTATTCCGGCTACTACTAACATAGCCAAAGCCAAGCATGATCTTGAAATTGCCATCTTAGTTAATTTCTTTCTCAAAGTTTCGAAGCTTAATTTTTTTTTTTTTTTTTTTTTTATGTATATTAAGGTAAGTGGCGTTCTAATATATAGAGTAAGTGAAACAATATCCTTATTAATTATTATTCACTCGTGAGAGAATATTAATTGTGGAATTTTGTAATGGCCAAGACAAATTGCATGTTAGCTTCACATGAACGTTGTCCTTTGTAGTTGTCTTGTCTCGATGATGGAATATGTTCCTAAATCTTGCACATCTCGAGGATTTTTATAAGCTAGTCTTTATAGGGTTATACATTATAAATTTTAATATTTCCAAACTTATTTTCAATGTTGGAACTAACCAATAGAAAATTAAGTATTTACAAAAATATTTCCTTAAGTAAAATAAAAGGAATACCTGAACTCTAATACCAAGAATTGCCACTTAAAAGAGTGACTTATTGAGAGAAGTAGAATAGGTTACAACTACAGCTAGAAACTTTGCTTAAAACCCTAAGCACTGCACCGATGATATTTGGTATCAGTGAGGCTTTGTTTCAATAATTTCATTATTGGAGACCACAGCAATAGTATCACTTTTAATAAAGTGACAAACAGTTCCGTCCCCTGGTTTCATGTTCAGAAGCAAAAAGGCCAAGTGTCCTGGATTCCAAGCAGAGGTATCTGAATGGCAAGCAACCACCCCTTTAGCTTTAATACCATCACCACCGACCAATCCAGCAATATAAACTTTAGTGCCATTTAGCGCATGGCAAAAATACACAGCATATGGGTATTTTTGCTTGTGACATACTACATGATTTTCTCCGATCAATTTAACGTCCGTTATAGTATACTCTTGCTCTCTCCTCTGTTCATCTATTTCATTGAAGAGGATTTGAGCATTATCTCCAACATGTTTAACAGTGAAATCAACTAAAGACTCTAAAGAAGTTGCACAATATCTATCTTCTCCTTTAATGCCAGATGATTCACAATCCTTTATAGTTTGTTTTATGAATTTGGCTTGAGGAGATTCAGGTTTTACAGAGAAACGTTGTAAAATTGCTGGTAAGTGATCAACTGAGAAAGGTATAGAATCAGCAACTTGACGAGGCAAGATTCTAGCTTTGTTCGTTGATTTAGTTATATGAAGTCTCATTTTTTGGCCTACATGGAGATCATTATAGACAAAAAACCCAGTTGAGTTAGGGAGGTTCAGGTTATGTTTATGAAATTTCTCCCTCGTATCATCCCTACTTCCCACGAAAGCATTCTCATATCGTCTGTCATATTTTATATATGCCTTCTCCAAGTTTTCCCAATAAATAGGCTTATCTCCCATATCTGCTTCCAATTGCAAATAAACAAAAATAAATATACACACATATTGAAGCAAAGGTATTAAGAAATATTACCTTAAAATAATAAAGTGATATTAAGAAATTGACGCAATACACATATCTCCATAGCTGAACTCAGAAAAGTTAATTAATATAGATATCCTGAGCTTAGAGACAAACCGGGCTGCAAAAGATTTAGAAACTCTTGTGGAATTGTAGTGTTTGGCAATTTGGAATGCCAGTACACTTCAGCAGGTAGAGCAGCATTATTTCCTGTTATAACCACCTGCCATAAAATTTTCATCATATATCAAACTCATATTACTTTCTTTTATTCAGAATTTTAATTGCTTAATAAGAAACACATGAGAAAAAAAAGAGTATAAAAATGGTTAAATATGCTTACAGAAAGTAAAGCTAAGATTATAAAGAGACGAAACTCCATTAAAACCATCAAGCAAATACTATAACTTGGCAATGCAGGAAGAGCTACTACGCTCTTTTATAAAAGTTTTGTTCATTATAATACGAAATTGCATTGGGCAGCCTCTGTGTCAACTTGCATGGGCAGCCTCTATGACTGTGTCAACTTGAAAAGTAACTGGGGCCCATGTAAAGCCAGGTGGAGCTCACTGGGAATGCTGCTACGATTCTTTGACGAATCATCAGACGGTGTTAGAATTCATTGCGTTCTGATTTAGCGATTCCGTCGTTTCTCTAAAACAAGACAAAAACGTCATGTATTATATGGACTTTTGATCAAATTACATGGACGAGATAAAGGACATTTTAATATCGTATGCAATACGATAGATTTAATGGGCCTCCACAGGTTTGGGCTTGCTTCATTTTGATGGCAGCCGTTTAAGCGCTTCTATTTACTGTGGGCTTGGAAACCAAATTACCAGATCGACAGGACCGGTTTTACCGTCTTAGTTTGAGAGTTAGAACGATATCTTTCTTTTCATCTTAGAAAAATTTAAGAGAGGAAATTTCATTTCAAGAAATTGTTGACATAGAGGCAAAAGCATTCCATATTTTCCTTCTTGCATTTTCCTTGTTATAGGCTTGTGGAATAGGAGTGTTTGGCAACTTGGAATGCAGCATCATCCTTTTACCTCCACCTTATTGAGTACTATATGTATATATATAAATTGAGGCTTACACAATGAAAAAAATTTATCTACATCCATTGAATAGATCGATTTCATATACTAAACTAATCAAAAATAATTTTTCGAATAAAATGAGAGTATTTTTTACTATGTACAGGGAAAAAAACAATAATAATTTTTAAAATACTCATTTTGATTTGATTTGATATATGGACAATTCTATGCGCCGGATATAAAAATATCATATCTCGCACACTTTAAGTTTGAGAATCTACATGTCACTCTCATTGAACAACGTGTGTTTTCATAAGTCTATTTAGTTTAAATAATAAATTTTTTTTGTGAAAGAAAATATTTAAGTTCTAATATAATATATGGATGTGATTAATTAATTCATAAAATAAAAATAACAGCTCATAATATTTAATTGAAAAGAAAATAATTTGGAATTATTTGAGATGTCCACAAGTGCAGGAAAACTTAAAAGAAATATAACCACAGCATTTCGTTATACGACATAGCACTAACCTTGCATATAGATTAACAGAGATTGCCACTTAAAAAGAGTGCATTATTGAGAAAAGTAGCACAGTTACAAGTACAACTACAGAGTATGCTTAAACTCTAATTTAGTTATTAGAGACCACAACAAGTGTATCACTTCTGATAAAGTGACAGACAGTTCCTTCCCCTGGCTTCATGTTGAGGAGCAAGAAGGCCAAGTGTCCTGGATTCCAAGAAGAGGTATCAAAATGGCAAACAGCTACTGCTTTAGCCTTAGTACCATCAGCACCCACCACCGAAGCGGTGTAAACTTTAGTGCCATTGAGTGCGTGGCAATAATACACAGCATATGGATATTTCTGCTTGTGACACACTATATGATTTTCTCCAATAAATTTGACATCCATGATCGTATACTCTTGCTCTTTTTTCGGTTTATCTATCTCGTTGAAAAGGACTTGAGTTTTATTCCCAACATGTTTAACACTGAAATCGACTAAAGACTCTAAAGAAGTGGCACAATACCTATCTTCTCCTTTAATGCCTGGTGATTCACAATCTTCTATAGTTTGTTTTATGACTTTGGCTTGTTGTGATTCAGGTTTTACAGAGAAACACTTTAAAATTTCTGAAAATTTATCAGTTGAAAAAGGTATGGAATTAGCAACTTGACGAGATAAGATTCTAGCTTTGTTTGTTGATTTAGTTATATGAAGTTTCATTTTTCGGTTGATATGGAGATCATTATAAACAAAAAACACAGTTGAATTAGGGAGATTATGTTTATGAAATTTTTCTTCATATCTTTTTCCATATTTTTCCCTCCTATCATCCACAGCTTCCTCAAATGCATTTTCATATCTTTTTCCATATTTTTCTCTTCTATCATCTGCACCTTCCTCAAAAGCATTCTCATATCTTTTTCCATATTTTTCTCTCCTATCATCTACACCTTCCTCAAAAGCATTCTCATATCTTTTTCCATATTTTTCTCTTCTATCATCTGCACCTTCCTCAAAAGCATTCTCATATCTTTTTCCATATTTTTCTCTCCTATCGTCCACACCTTCCTCAAAAGCATTCTCATATCTTTTTCCATATTTTTCCCTCCTATCATCCACACCATATTCGGACTGCTTCAAGCCCATATCCCAAAAGGTATTTTTATCTTTGCCACCTGCTTCCAATAGCCAGAAAAAGCAACCAAGTTAAGGTACACATATTAATTCAATTTGAAACTTATAAGCTATAATTAACAAATGTTATTACAATGTAAGTTCTTCTGTTCTTAAAAAACAGTTCCCAAAAATGAAAAGAAATGTTCGATGATTATCAGGTCCATGAAATTTCTAATGATGAGAAATGAATAATATATTTGTCAATGCCCTTCTTTTGTTAACTCGGAAACGTTTGGAGAAAAAAATTATCAGGTCCGAATTCGAAACCGCTTGCAATTCTATCAGCGAAGCATTTGAATGCTGGAAATGTAATTCCGTGGCTTATTATTTCCATGCCAAGTTATTATTATTTGGAAATCTATAATATTAAGATGGGAAAGTTACTATTTAGTCTAAAACAAACCAGGCTGCAGAAGATTTAGAAGATCTTGTGGGATAGGAGTGTTTGGCAACTTCGAATGCCAATACTCCTCAGCAGGTAGAGCAGCATTACTTCCTATCACCACCACCTGCCATCAAAGTTTCAAAACTTACTTAAAAAAAAAAAAAAAAAAAAAAAAAAGGGAAAACGTAAAAATGGTTATAGTTAAAGCTTCGATTTTCTAAAAAAGAATGCTTACAGAGAGTAAAGCTAGGGTTGCAACGAAACGAAACTCCATTGAAACCATCAAGCAAACACTATGATAACTTGGAAAATGCAGGAAGACGTACCACTCATTTATAGGAGTTCTGTTCTTAATAATACAAAATTGGGTGTCTAAGTTGCTGAGACCTAGGTCAAACTTCCATATTCAGTTAACAATCTCAGTCTTGGACAATACTCTAAAAATATTGTTTAACTCCAAATTGGTGTTTTTACCTTGCATGGGTGGCCTCCGTGTCAACCTGCATGGGCGGAATCTGTTACTCTGTCAACCTGAAGCGTACTAGGGGCCCATGTGAAGCCAGGTGGGGCTCACTCAGAATACTCCTGCGATTACAATTCTTCGAGTCATCCCATTGCCTTTTGATTTAGTGACTTCGTCTATTCTCTACAACAAGACAAAAAAAGTCACGTATTTTCTTGTCGTTTCCTTCCAAGTAAAGATACGCTATGCTTATCTCTAATTTGGGTTTTGATCAAATTACTCAGACGAGATAAACGACATTTTAATATCATATGCTAATGCAATACCATAGATTTAATGGGCTTCGATGGGTTTGGTTAAGCTGATCTTTTTTTTGTTTGGTTAAGCTGATAGTGAGATTTATTTTTCCTACCCAAAATAAATCTGCAAAGGAAAAAGAGAAAATTTTATTTTAATATACAATAATAGAATATAATATATTATATAATTTGAAAAGGAAAATGAGGAAAAACTGCTCATGCACCTTAAAAATTTGAGTAGGTTAAAAATAAAATGTGCATACTTAATTTAAAAAAAAAAAAAAACAAAACAAAACCAAACAAGACGCGCCATAATTATATTTGATACGTTAGTCAATAGTCTGTAACTCATTCATTGACAATAGATCTTTCTTTTGGTAGATCCAAAATGAATTTACAGATATTATTCGTAAAATGTTAGAATAAATTTTTACTTGAGAAACAGCGAAAGAAGATGAGGGTTTCTTGAGCCGTATTTAAAAAAGAATTTACATTTTTTTTTTTATTTTGCTCCATTTAGGAATATTGCCCCACAATTTCTCTCTTCCATCTCCATGCATACATCCAGTGCGATAGCCTTCAATCCTACTCTATCGCATCCATGGTCGTCCTGTCACCTCCATCCAGCCATTTATTGCCATTGTCGTGTTGTGCGGTGCCCACTCAAGTGGAACCCACGATAAATTTGAAAAGAAAAAAAAAAGTATTATTTAATGAGGTTGGCAGAAGGTTGGCAACCAATCTAAATGAAGAGCCGTGTGTAACTCACATTTCCTCTCCTATAAATAGGGGAGGATTTTCCTCAGTTGTCGCACACAGCAGAAAGAGAAAAATGTAGCGAGAGAGAGTGTTAGCGTTTAGGATTAGTATCCTAAACCGTGGGGAGAGAAAAATAGTGAGGATTGTTTTCGGGTGTTTTTGGAAAACACTTGTATGCCAATATTTTTTGTATTACTCTCTTTGTGTACCTACTATTGTTTTAATAGTGGAAGAATTATTCGGAGTTTGTCCCGTGGACGTAGCCCTAAAACAGTTGAAGGTGAACCACGTAAATTTCTGTGTATCCCATTTCTATTTTTCCGCTGCTTAATTATTCTCGTAATTTTATTGCCGGTATCCTAACATGTCATCCTTGTGGCTGATCCAATGGATTTCTCTACATTTTTTCATTTAATCACTAAATTATAGTTCAAATATTAAAATAATAGATATTAAATAGGAATATTTTTTGTCAATTCATTACCTAAGAGAGTAAATATGAAGTCAAATTATCAATCAATAAGGTGTAGAAGTCTCCATCCATACTAAAAATATGAAATTTATTTAATTTACAAATAAAATAGAATTGAAATATGTATACATATATATATATATATATATATATATAATTAATTATTACTTAAATGTATATAATAATTTTATTTCATAAAGTCACGATAATTATTTTATATGATTAAATTTTATGTATTTCACAACACTGGAACTGGAAGGAATTTTTTGCGTGTTTCCAGTATAAGTAAATGAATATCACGTGCACAGGCCATCTGGCAAACAGACAAATTAAATTTTTTTTCTTATTACTGTCTCCGTCGATTCTCTACAACAAGACAAAAACGTCACGTATTGTCTTGTCGTTTCCTTCCACACTGTAAAGATACGCTATGCTCATCTCTAATTTGGGCTTTTGATCCAATTACTCGCTCAGATTAACCACATTTTAATATCATAACGATACGATAGATTCAGTGGGCCTCAATGGATTTGGGCTTTCTTCAATTTGTTGGCAGGCGTTTAAGCGCTTTTTTTTTTTTTTTTTTTTTTTTTTTAAGGATTTAAGCGCTTAATTTAAAATAATGATCAAATTAATTTAAAATTGTTTGTTCTAGTATATAGTCGAGCTCATATTTCACATTTTAGTCATAAATTGGAATTATTTAAGATGTCCACGAGAAACAAGTGCACTAAACTCTCAATAAATTTAATTAAGCAGAACATTGTAGTGCAATATACTAACTTTACATATGGAGCAACATATGATGCTGAGCATGTTACACAAATACAAAGATTGTCACTTAAAAAAGTGGCTTATTGCGAAATTTAGCATAGGTACTAGTACAACTAAAATGCAAGCTTAAACTCTAAGCATGACGAAGAAGATTGGTATCACTGGAGGTTTTTTCAATATTTTCATCAATAGATACCATAACAAGCGTATCACTTCTAATAAAGTGACAAACTGTCCCTTCTCCGGGCTTCATGTTGAGGAGTAAAAAGGCCAAGTGTCCTGGATTCCAAGCAGATGTGTCTGAATGGCAAACAGCCACTGCTTTGGCTTTAGTACCATCAGCGCCCACCAACGGAGCTGTATAAACTTTAGTGCCATTTAGTGCATGGCAATAATATACAGCATACGGATATTTCTGCTTGTGACACACTACATGATTTTCTCCCATGAATTTGACATCCATGATTGTGTACTCTTGCTCTCTTTTGGGTTCATCTATCTCATTAAAAAGAACTTGAACTTTATTCCCAACATGCTTAACACTAAAATCAATCAAAGACTCTAAAGAAGTGGGACAGTATCTGTCTTCTCCTTTAATACCAGGTGACTCGCAATCCTCTACAGTTTGTTTTATGACTTTCCCTTGGCTTGATTCAGGGTCTACTGAGAAACGTTGAAAAATTTCTGACAACTTATCAGTTGAGAAAGGTATGGAATCAGCAACTTGACGAGGCAAGATTCTAGCTTTGTTTGTAGATTTTGTTACATGAAGTCTCATTTTTTGCCCTGCATGAAGATCATTATATATAAAGAACACAGTTGAGTTAGGGAAATTATGTTTATGAGATTTCTTTTCATATCTTTTTCCATATTTTTCCCTTTTGTCTTCCGTGTTTTCCTTAAAAGCATTATCATAACGCTTTCCATATTTTTCTCTTCTGTCATCCACATTTTCTTCAAAAGCATTTTCATATCGCTTTCCATATTTCTCCCTCCTGTCATTTGTATCTTCTTCAAAAGCATTTTCATATCGCTTCCCATATTTCTCCCTCCTGTCATTCGTACCTTCTTCAAAAGCATTTTCGTATCGCTTTCCATATTTTTCTCTTTTGTCATCTACACTTTCTTCAAAAGCATTTTCATACCGCTTTCCATATTTTTCTCTTTTGTCATCTACACTTTCTTCAAAAGCATTTTCATATCGCTTCCCATATTTCTCCCTCCTGTCATTCGTACCTTCTTCAAAAGCATTTTCATACCGCTTTCCATATTTTTCTCTTCTATCATCTATACTTTCTTCAAAAGGATTTTCGTATCTCTTCCCATATTTCTCCCTTTTGTCATCTACACTTTCACTGACAGCATTTTCATATCTCTTTCCATATTTCTCTCTTCTATCATCCACACTTTCTTCAAAAGCATTTTCATATCTCTTCCCATATTTCTCCCTCCTATCATCTACACTTTCACTGAAAGCATTTTCATATCTCTTCCCATATTTCTGCCTCTTATCGTCCATTCCCTCTTCAAAAGCATTTTCATATCTTTTGCCATATTTCTCTCTTCTATCATCCATTCCCTCCTGAAAAGCAGCATCATAACGTTTTCCATATTTCTCCCTCTCGTCATCTACACCTTCGATGAAAGCATTTTCGTATCCCTTGCCATATTTCTCCCTTCTATCTTCCATGCCTTCATCAAAAGCATTTTCGTATCGCTTCCCATATTTCTCTCTCCTGTCATCTACACCTTCAACAAAAGCGTTTTCATATCGCTTGCCATATTTCTCCCTTTTGTCCTCCATACCTTCATCAAAGCCATTTTCATATCGCTTTCCATATTTCTCCCTCCTATCATCTACACCTTCAAAAGCATTTTCATATCGTTTTCCATATTTTTCTCTCTTATCATCTACACTTTCTGTAGAAGCAACATCATAACGCTTTCCATATTTTTCTCTTCCATCATCAAAAGTTTTATCCGCCAAGCCCATGTCCCAAAAGGTGCACTTGTCTCCCATATCTGAATACATTGCAAATAAAAGAAAAAATAAGAAAAAGAAACATTCAAGGACTTACCAGAACTGAAAAGACATACCAACGCATTGAAGAATAATTCTTTAAAAACTTAAGCTTTGGTAAACAAAGATTACAGTAATTCTTGAAGGACATAAAGACAGATTGTTATGATGAAGGGTCTTCTGTTCTAAAAACTAAGTTCATCCAAAAGCATGTAACATGTTGTCGATCAATGTCGAAACCAAAAGCTACGTAGTTAAACTACATTATTCTGAAACATTTCTTTGCTAAAAGTGCATCGTTTTTATTTTTTATTTTTTATTTATCTCTTTTCTAAACTTGAAGAAGGGATAGAGAGAGGGAGGGAGAGTGGGGAGTGTCCCAGTATCAAGTTCAGGTTAGATATCTTGCTTCTGTCAGTGAGCCGCGTGCAAAAGTTTTTTCAAAGTCAATCGTCCAATATGTCAAAAAGTCAAATAAAATATTAGCCTCATGACCATAAATGTTGAAGGCTTTTACTTACAACACAAACTAAGAGATGATCCATCAAATAAAATATATTAATATTGATTAATGTTCTTTAACTTAAAAATAAAAGATAAATATTTACTAATTAATAAATTTTTAAAAAACATGAAAAAAAGGCTGATCTACAACCTTAAACCCATATATTATAAAATAAAAAAAAGGTAGTATATTATCTATAAAAGCATTATATTTGATCTGCTCTCCAGTGGAGGGGTAAAAAAGAAATATATTGATCTGCAGAAAAATACTTTAACCCGTATTGCTGCAATGCCCACGAAATTTCTACTAATAAGAGCAATGAATAATGTTAGTAGAGAAATATTAAGATGAGAAAGAAACCGGGCTGAAGAAGACTCAGAAGATCTTGTGGAAGAGGAGTGTTTGGCAACTTGGAATGCCAATACACCTCAGCAGGTAAAGCAGCATTACATGTTCCTATTACCACCACCTGTCATTAAAATTTCCATTATATATCAAACCCACGTTTTTTTTCTTTTGATCAGAGTTTTAACTAAAGCTAAAACTGGCTAAAGGTGAAGCTTCGATTTTCTTTTTTGCGTAAAAGAAAGAAGAGATTACTATAATGCTTACAGAGAGTAAAGCTAAGGTCACAAGGACGCGAAACTCCATTGCCTTTGAAACCATCAATCAAACACTTTGATAATGCTGATAACTTGTGCGGTAATGGAGGAAGACCTATCACCTATTTATAGGACTTCTATTCCATAATGGGAGAAAATGCTAATAATAATGAAAAGGAAAGCCAAGAGACGTTATAATTGATGTACGCTACAAGTAGCTACGTGTCGAAAATTCATTCTGATAAATTTTTATTGATTGATTCCTAACTTTTTTTTTTTTTTTTTGTGGCCTCCGATGTCCTGTGTTTTCTAGTGGGTACACTTAAGAAAATAATAAAAGGAAAATGAAATTACTTTTTATTTTAAAAGAAAAATATGTTATGAATATTGTTGGAATACGTGGGTAATCCCACATTGGATAAATACAACTAACTAAAAGGACATATAATGTGAAGGGTGAACCAACCAAAATGGCTTAGGCCATTTTGTGTTAAAGGTAAGTCCAACTCATTATAAGCCCAATATTAAATAAATAATTGAATTTGATTCGATTAACTGCTCCTAGGCCTAGATTCTCAACAAATATTAAAAAATTTATTAAAATAAAAGAAAAGATTTATATTTTGATTGTTAAAATAGATAGCAAAGATTAACAGAATCAATAATGTGATATTGGTTGAAGAAAGGTTGATAAAAAAACAAAGAAAAAGAAAAAGGATTATGATTAGACATTAGAACATGATTAAGGTAGTTTGAAATACTCCCTCCGTTTTATTGTTTTTGTCCGTTTTTTTTTAATTTCAGATTATGGTTATATATCCTTTTTTTAGAAAAAAAAAAATAATTGTTGGGATTTATATTCCAGTACTCTTATTTTATGTGTATTTTTATTAATAAAGCTATTTGTATTATCTCCGATTATTAGTCAAGTTTATGACTTTGATGGCCTTGATTCTTATATTAAAAAATTAAATTTAGATTAGTATATAGTCATTTAATTATAATAGAATAATATAGATTATTTAATATTCTTTCGATCCACTTTTATTTGTGATTTAAAATTTTATATGATAATTAAAAAATAATTAAGTCATTTAAAGTAAAATCAATATATTTTTTAATTCACTAGAGGCGTTTATAAGCCGAAATAATACTGCGGACTATACAATTAGGGGTAGTTCTCCCCTTGGGCTCATCAAATTGGTAAAAACAACTGTGATCGAGAGGTCTCGAACTCATTCCTAATATAAGTGAAAAGACCAACCAGACCACCACCTAATTCACAAAATAAATATTCTTTAATTTAATATAAGTACGCTTTGCCTCGTTTAATTACTCAAATTTCAACCATTGTTTAGATTTGTAGAGAAAGAGCATTATTGCCGGCGGCTATGAATACCAATCAGATTAGATATTATAATCATCAGCCGTTGGATCAGGAAAAGTCCATTCATTTAGTACATCAATAGCTCATAGCACATGGTCACCATCGACGAGTCAGCAAATTTAGCCGTTGGATTAATATTTTATTTTTAAGCTTATTTTATACATCATATTTTGTTAGCCATCCGATCCTATGGCTATTACTCTAATTTATTAATGTATGCCGTCGATATTCTTTAATATTCACAACTATATTAAAAATTTAAATAATAAAACCTCAAACCAGTTGAGACAAAGTATTTTTTGAAACAGGACTAAGGGTAAGCAAATGGTCCAAATCGACTTTAAATCCAATCGAACCGCCGTGTAGAATTGTAAAATTTTCAGGATAAATTGAATCAAATTAAGATTATTGTAGAAATCAAATTAAATTGAATCAGGTGGGTTCGATCTGTTTTTTTTTTTAATTTTTGATAGATCAGTTCATTTCTAAATCTAAACAGTTTGATTTTCTAAAACAAAATGAACTATCTTGAAACTTTGATTTGGACAAGGTGGGTTGGATTTATTTCTACGAACAGTTAGATTTTTTATTTTTTATATATGAAGGTACAATAATACAGATAAAATTATAATTTTAATTATTTTTCATCGAATACGTGTGAACACAGTATTTACTTTTCCCTCGTATTTTCTCCATTTCGTCGCAAACAAAGAAAAAAACTTTATTTATTATTTTTCCTAATTTTTTTCCACCAATCCAAACGTGAATTCAGTATATATTTTTTTTGTTAAATTATCAATATCGGATGCTATTACCAAAAACTAATTTAATGTATCGGGTCAGTATTGCGAACATATTGGCTTTTGAAAATGGGCAAGGGACCATTGGCTATTTCACCCGTGTGGTCCATTTCCGCAAAAAAATTAAAAAAGAAAAGAAAAGAAATGGTCCCCACTCCCTCCTCGCACTCTGACATCGACTGGATTGTCCCTTACTACCCTCTACTTTTTGTTGTTATCTCGTATGAAAGCGCACATTTAAAAGAAGTATTTTCTTCCGTATAATAAAAACTTTTAATTATATATATAATCAAAATTTTAATTTAACTATAATTAAAAGTAATGAAAAAAATAAAAGAAAAAAATAAATATAAACATAAAATAAACTACACCTAATAAATATAGATAATTAAAAAAAACATTAGTATATTTTTAAAATTCTAAATGAGAGTTGAAAGTAAAACAAAATATAATGATAATTTATCTCAATTAAAGTAAAATGAAAGGAATATTATTTTTTTTAAAAATATTTTTTACATTAGTATATTTTAATAATTTTAAAGATTAAATAAAATTATTACGTGGAGAATAAAAGATGTTATATTCAAGTGGACCGATCAAAGGAGTTTTCATGTCATTTAACAAATCGTAGAGAGAGCTATCCGTTACTATATAACTCACAAATCAACGAATTTTGAGGAAATTTTTATATATATTTTTTTTTCTTAACCATTGATCCATTATCCATAAGGTGATAAGGATAAGTGGGGCCGAAATTGATGAATGGACGGCATCTAAAGTGAGACCGTACACATTTTCACGTGATAAATGAGACATTTCAAAGGTGGATAAAAAGAAATGTCATAATTATTTTTAGAAAAAGAAGAATAATCGTGACACTGACACCGCACCAGGGATCACGTGACCATTCATTGCGTTCATGGTTCATCAAATTAATATTAATATTTTGTCAGATTGTCACGTGACCTAAAGTTTCTCTTGCTATAGACAGTGATCTGAAATTTATTTTAAGATAATAATAATATAATATAATATATAGTACAATTTTTCCAAAGGGATAAAGGAAAAAAAAATGTCCATAAAATTGAGTCGATTAAAAATAAAATATGCATATATGTAATTAAAAATATAATGACCGAAATAAAGAGAGACTAACAACTAATTTTGAAATTAAAAATTATTCAGTTGCTACTAAATATTATAGAAAAATTCCGCGCTTACGTTAGCGTTCAAATTAACAATAAAATAGCATTAAAATACAAGTAAAATGTTAAAGAAAATTGTGAAAAAATGTGATCTATTGTAATTGACCTCTATATTTAATAATTGACTTATAAGGACTAAGATTTTAAATTGTGAAAATAAATCCATTTTAGAATTAAAACAGTAAAATTAAAAATTACAGTTAAAAAGAATTATATCTGATTATATATTTTAAAAAATAAAATAGGAATACTTTTAAAATTTTTCAATTTTATTTATTTAATTTATAAATAAAATTATGGACTCAGTCTTTTTTTTTTTTAATTTAATAAAAGAGAACGTACGCGTTTCACGTGATAAATGATTATGGATATCACTGCACCGCTCATCTCCCTAACAGACAAATTCATAGAGTGAGAAATGTGTACAGCAAATCTTCGAGATTTTTCTTTCGGATCGATACAAGAAAAATTAATAAATTTATATTTATATTTTAATAAAATATTATATGTGAGATTTGCTGTACACATAGACTCCAATAATTTGTATGAATGCGGAGAAAATAATTAATACACGTCCAAGTCATGCAGATATGTGATTCTAATTTATACACTCACTTTCCTGAATTGCATTATATTCAAAGGGTTTTATAATGACTTTACTGTCATTAATGAATTTTGAAATTATTGTAATCATTGTCATAATACTTATTAGAATATAGTATCGAATGACAGAATAAAGAAAAAAATGTCTAAACCTTAGACTAAGCATTATAGGCACTTATATAACGGTTTATTATTTTTAAGAGAAAAATATATTTTTTATCCTTACATTTTGATATACTTAATTATCTTTTTCGTGTATAAATCTCTTTCTCTTTTCTCTCTAGTTTTTAATTCTAAATCTAGTTTAGCACTGCCGTTATTTATCAGCGGTAGCCCCTACCTCATACTTTCTAGTATCTTTTCCCCTTCATTTTTTTTTTTTTGTTTTTAATCTTCTTTTCCTTCAATAAACTCAGCTTTATTTCCTTATAATAGATCTATTTTTTTACTTTATTATGGTTGGTTGTCTCCATATTTAGAGTTTTTCTTATCTTTTTTTTTTTATATAAGGGTTTATTAGTAAACAAAATTATGATATATAATTTTATTTGGTTGGAGACATTAGATCTTGATTTGTAGGTACAGATCTTCGATCGATAGAGCCTAGTAGTGCGACATGTTCTTCCATTAATACTATCGACGCATAGCCACGGCGGAAATTCATTTATATTCGTCATATGTTGCAAATTATTAGAAAAGTAATCAAGTTATAGAAAATTCAGAGGAATTATTATTTTGACGTCCAAATCAATTAACAGACTAGTTACACTGCTATAAAAATTTATATCTTTTGTCAAGATTAACTTCAAGAGGAAAGATCTAATATCATATTTTTTTAGTTTTAATTTCATTATTCAAAATGACATGAATTCTTTTATTTCGTTAGAAGATCAGTGAACTCTATTAGTTACTAAAGTTCTATTTATAATCCATATGTTTATTTGTAATTTTTGATATTACTATTAACGAATTACATTTTTTTATAATCCATATGTTTATTTTAAAAATTGCATTATTTTATTCTTATAGTTTTTCTTCATTAAACGAAATTAACTTTCTATCCATTATTTGAAACTTAAGTCATTAACGGAACCAAACTATAAAAATAAAATAGCATAATTTTTAAAATATAAAACATATAATTAATTATATCAAAACTTAAGGACAAAAATGTAAACATTTTCCTTTTAGTTAATATGTATATAAGATTCGTTTTGTAATTACATAATTACTAGACATATCAAATGATAAATGGAAAGATAATTTCGTTCTCCGGGTTCAAACTACACGAATAAAATTATGTTATAAGATTAAATTAGTTAATTATGTGAAAATACTTGAATAAAAATATAATTTACAATTATTTTAATTATTGTATTTACAGTTACATCAATTAATGGTAGCCGGTGACCGAAACCACAATTTATTTTAGCAGTACCTTCTTCCAATTCTGGTCTTTTGCGAAGATGGAAAAAGAAAATGCAAAGGAAAGAAAGCGATAATGGTACCTACCCTGCACATGGTCATTTATGTAAAAAATAAATAAAAATTATATTATATAATACACCATAATAAGTGAGGTTTGCCAGGACTCTTATCCTCTCGGTCGTGCCACGTTGTCGAACATCAATTTTGAATTTGGATGAGATAAGAATATGGTTCTTTTCTTACCGGATTCTTGCCCTTTCACATTTGTACAATATCACGTTATTTTATAGTACGCCCGATCATCAATCCCGTGAAAATGGAGGTTCAAAATCGAAGCGTGATCTAATTAATCTATAAAATATTTAATAACTATATATATATATTAAAAATTAATAAATTTATTAAAATAAATTTCATGATAAATTGTAATTATAATTATAAATTCTTTTCCCAATGAATAAAAATAATTTTAGCATAATTAGAATTAAGATCGGATCGATTTGATTTAGATTTTCTCGAAATTAAAAATAATTTTATAAAATAAAAGTCAATTTAAACAGAGTCCAATCAAAACAGAGTCCAATCAAAATTACTTAAATAATTTAGAAGACTAAATTAAAAGAATTAAACTGACCAAATTTTGATAAATAAATATTAAAAATTTTGTATATGTTAAACTAATATATTTACTTTGATTTATTTTATTCTAAAACGTAACTGAAGCAAAGTAACCGAGCATTGGTAAAATTTAAATATAAGTCAAAATAAAACATTAAAATTGAGATAATTAATTATTTTTTTCATTTTTCCCTTTTATATAATTGACATTTAGAGCTTGTTTGTCGGAAGTGATGAGTTTTGATTACAAGCTTTAACCCAGTTATATTTATAATGATTGAATTATTTTCAATCAAATAATAAATTAATAATAATATATTTAATTCAGTTAATAATTTATTATAATTTAGACAAATTAAATAAATTTTATAATAAACGTGAAATATCAAAATGCCACTATAATCAAGGATGTGAGAGTGTGGCTTACACAAAAATTTAGTTGGACTTTAATTAAATTCAACAATAGATACACTTGTTCAACCTTATCATTATATGATATAAAGATAAAGTAGTGCTAATAATAAGTAGGTAAAAGTCTCTTTCCCGATTAATTCATTATATTATATTATATTATCATTATATAATATAATATAATAATAAATAGGTAAAAACTCTTATCACTATGTTATATTATCCATTAATTCCCAGCCTCTCAGCCATAAATAATAATTTAATTTTTGGCGTACTATTTCTTCCACTTTATTTGCTATTTTTTTTTAAAAAAAAAGTGTTAATTTTTATCAATTTATATATTAGTATCTCAACTAAATAAATATTAGTTATTGAAAATCAATAAAAAGGTTATTTGCAACGACCTTTTTAAATTAAAGTTCTATCCAAATTAATTAATAGCGTTTCTCTCTGTTTGACTAGTAATTTTTTTTAGTTAGGTACTTTTAAGAAAAAAAAAAAAAGAATTTGTTAGGTAGTTTTAGAAATTATATTTCAAGGAATCAATTAATTAAAGTTGAAATGTGAATTTAATTCGATAAAGTATAAGAATTGCACACTGCCAAGTGGGGTGGGATTGCTCACCAGCAAATACTAAAAACTTCAGTAATATTTTATTTCCTCATATGTTTTTTAATTTCAATAAAAAATTAATAATAAATATAATATATATTGCATGAAATCTAAAGCTCAACGCATACTGAATATATATATACTGGATCAACATACAATAGATAGGCACAAATGTTGAGCAAGTTCTAATACAAAGGTTGGCACTTAAAAAACATTGGCTTATTGCGAAACTTAGCATAGGTAGTAGTACAACTAGAAAGCAAGCTTAAACTCTAAGCACGACCAAGAAGATTGGTACCATTGGAGGTTAATTTTTTCCAGTATTTTCATTAGTGGATAACATAACAAGCGTATCACTTCTAATGAAGTGACAAATTGTCCCTTCGCCGGGCTTCATGTTGAGGAGTAAAAAGGCCAAGTGTCCTGGGCTCCAATCAGATGTGTCTGAATGGCAAATAGCCACTGCTTTGACTTTAGTAGCATCAGCGCCAACCAATGGAGCTGTATAAACTTTAGTGCCATTTAGTGCATGACAATAATACACAGCATATGGATATTTCTGCTTGTGGCACACTACATGATTTTCTCCCATGAATTTGACATCCATGATTGTGTACTCTTGAACTCTTTTGGGTTCATCTACCTGATTAAAAAGAACTTGAGCTTTATTGCCGACATGTTTGACACTAAAATCAATCAAAGACTCTAAAGAAGTGGGACAATATCTTTCTTCTCCTTTAATACCAGGTGACTCACAATCCACTATAGTTTGTTTCATCACTTTGCCTTGGCGTGATTCAGGGTCTACAGAGAAACGTTGAAAAATTTCTGACAATTTATCAGTTGAGAAAGGTATAGAATCAGCAACTTGACGAGGCAAGATTCTAGCTTTGTTTGTAGATTTTGTTATATGAACTTTCATTTTCTTCCCTGCATGAAGATCATTATATACAAAAAACACAGTTGAGCTAGGAAGATTATGTTTATGGAATTTCTCCTCGTATCTTTTATACTTTTCCCTCCTGTCCTCAGTGTTTTCCTCCAAAGGATCTCCATAGCGCTTATACTTTTCCCTCCCGTCCTCAGTGTTTTCCTCAAAAGGATCTCCGTAGCGCTTATACTTTTCCCTTCCGTCTTCGATGTTTTCCTCAAAAGCATTTTCATATCGCTTGCCATACTTCTCCCTTCTGTCATCTACGCTTTCTTTAAAAGTGGTATCATAACGCTTTCCATATTTTTCTCGTCTATCATCATAAGTCTTATCCGCCAAGCCCATGTCCCAAAAAATGGACTTATCTCCCGTATCTGAATGCATTGCTAATAAAAGAAAAAGATAAGAAAAGAAACCTTCAAGGACTTACAAGAACTGGTAAGATGGTAAGACATACACAGGCATTGCATAATAATTCTTTAACAACTCATGCTTTGGTTAACAAAGATTACTATAATTCTTCCAAAAAAAAAAAAAAAAAAAAAGGATTATTATAATGAAGGGTCTTTTGTTCTAAAAACTAATATATAGCTCTTCCAAAAGCATATGACATGTAAATTATCATGCACTAGAGCGACGCACGTAAAACGAATATCCAAGTTAAACTACGTTATTTTTCAAACATTTCTATCCCAAATGCATCTTTTTTATTTTTTATTTTTTATTTTTTTTCTCTTTTGTAAAATTGAAGAAGAGAGGGAATGTCCCAGTGTCAAGCTCAGGTTAGGTGTATTGCTTCTGTATGTGAGTCGCGTGCTAATGTTTTTTCAAAGTCAAATCACCCAATATGTCAGAAAATCAGATGCTGAATTAGAAAATAAAGTATTAGCCTCGTAAGCATAAATTATAAATGCTTTTACTTACAGCAGATCTGCTATGAGATGATCTGCTGCAATGACACGAAACTTCTACTAATAAGAGCAATGAATAACGTTTCTAGAGAAATATTGAAATGAGAACAAACCGGGCTGAAGAAGACTCAGAAGATCTTGTGGGATAGGAGTGTTTGGCAACTTGGAATGCCAATACACTTCAGCAGGTAGAGCAGCATTAGATGTTCCTATTACCACCACCTGCCATTAAAATTTTCATTACTTTACTTCTTTAGTCAGAGTTTTATTTACGCAGGAAAAAAAAAGCTTATACTGGTTAAATGTAAAGCTTCGATTTTTCTGTAGAAGAAAGTGCAGATTACTATATATAATGCTTACGGAGAGTAAAGCTAAGGTTGGAAGAACGCGAAACTCCATTGCCATTGAAACCATCAAGCAAAGACTTTGATAGTGCTGATAACTTGGATAATGCAGGAAGACCTACCACCCATTTATCGGAGTTCTATTCCATAATGAGACAAAACGCTAACCCCAACTAGAATTATAATAATAATAAAAATAAAGAAAGCTTATAGATATTATAATTGTTGTATCCTACAAGTTGCTAAGAGTCAAAAGCATTCTGACTAATTTGTATTGATTGATTCCAAACTTTATTTTAGGCTCCCATTTTGTGTGTTTTCGACTGTTTGGTACACTTAAATCAACAGCCTTTCAAAAAAAAAAAAAAAAAAAAAAAAAAAAAGATAAATCAAAAGAAAATTACAGAAAAGTTGAAGTAATAAAAGGAAAATGACTTTTTCTTTTTAAAATAAAAAACACTTTATAAATATTAAAGAATTTATTAAAATAAAAGAAAAGATTAATACTTTAACACATATTATTATTATTATTATTATTAGCCAATCTCTAAAGGCTGAATTATTTAACACAAATTACACTTTCAGCATACTTACTTCTTGGCAGTCCATAAGGGATAAAAATACTTATTTAGCATGATTTTTTTTTTTTGTTACATATTTATGATAATTATTAGTATTCCCCTAAAATTTTAATAATGAATTTCGTCTTTTACATGATCTTTGGGAAGGAAAAAAAAGGTAATAAATTATTACGTAAATTGAGTATATTACATTTAATTTAACATATTTGAACACCAAATTATCGAGGAATTGAAGTAATAATTATTAGTTATATACAAAGGGTAAACATGGAAAAAACTATTACTCTTTTGAACCACAAATGTGATAAGTATTTTGGAATCTAATACTTTTTTAGATGTGACAATTGTTTATGAATGGAGGCAGTAGTAACATTTCATATTTTCACACGAATTAAGAAAATTATTAGAACATATTTGATTTTTTAAAAATACATAGTGGAAATGTCTAAATCGTCCTTTTTAAAATTAAAAATTCCCCATTTACTACAAAATTAATGCTAATTTTATCTCATATTAAAGCACAACCATTAGAGTAGTACTTACATTTTATTTTTTCATGTCTTAATATAATGAAAAACTTTTAGTTATATGTATAGTCAAAATTTTAATTTAACTACAATTAAAGTAATGATAAAAAAAAATAGATGTAAACATAAAAATAAATTACACGTAATAAATATGAGTAAAATTTAAAAATAATATTAATATATTCTCAAAATCCTAAATGTGAACAAATTAAAATGACAATTTGTTGCTATTAAAGTAAAAAGGAGGGAGTACTATTTTTTAAATATTTTCTGCATTAATATATTTTAATAATTTTAAATATTAAATATAATTATTACGTGGAGAGTGAGAGATATTATATTCAAGTTCTACCGATAAGAAAAAATACATCATTTAATAAATTAAAGAGAGAGCTATCTCTTATTGTGTAACTTGCAAATCAACGAATTTTGAGGGAAATTTTGCATAGTTTTTTTTTTTTTTTTGGAATCATGGATGCATTATCCATATTAAGATTGGTCAAAATGCTAAACGCTATTTTTTATAGTGTCAAAATAACGTTTTATAAAAAGTTAACCTATGTGACGTTTAACTTTTAATATTTTATGAAAATCTATTCAAACAATTAACAGCTAAATATTACTAAAATAACTAACAGCCACCACAACAGCTAATGTCGCGGAATAAACCCTAAAGGGATAAATTAATGAATGAAACACAACTAAAGTGAGATCGTACACATTTTTTTTGAAATGTAACAAATTTTTTTTTTTTTTGAAAGAAAAAAAAGAGTGATAAACACATGAGCTTATACAAGATTCATAAATTTCTGATCTGGTTTTGTTTGGTTAAGCTGATAGTGAAATTTATCCAGCACGAAAAGATTTTAAAATATATATATTTTTTCTTTTTTACCAGTTTTGTTCAGAGTAATGTACAAACTGATTGTTTTGTTTTTTTTTTGGAAGTTAACTGATTGTTTTGTTGGTAGAAATGTTGGACTTTAATTGAATTCAACGAACTCTTATCATTAAATAAAGATAGAGTTGTACTAATAAGTAATTAAGTAGGTAAGAAGTCTTTTTCCCCGTTGTTATCTTTGTCTATTATCCATTAATTCCCATCCTTTCTGCTCTAAATAATAATTTAATTTGGTCATTAAATATTTCTACGACGTACAAATTTTTCTACTTCATTCACTATTTTTTAAAGTTTTTTTTTTTTCAACTTTACCAATTTATACATTTTTTTTGGTTTTTACCTCACATGTCCCTGATTTATTGGCTAAATCTAAATCTACTTGCGCTATATCAGGTTTATAAAGGAAAGCGTTTTTAGTAAAATTTTAGTATTTTTCACTCACATCATCTCTCCTATGCATCAATATCTCAAATAAATAAATATTAATTATTAAAAAATTGCTAAAAGGTTAATTGCAACAACCTTTTTTTAAATTAAAGTGGTTTATTTTTTTAAATTCCTATAAACTTAAAATGGAACAAAGATAATAATACGATTTTAAAAAAAAAACTTAATTTTAGATTGATTTTAATGAGAATTTTTAATTAAAAAATTAATCTATGGAATGAATTAATAATTGGAATTCATTTGCTTTTTTTTCTAAAATATTCTTAAAATGGTAATTTCATAAAAATAAATAACAAATATTAATTATATTTATAATATACTATATAATTTTTTATATTTTTATTAAAATAAATGTGTAAAAATTAAAAAAAAATATATTGATAAAATTATCTTATTTAACTTATTTATCTTGAATTTCTCTTTTAGTAAAGAAAAAAAAATTAAAATAAAACATTAAAATATTAACCCCTTGTCTTCCATGTCTATCTACATACATCTAGTTAATTTTTGTCGTTAGCTTAGCTTAAATTACAATAAATTTTAGATTATAAATTTTAAAATAGTATACTCTACATCTTAAACCATAATAACATCTTACATCCTAAAGTTCTAAAAACATATGAAGTTTAAACCGTAAATCATAAATCCTAAACTCTTAAATCCATCACATATATGTATGCACATTGATTTTAATTTTTTTTTACAATAGTAATTTTAGATAATTATATCTTTTAGCATGTCAGGACTTTTTAAAAGAAAAATAAAATAATGATCAAATTAATTTAAAATTATTTTTTAGCATATATATATATATAGTCGAGCTCATATTTCACAGTAGAGTCATAAATTGGAATTGTTTAAGATGTCTAGAAGAAACAAGTGCACTAAGACTCACAGGAAATTTAATTAAAACAACATTGTACAACATATTAACATTGCATATGCATCAACATGTGATAGGTAGGGATAAATGTTGAGCATGTTCTAATACAAAGGTTGGCACTTTAAAAAGTGGCTTATTGGGAAATCTAGCATAGCAGTAGTACAACGAGAAAGCAAGCTTAAACTCTAAGCTTGACTGAGGAGATTGGCATCATTGGAGCTTTTTTCAATATTTTCATTAGAGGATACCATAACAAACGTATCACTTCTAATAAAGTGACAGACTGTTCCTTCTCCTGGCTTCATGTCGAGGAGTAAGAAGGCTAAGTGTCCTGGATTCCATGCAGATGTATCTGAATGGCAAACTGCCACTGCTTTGGCTTTAGTACCGTCAGCGCCCACCAACGGAGCTGTATAAACTTTAGTGTTATGTAGTGCATGACAATAATAAACAGCATAGGGATATTTCTGCTTGTGGCACACTATATGATTTTCTCCCATGAATTTGACATCCATAATAGTGTACTCTTGCTCTCTTTTGGGTTCATCTACCTCATTAAAAAGAACTTGAGCTTTATTCCCAACATGTTTAACACTAAAATCAACCAAAGACTCCAAAGAAGTGGGACAATATCTGTCTTCTCCTTTAATACCAGGTGACTCACAATCATCTATAGTTTGTTTTATGACTTTGCCTTGGCTTGATTCAGGGTCTACGGAAAAACGCTGAAAAATTTCTAATAACTTATCAGTTGAGAAAGGTATGGAATCAGCAACTTGACGAGGCAAGATTCTAGCTTTGTTTGTAGATTTTGTTATGTGAAGTCTCATTTTCTGCCCTGCATGAAGATCATTATGTATAAAGAACACCGTTGAGTTGGGGAGATTATGTTTGTCAAATTTCCTTTCATATCTTTTTCCATATTTTTTCCTTTTGTCATCAGTGTTTTCCTCAAAAGCATTGTCATAACGCTTTCCATATTTCTTCCTCCTGTCATCCACACCTTCCTCAAAGGCATTTTCATATCGCTTACCATATTTCTTCCTCCTGTCATCCTCTCCTTCCTCAAAGGCGTTTTCATAACGCTTACCATATTTCTTCCTCCTGTCATCCTCTCCTTCCTCAAAGGCGTTTTCATACCGCTTACCATATTTCTTCCTCCTGTCATCCTCTCCTTCCTCAAAGGCGTTTTCATACCGCTTACCATATTTCTTCCTTCTGTCATCCACGCCTTCCTCAAAGTCATCCACGCCTTCCTCAAAGGCGTTTTCATATCGCTTACCATATTTCTTCCTCCTGTCATCCTCTCCTTCCTCAAAGGCATTTTCATATCGCTTACCATATTTCTTCCTCCTATCATCCTCTCCTTCCTCAAAGGCGTTTTCATACCGCTTACCATATTTCTTCCTTCTGTCATCCACGCCTTCCTCAAAGTCATCCACGCCTTCCTCAAAGGCGTTTTCATACCGTCTACCATATTTCTTCCTCCTGTCATCCACACCTTCCTCAAAGTCATCCATGCCTTCCTCAAAGGCGTTTTCATACCGCCTACCGTATTTCTTCCTCCTGTCATCCACGTCTTCCTCGAAAGCGTTTTCGTACCGCTTGTCATAACGCTTACCATATTTCTGCCTCTTGTCATCCACGCCTTCCTCAAAAGCATTTTCGTACCGCTTGTCATACCGCTTACCATATTTCTGCCTCTTGTCATCCACGCCTTCCTCAAAAGCGTTTTCGTACCGCTTGTCATACCGCTTACCATATTTCTGCCTCTTATCATCCACGCCTTCCTCAAAAGCATTTTCGTACCGCTTGTCATACCGCTTACCATATTTCTGTCTCTTGTCATCCATGCCTTCACCAAAAGCGTCTTCATACCGCTTTCCATATTTTATACGTCGATCATCAGAAGTCTTATCCATCAAACCCATGTCCCAGAAAGTGAACTTATCTTCCATATCTAAATACATGCAAATAAAAGAAAAAATAAAAAAAGATACATTGAATGATGTACAAGAATTGTTAAGACAAAAGCACGTATTAAGGATAATTCTTCAAAAACTTAAGCTGTGGTGAACAAAGATTACTGTAATTCTTCAAAAACAAAAAAAACAAAGACATTATAATGAAGGGTCTTCTGTTCTAAAAACTAATATATAGTTCTCCCAAAAGCATATAACATAGAAATTATCATGTAGTAGAGCTGAGAAACAAACCGGGCTGAAGAAGACTCAGAAGATCTTGTGGAATAGGCGTGTTTGGCAACTTGGAATGCCAATACACCTCAGCAGGTAGAGCAGCATTACATGTTCCTATTATCACCACCTGTCATAAAAATTTTCATTATATATCAAACTGGCGTTTCTAAATTTCCTTTGTTCAGAGTTTCAACTAACTAAAGCTGAAAAAGAAAGGACAGATTACTATATAAAATGCTTACAGAGAGTAAAGCTAAGGTTGCAAGGACGCGAAACTCCATTGCGATTGAGACCATCAAGCGAACACTTTGTTATTGCTGATAACTTGGATAATGCATGAAGACCTGCCACCCCTTTTATAGGAGTTCTATCCCATAATGAGACAAAATGCTAATAATAATAAAAAGGAAATCCAAGAGATATTCTAATTGTTGTAGCTTGTATCCTTAAAGTTCCTACGTGTCTTTGCCAATTTATTGTGCGAAACATGATTAGGATACTTTGAAACACTCCCTCCCAATTAATTGTTTTTGTCTTTTTCGTATTTATTTGAAATCATAGTTATATAACTTTTTTTTTTAAATAATAATTTGTGGGATTTCTTAGTTTATCCTTATTTAAGGTATATTTATATTTATATGACTAAAAATTATTATTATTATTATTATAACCGATTATTACCCAATTTTATAGGTTTGATGGTCTTAATTTTTACATTAAAAAATCAAATTTTGATTAGTATATATATGTCATTTAATAATATAAAAACACATGGATTATTTTTTTAGTAATAATTATATTTTAAAGCTCTCTCCAAAATACCGATTGCATTACACAATCACTAGAGTAGACTGTAATGTACTTCAATCACTAGATCAAATTATCTTGGATAAAATATATATATTATATAATACTCTTTCTATCCACTTTTCTTTGTGGTTTAAACCACTTCAACCACTTTTAATTAAAAAAAATAATTAAATCACTTGCATTAAGATAATTACTCTTAAAAAAACTTTTCTTCTCTTTTTTTTTCACCGATGACCCTTTTCATTTTTTGTTTGATTTTTTTACAAATAATACTCAAATATATTTACAGATTTGAGTTATTGTTACTAATATATTGAGATTTATTATTGTTCATATATTGGGAGGTCTTCAAATCTAGTTTTTAGTTGTTGTTATCACCATTATAGTGATTTTGTGCAGATCTTCTCTCCAATAAAATGAAGAAATTTGAAGGCAATAAGATCGGATTTGTAAAAAGACCATGGAGTCGAACAACCATGAATAACCACCAAGTGGAGCAAGCGATCGCTAATGACACAAATATTATTCTCTGTTAACTACATCAGATACTTCAAATCAAGATTGTATTTTTTTATTCTTTGTATAAGTGGTTTATTATTAAACTTCTTATACAAAAATATAGAAACATGTTTATTTGTACCTCATATCTATATACAATTTTCAATTAATGAAATTCTAGTTTGATTTTTCTAAAAAGAAAAAAAGATAAATACTCTTTAATTAACCTAATTACACTTTATCTCATTTAATTACTCAAATCAACAATGGTTCTTCAGCTAATTTGTTAGATTTGTAGAAAAATACTTTCTCTATCACAAAATATAAGTCATTTAAAGTTCTTTCACGAAAATTGAGAATAAAAATTAACTCTCTAAAATTATAATAAAACCAAAAATAATTTTGACTAAGTTGTCTTTTATTTTAAAATCAAAACTAACTTGTGAAGATAATTATTATTAATTAAAATATTTAAAACAATTTATATTTTTTATGAAAGTCATCACTTTTAAAGGATTTATGTTTTGAGGCTAAGGGTGTATCATTATTGCTGGCGGCCATCAAAACCAATCAGATTGGATATAATAATCATTAACCGTTGGATCAGAAAAAGTCATTCATTTAGTACATCAACAGCTCATAGCACATGTTGACCATAGTGGAGTCAGTAAACTGAGCCATCGGATTAATATTTTATTTATAAGCTTATTTTATAAATCATATTTTATGAGCCATAGGATCCGACGGCTAATTTATTAATGTATGCAGATAATCTGTCATATTCATAACTATATAAAAAATCTAAATAGTAAAACCTTTATCCAGTTCACATAAAATATATTTTGAAGCATATGGGTGGGCTTTATATCAAACCGAATCAGAGTTGAAGTTTAAGAATTGCAAATCGAATCTCCAAGATAAATCGGATTGAATTAAGTTGGTTTGATTTATTATTTTGTCATTAAGAGGAAAGTTTAGGATTAAATCTAAACAATTGAATTTTATTAAAACAAATTGAACTACTTAAAAACTTCAATCAAACTGACAAAACAAAGTAAAGGGACAATCAAATTTATTGTGGGCAAGTTAATCAAACTGAACCAACAGTACTGGTTTGATTTTCAGTTCAATTCGGTTTACTAATTTTCAGTTCAAGAGTTAATCAAACTGAACCAACAGGACAATGGACGATTTGCTATTTCACATGTGTGGTCCTTTTCCCAAAAAAAGTCAAAAAGAAAAAAAATGGTCGCCACTCCCTCCTCACAGTCACAGTCACAGTCACGCATTGATTGGTTTGTCCCTTCCTACGCTCTGCTTTTTGTTTTTAGGTAATTAAGTCTGCATTCATTTATCATTTATTAATTATTACATGATCCTACTTTTAATTTTTTATTCCATCCGTTTGAAATTATTGGATAGAAATAATATTTAATTATAATTCAAATAATACTGAGATATTAATTTTAGTTTAAGGGTATGTTAAAAAAAAATACTGATAAAATTTACTATTCAAATTATATTTATATTTTTTTCTTAATTTATATAAAAATAAAAATAAGCCTGCTTTTTCGGATGAGTTATCTGTAAGAAAGAGTTAATATTTTATTCAAAAAAAAAGAGTTAATGTATTTTAATATTAAAAAAACACATTATTTATTTTTAGCATTTAAACTAAACTTATAAATTTAAGATATTACACTATAAGAAAAATGCTATTTAGTGAGCAATTTTAGAGACCGATTCAAATGCGTCACTGAATAGGAACCACTAGTTACAATTAAAATGAATAAAATTGTTGAATTAGTCAAAAATAATATGATAATTGAATGAAGACGGACTCACAACTAAGTTTGTCGTTTAGTTCGAATTAACAACAAAATAGCATTAAAATAATAGTAAAATGTTGAAAAAAATCGCGAAATAAATTAATTGGTCTCATTATTTAATAAGACTCAAAGACTGAAATCTTAAGATGGTAGCCATTTTTCAATTCACGTAATATGAAATGACGAATTATTTGTATCTAGAGATCAAATTTTCAACACCTAACTAGGTTAAAAAACACAAAGTAGCGCCTCTTTCTATTTTTTACTCAAACTCAGCCGCCCTCTCCTACACAATTTCTCTCCCTCATCTCCGTAAATCCAGTGCCGTAGCGTTCAATCCTACTCCATCGCGTTCGTGGCTGTCCTTGTCAGCTCCATCGCGCCACTCATCGCCATTGTCGTGGTTGTTGCTCGTCGGATAGGCATTTTAGACTTTTAAGTTTAATCGCTAAATTATAGTTTCAATTCACTTTAGTTTGTAGTATCGTTTTTCAATTCTCAGTGTTTGCGAAGATGGAAAATAAAAAATGCGATAACGGTACCTACTCTGCAGATGGTCGTGCCGCGTTCGTCGAACCTCAATTTTAAATTTGGATTAGATAATAAATTTGGGTAAGATGACTCTTTTCCCTATTGTTATCTTTGTCTATTATCCATTAATTTTCAGCCTCCCTGTTATAAATAATACTAATTTAATTTGGCCATTGAATCTGCCTGCCACGTGCTATTTCTTCCACTGCATCTGCTATTTTTTTTTTTAGTGTTAATTCTTTTTTTTTACTTTACCAATTTATATATATATATATATATATATATATATATATATATATATATATATATATATATATATTAGTCCCTCAACTAAATAAATAATGATTTAGTTAATATAATTAAATTATAATTTTTATTTTATTTTTTCTAATATACCCTAAATGATTCATATTAAATTGTTACCGAAATTAATCAATTATAATCAGATATTTGATTAAAGAGAGTTTTATTCAAAGATTAAAAGTTGATATGTCAAGTACAAAGGGTAAAAAATATTTATTATTTATTAAGTACAAAGGGTAAAAATAAAAAAATTATTAATATTTATTAAATCCATAAATGTGACAAATATTTAGAAACGAGAAAGCAATTTAAATAATTAATTAGGTAACTTAGATATTATATTTTAAAAAATTAAACAATTAAAGTTGAAATGTGAATTTTAATTCGATATTGTATTAGAATCGGCAAGTGCCAAGTGGGTGGATTTTTTTTTTTCCTTATATTTTTTAAATTTCAATAAACATTAATAATAAATCTAATATAGTTGATGAAATCTGAATCTCAACATATACTGAATATATATATTGAGGCGGCTAAAGAGAGGAGGGGGAGCGAGATTGCTAGTTGCCAACATGTGAGGACACAGGAAGGATACCAAATATACAGTTCGAGTGTTTTTTTACTATTTGATGAGCTAAATAAGGATAACATATCTTGTCTTCTTCAGACAAAATGTTATTAAGATAACATATATATGTCACGCACGTTACTAATCATAAATATTTATCATTATCCATTTATTAATTACTCTTGTTAGTATTAATTGTTAATAATGCAGCAACATGAGCATCACAGTATCAATCACGACAGGGATGGCACATGCTTTGGCATATACTTTGGTACAAAAGAAAATTGTATTTCACTGTTTAATTATTATTTAAATTAATTATATTTTGTTAATTGGATGGCATAAAAAAAATTGTAATCAGTAACTAATACTCTTTGCATTACTCATTTAATATTAAAAAAAAATTAATGATAATAATAGTCTCAAGAATAAATATGGATCGCACAATCATTTTTGCCCAAATAATTGATTTTGAATCCTCACCAAATCCATAAAACGCACCGTCTAAAGCCCAAGTCAATTTAGATAAAGCTTGCTTGCTGAATGGCTGATGTCCTGGTATACATGACTCGAGCCCATATGAAAATACTGTATATTGATGCTCTTAAGCCATATATCATAATACAAAGGCTTTTCCTTTTAGACTTGACTTTACTTTTTTTATAATAATCTCGTGTTTCTTGATATGCCAATAATAATTTTTTAAAGTTTTTAACTTTTATATGTAAAATATTAATCTATATGATTAAGACAAAAATCATGTCAAATTACAGATTCAACTATTAATTTTGATGCAATTTGATAAAAAAAAAAAAAAAAAGAAAAAAAAATTGAAAATGGCTCTTGAA
Organism: Jatropha curcas; assembly: GCF_041381405.1. NCBI lineage: Eukaryota > Viridiplantae > Streptophyta > Magnoliopsida > Malpighiales > Euphorbiaceae > Jatropha > Jatropha curcas. The sequence goes on along the minus strand of NC_143160.1, from coordinate 1,401,229 downwards.
GGTTGAGCATCACCAAAACAGGTCAGAGTCGTATTGAAACTATAAACAGTCTAAAATTAAAAGGACAAATTGGACAATTCCAATCATAATTTTTTATTTTTGATCATAAAATTAAAGTTATCAATTAAATTAAATTTGAGACATTTCACTTTTCACAAAAATGAAAAGACCGACCAAATCACATTTGATTGGCCAAATTTCTATCTTTCATGCAATTAATATTTTTTTAGCTAAATATTTAAATTATCTAATTAATAAATGTGATTATAATAGTAATACAAATAGTTTAACCAATAGTAAAAAGTTTCCGGCAGTTCATTTTTAGGAGTTTTGACTTATGGTTGCACAGTGCGGAGTACACTGAAATTTCTTAAAATAAACAAATTTTGAATTTTATAATTTAAATTTAAGCATATGTATATATATATATTGGAATTATTATTCAGTTTTATTAATTACTAAAATAGCAAAATTATTTTTTAAATCAGCAAAAAAGCCAATTATTTTATGAAGTTCTTGAATGGAATATGTGCAGAATGATATAATTTTATATTTTAATTAATGGGATTTAGATAAATATATTGGAGTTGTCTACGAGATCATATATAATGTTACAATGAGATCGAACCTAATCAAAATATAATTTAAAAAAATAATGAGAAGCAAATTTTATAATAAATATAATTTCTGATTTGAATATATATATATATTGAAATAAAAATAACTGAAGTAGATTACATTACATGAAGTTTTTGAATATATATCAAAAACAAACAGGCCATATAGCCTTTGTTTATTTATTTATTTTATTTAAGATATTAATACAAGTAGCTTGCATTAGGCTTGGCCACGGTTCCGGAACCGGCAGTTCCGGTTCCAGATTTTCTGGAACCGGAACCAAACCGTACAGAACCGGTTTCGGTTCCGGTTTGGAACCGTCCGGTTCCGGTTCTGGTTCCGGTTCCGATCCGATTACAAAACCGACGGTTCCGATCGGTTTTCAGGCGAATCGCATAATTTTAACATTTTAAAATTTGAAAACCGGTTAAAAAAAATTTTTTTTTGAACATAAAAAATTGAAAAATACACCTAAAAAATTGAAAAATACACCTCAAAATTAAATTGCTCGGGAATTATATTATAGATGTCGTTTGTAGGAATAGATGATTCTCCAATTTTTCCCTTGCCCTTACCCGAATTTGAGTTTCCTCCACTTGCCATTATATGATAATAAAATATAATTTGGAAAATTGAATAAAAAAAAATAGAGACAATAATTAATTAATAAGAGAGATTATAGAGTAGAGAAGAATAAATGAATAATATAGAGTAGAGTGTAGTATATTGTATAGAGAGTAAGTAGAGAGTGTAGTATATTGTAGAGAGAGAGTAAGTAGAGAGAGTTGAGATTTTTTTGTAATTAATTTGTAAATAAAATGAGGTATTTATAATAAATCCAAAAATTCTTTTTTCCCAAAATACCCTTAAAACTAGCCGTTATATAGCCGTTTATGGCCGTTGGGAGGGGTAATTAAGAGATTTTACAACAAATTTACAAAAAAAAAAAAAAAAAATTCAAAATCTGACAGTTACAACGGCTAGAACCGCCGGTTCGAACCGGCGGTTCTAACCGGCCGGAGAACCGGTGGTTCCAACCGGTTCCGGCCGGTTTTCTGGAACCGCCGGTTCTGGTTCCAGAATATCTGGAACCGGAACCGAAACCGGAATTTTCCGGTTTCGGTTCCGGTTCGTCCCGATTCCGGTTTCGGTTCGGAACCGGTTCGAACCGGCGGTTCCGGTTCCATGAACCGTGATTTGGCCAAGCCTAGCTTGCATAGGTGTATATCTCCAATGTTTTAAGCTGGTGCCCTCAGTCCTTACAGAGCAGGAACTGTGTAATCTGAAACAAGTGCACCCATAACTTTAGTACATTTATTTTGCTAATGATACGAGAATAATATTACATGTTTCATGAATAAATTAATTCTGTAAAAAAAATTAAAAATATATTTTAATTAAATACATCAATCAAAACGATTGCATAAAAAAAAAAAATCTGAAAGTAAAGACTTTTGCATTAAATTATAATATAAAACTGAAATTCAAAAACTTACTTCCACACACAGTTCCAGAAGGGATTGTAAGGCCACAGCTTCCACTGATGTAAATTACTTTTTCGACGCTAAACGGCAGTTGTGTAATAAAACTACAAAGACAGTTAATGGCTATGTCTCTTAATGCTTGGCAACACTCAATTGAAGGAGGGATTAGTGGCCCTGTAAGTGTGATAGAACTTGCACACTGTATAAGAAATCCAGGAATTTGAGGCAGACATTGGCTCGAAACTGTATAATCACCCAAAATTAGGGTTCCTACTATCACCATTGTTACGAAGAGGTGAGTACTCTTGATGTTTGCCATCTCTCTTTCGCAGCAGTGATTATGATTCTAATTTTTCACACGAGCTTGGTGATATGTTGTAGATGTATATATAGTAACTCGGAGGAATTACTATTAGTTCCTCTATGTTTCTAGAAGAAAATGCCCTAAATAATTATTAAATTAACTGAATTTCGATATGTAAAACACTTCTGAGTTCTATTTTAATAATTATCTATCTATATCTATAAAATAAATAGTCATGCTAGCTTTTCATTTAGCATTATATTTTGATCAAATCAATAGCATTACCCTTTTTATTTTTTATCGCATGCATGTTAGTAATTCAAGAGAGTGAATTTATAAATTGTTACATCCTTTAACGTTTGATCAAACATTAACAAAATATTTAATAGTTAGCAAGACAGTTAGCAACTACTAAAATTAATAATAAAAAAAAGCCACAACATTATGAATAAGGAGAAGAATATTTGGATTATCAAAAATATCCTTAATAAAATTAAGAATATATTAAAATATCCCTATGCATGACAAATTAAAGATTTTCAATTTTTCTTAAAAAAAAGATTTTCAATTTATTTTACATTTAATAAGTTAGGCGTAAGTTATTTTCACTTATTTATATATATTTGTGATGAAATGGGAAACAAACTTTCCATATTTTTCTATTAACAAAGCGTGTATTTTTCTATTTTTCCCCATTAAGGTATTTTATTTAAGTTTTTCTATAAATTAGTAAAAATTCCATTCCTAAATATTTTTATTATATTAATTTAAAATTTTTTAATTATAAATTATACTAAGTTATGAATTTCTCTTTTGGAGAGGGTTTAAATTAGAAATTTTAATTAATATAAAAATTTTGATTAAAAGATGTTCTCCAATTCTTTATCTAAATGGAGAAACTAAGTTATCATATAAATTAATAGTGAGTCAATTTTTAGGTATTATTACTAACTAGAAGATTTTAAAATTAAATTAAAAATTTTAATTAATTTAGTATAACTTATTATACTCATAGTTGTCCTTTTCTCTATCATGATTTGTTTATTTGGTTTAGCAGTTTATACCAACCGATAATTAATAGCAGTTGTTGGTATCTGATTACTGATAGTGGTTAGTTGATCACCGTTTGTGTTTTTTTTTTTTTTCTAAATTTTTAATAGTGGTTGTTGTTAAAATATAAAATTCCTTTTAAAGGCATAATTTTTTTTTTATGTACTATGATGTGTATATATATATATAATTTTAAGGTGAATATATAATTTTATTTTAATATATTATATAGATAAAAATACTAATTAAAATTTTAAAATAACATTTAATAAAACATTATTTTTAAATAGTTATAAATAAAATAATATCAAATTAATAAAGTTCAAAATAATATAAATATGGATTAATTATTATTTAATAAAAAAAAACTCCAAAACATAATGGATGGAGTTCTATAAATTATCACCTACTATAAATAGCTCTTTTAAAAAACTTCAAAATAATCCTTAGCAAGTTTTTTTTCTTTGAAATTTTTAATTCAAATTCACTAAATATTATTTTATTTTTATATTTTATCTCTCTCAAAATAGATGAATTTCTATAATTTTGAATCATGCGTCGGTCTCTGATTATAATATTAAAAATTAAGAAAAACTTACTCCCATGTTTGATTCCATAACTGACAGGAAAGCCACATTTCCATGCTTATAATTTTTTCCACTTCAGGTGTAATATACTTGCACGTACATTGCATGTCATTGTCTGCACTTTTCAAAGCTTGGCAACACCCTTTTGGCCTTGAAATTTTGATATATTCTAAAAATTTTAATGCAAGGTTATAAATTTTGCCTTCGCATTGGCTGCCGCAAACTTTTTAATCACTTAAAATTAAAGCTCCTGCTACGATCAATGTTGCTGAAAGCAGACAGTAAGTCTTAAAAATTGCCCATCTTTCTTTCACGATACTAATGATTATATTGCATACATATAAATATAGTAGTTAGTGTTAAAGTGATAAAATCAGATAAATTAATTAAAATCTGGAGTGGGATTTGGGATCTCGAGACATTTGCTTGCTAACGAGGGAGTTGTAATTAATAGCTATTGATTCTTTTTTAATAAAAGAAAATTTGTGGGTTACACAACAGAGATAGTTCATCCCTTGACTCGTCAATTTGATGAAAACAATTATAATCGATATTTTTTAATCTTCATATAAGTGAGAAGATCAATCAGACTATCACCTGATTTGTGAAATTTTTCAGTTATTTTATAATAACATCTGAAACATGAGTCATTTGCAGGAAACACAAGAATTAGAGAATTAGCCCAATATCACTATGGAAAAATATGGATCGCACAAAACATCTTGGGCTAAGATGGGCTAAATTTGGGTCGTCCACGAACTGATTTTGAACCCTCACCGAATCCATGAAACGCCCTGGCTTAAACCCAAATTAATTTAGATAAAACTTGCTGAGATAAACACTGTATTTTGATGCTCATAAGTCATAATGCATTTTTCTTTTTACATTAGTTTATTATAAATGAATTTGAATATACAATTCATTTATAACCAATTATTGAATCTGGTCTATTTATATCAAATTTTACAAAATTGAAAATAATATTTTTTTTGTACATGTGAAATTCATTTGTACGAAACATGATTTGAATAAAAATCATTTATATATAACAAATGAATGAATAAAAGTATTTATATTTTGGTTCAAATTTCCTGTTAAATATTTTTATTCTAATGAAATTAAGATACAAAAAACAAAAGGCAAGAATTGAATTATTATTATTACCGTAGAAAGTGATATTTATTCTTGGTTACATTAAAAATTAAAAATATATAAATAAAAAAATAAAAATAAATACAGGGTAGGTATCCAGAGACTAAGATCAAGGGCATTTAGGGCCTCCTCTCTTGGTCTTCCAGTTGTTATAGCAAGGGCAATATTGTTTGTTCCCGTAGGTGCCTGGAGGCACACACAGGCATTTTGCGCAACATTTTTGGCAGAAGAACATGCATGGTTTCTTGTACGCCGTCGCCGAACACCTTGTAGTGCACCGCGGTCCACACTCTGCAGTTACATACACCAATTAATATATGCACCTTCTTCACCAATTGGTTAAATGCTATGAAGCTATAAGAAAATGATTAAGAACAAAAATGGAAGATGACAAGTAACTTACCCTGTGGACGGAGGCTTCCTTGGGTGGCACCATACTGCAGTAGCACCAAAAGCATTAGCCATGGACAGGAGTGACAAGCAAAACCATAAAAGAGCTCATTATATTGTAGCCTTACCATTGCATTTTTGCCTTTTCCTTGCGGTTGTGAAGCTAATATGCCTGCAGTGTTAAAAGCCTAGAAAAAAAGAAAATTAAAATTGAATGAATTACACTCTCGAAACCAGTCGCTACATTGTACATTCCTGTAAAATGTGTACCTGGTTTTCTTCTAGCAAAACAAGCATGATCAGTGCAAAGCATAGCATGACAATACTTATCGCCCTTCCCATTGCTATTGCAGAGTTAAAAACTCGCTGTAAAGAAGCAACCTGAGACTGAGAGAGAGAGAGAGTTGTTGTGCGGAGCTATGAAGAAAAGGAGCTGAACTGGTAATGGTATTTATAGGCAAGTTGCCTTTTTGAACCTATTTATGAGCTGATGCAACTATTTACCGGCTTATAATTAATACTTTTCTTCTTCTTTTTTTTTAATTAAAAAAAAAATATAAAATTATATTGTTTTATTTGTTTTATCCAGTACTCAAGCACAAAGAATTATTATTGGTGAGACTATACTCTTAATTTTCACTAATATAATAAGATTATGTATTATTTTCATATAAATTCAATTTTCAAGAAAGTTCAAAGAAACAACAAATTTCACTGGTTATTGTTAGATGGCAGAAACATAGTTTCATTACTTTAACATTATAGTTTCTTGATATGGATAACTGTCAAAGAAACAAGAACTTCGTTATTTCTTTTGGCCAAAAAAGAGACAAAGCCTTTATGTCCATTGAAAAAGAAAAACACATGGCACAGCTCATGTGCTGATAATAATCAAAACCTTCCACACTATCCATCACAATTCTGTTCGTGTAATTATAAACTGGGTATAGATAAGTATTTTTCCATAATTATATTACTCTAATGTGTATAGCAATTGACGACGATCCTTGCACTTTTGTTGGGCCATTTTCTGAGCGACAATCAGATAGTATTCTACTGAATTCATTCAATTGATGAAAATTTTTATAGTTAAAAAATTCAAATCCCTAATTTTTTATATTCTTATAGAAAATGAAAAAGGTTAATTAAACTGCACCTAAATTAAATTGGCAGAGACAGGCCACTGGTTAGATGGATAATTTAGGGATTGGTTGCTACTCATCTCATTCATGTATGTTAACAAACAACTGGGCCCTGAAAGGTCCATTAGAACGTGCTCATCACATGCATGTCTTATTCCTACTATCCACCTTCCACATGCTTAGCAGACAAAAGTATCCGGTACAAGGTACATCTTATTCAAACTTCCAATCATCCGAGCCATAAGTTTCCTGACTCTGCAAAATTTTTGTTTATTCTTTTAATTTTTATAAACATAAGCTAATATTAGTGGCCATATATTTGCAGTCGTGCTTGTGGGCCGTGGGTCCACAATTTTTTACACATAATGAAGGCTGAACAAAATTTGGGCCTCAGGGATGTAGTGATGGGCTCGTTTTTAGATCAAAACGGGCCCGGGCAACTTCCTTGAGCGTTCAATTGACAATCAAGCCTGTATTTGTTTTCTGTTACAGGCCTACTGCCATTAAACCCTATTAAATCCCTGGACTTCATTTCTTCAACTGTGATGCTCTGTTTCTCTCTGAGAAGATTTCATTTGAAGCAAGAATGAGCAGCTGGAGAAGTCTTCTTCTTCGAATTGGCGATAAATGCTCCGAGTATGGCAGCAGTTCGGACTTTAAAGAACACATTGTCTGTACTTTCTTTTCTCTCTCTCTCTCTCTCTCTCTCTCTCTCTCTCTCACTCTGTCGTTTACTTGTTTCCCAGGTGCATGTATGTTTGTTAAACCCTAGGTTACAGAGCAGTCTTATGTTGTGGTCTGTTGTGCTAGTTAGGATCTCTGGTTGTCTAATAAGGATTGTAGAATCTGTATCTTGAGCGCTTCGTTTAACTCCTCCAGTGTTGATTTTGGTTCCGGAATTTGTAGGAAACTTGTTTTGGTGTTATTCGGCGAGAATTGGAGCACTCTGCAAATGATATTTTATCTGTAAGCTTATTTTTATTTGTTTTTATCTTTCCGCCTTGATGGATATGCGTTGCATATCTGTGCACTGCACATCATTTCATATGGCCACATTGAATTTGGAAAAGGAGGCATAATATCTACTACTAGTATATGCTCACTTCATTATCTTCTAACTATCTATTTGAACTTTAATAGTGGAATTTTCGTGGATCATCATTTTATATATCATTTTAGAAGTGCAAGTTAATCTTTATAAAAAGAATGATGGAATATAAAATTGACATTGATATGTAAAATGAAATAGGGCCTATGTGTAATGAAACGATAAAATTCATCACTGGAAATAAGAAAACTTATCGACATGTCAATAAAAGATGGAGGATAAAAATGACCTAAGGTTTGTTGGAATAGATAGTTTGCAATTAATGTGGATTTGAATTTGAGTGTAAAACCATAAAAAACCAGAGTGGTGCTGAATTCCATATCTAATAACTCTCTCTGAAGGACCCAAAGGGGATCAAATTAGGTGCCTGGTGCAAAACTCTTGACTCTATTGTTTTCTTTTAGTTTTATTCGCCATTGCATTATTTCATGTTTCAAGCATGTATCACTGTGCTTCCATATAGTTTGTTTCCCAGTCCAATAACAACCTTTGTTTTTATTCAAGTGTTTGTTTCCTTGTATTTCAAAATGAGCAAATCTTGGTAAGCAATCATTTCTTCAATGCATGACAAGATGGTTCTGTTGTTAAGCTTTTGATGTCGTATTTACTTTATTTCTTTTGTTGACAGTTCATTCTTCAATGTGCTGAACAGTTACCTCACAAGATTCCTTTGTATGGGACAGTGGTACTGGACCTCTGCTTCTAGATTGTCCTTTTCATTTACATGCGTAATCCATATATAATACATATGAATGATTACATATATGTCTGTGATCTATGCATATCTCTACATTTTTGTATGTATAATTGTGGTGATTTGAGATCTGTTTTAGCGAACATGGACTGTTTAGCTAGCATTATCTTTTCTTCCCAGGTTGGCCTACTGAATTTGGAAAATGAAGACTTTGTCCGGAAAATAGTGGAGAATTCTCAAACTAATTTCCAGGTGAGTGAGTATTACTGGCTTGAATTTGTTGCTAGTTATCTTCCAAAACTTGCTTTACAGGTTGTAGTGCATACTTTTACGTTTGACTGTGAAGAAAATAAAGTATTGAATGTACATTTGCAAAGCTTCTATGCCCCAGTGCTATATATTTGTTTTGTTCAACACCTCTATTAATGTCTTCGAATGACTGCTTCATTTACCTGATATTCCTTCAAGTAATTATAAAGACTTCTTTATGATGTTGAGTGGCATTGAGTTAAGAAAGTTCATTTGCGTATGTGAGAGTGATTTAGTATATGCATATAATGTTAATGATCGTTTGGGGTTTTTGGTCATGCTGATTTAGTATAAAAATCTTATTTATGCGTACCATCCTCATATTATCAGTCTTAAATGCCACTGCAATTTAACATTTATTCTTATTTAGTGTATTTTGTTTGATAAAATTTTCAGGATGCCTTGGATTCTGGAAATTGCGATAAGATTCGAGTTTTGATGCGCTTTCTGACATCAATGGTGCGTTATTGTTGCTATTTGGTCATTTGGAACTGATATATCTATAAGTGCTTTGGGGAAAATATAGGTGTTGGTGGAGAATCGTTGTACTGCATTTTGAGCCGAAATTTGCAGATTCTTTTCAAACCAGAATGTGGTTTAAATGGGAATATCTGGGGGTAGAGAAGAAATAGGATGCGATAGTTTGGTTGTATGTTTTTCACCTCTTTTTAAGTGCAGATATCGATGCATAGAAGAATCGCTTGATTTGCTGATTTGTCCCAGTTATATAAACTTTAGAAAATGGTTAACAGATCAATTTGTAACAAAGATGGAAGGAATACCAACTTGTTGATAAATAACTGTTCATTTCCAAAATTTTTGCTTTTTGCTGGTTGAAAGATCAGAATTTCTTTTCTTTTGCAATCCCTAAAACAGTTTTTGGGTAGGGAACTTGGTAATGTGGTTATTACTTTTTGTTTGTAGATGTGCAGTAAAGTTCTCCAACCAACTGCTTTGGTGGTTGTGTTTGAAACCTTATTGTCCTCTGCTGCTACAACAGTGGATGAGGAGAAAGGAAATCCCTCTTGGCAAGCACGTGGAGACTTTTATGTAACATGCATTTTATCCTGTCTTCCATGGGGAGGATCAGAACTGGTCGAGGTAAAGCTTCTCTGGCTATTTGGTGAATTTTTTGATGAATTTTGGATGAGTTGGTAAATTTAGAGTATTTAAACCATAATCTTATTTTTATTGTGCATCATTGTTAATTTTATTTATGTTCTCAAAATGTTGTACTTGAATTTTTAGTTTCGCACATAATGAATTTACTGTATGCTTAATCAAACTTTGTCTTTCGATGAATATGAATGTGGTTATAAAGTGTTCAAGTTCTCTTTTTTGTTTTTTGAGAAATTCTGTAGTCTTATCGTAAGGTCTTTGGTATTTATATTTTAAGCTTGGTCTGTTTCTTTCAAGGTGCAGAAGAATTGAATTTTTCTTCATTTTTCCTTGTTACAATGTGCTTTTGCCTTATCTTTTCTTTTTTACTATTTCCAATTATATCTTGATTGTTACCTTTTCCATTATGTTCTCCAATTCAAATGTGCTCTCTCTCTCTCTCTCTCTCTCTCTCTCCCCCCTTTTCCCATTTGCTGACATGTGTGGCGTCTGCTTTCAGCAAGTTCCAGAGGAGATTGAAAGAGTCATGGTTGGAATACAAGCCTATATGAGCATTAGGAGGCACAATTCAGACACTGGCCTATCTTTTTTCGAGGATGATGATGAATCTGAGAAAGGTGCTACCGAAAAGGTACAATTTTATTTAGCATTATATGATGTGGGATTTTAGGTTCTTTAAAAGACGAGACATTTGTGCCTTACACATTCAGAAAGCAAAGGTGAATTTGCAAAAGATTTTCGCCTTTATAGAATGCCAATTGAATGTTTTAATTATACAAACATGGAATGCAATATTTACAGCGTTTAGTTTCTTCGTTTCTCTTTTTACGCTATATTTAAAGTTCTTCCAGCTTAACATTCCCCTGACCTTTTTCTTCAGGATTTCCTGGAAGATTTATGGGATAGAATACAGGGTTTATCCAGCAATGGATGGAAAATTGATAGTGGTAACTAATTTTTAGCTCCTTTTGCTTTTACCTTGTCATTTCTCCCCTCTGCATATATCTGTAAATTTCCTCTTCAGTGTCTATCTATACCCCCATTGAATTCATTGGAATTATATATTTTGGCATGGGAATAGCATTTTACTGTCAATTATAATGTTTGAGAGAATTTGGAAAACAATTTTGGAATAATTATTTCATATTGTTTTGTTGCTTTTCAATAACTTTTGCACTTCTGCTGCTCATAATGAGTGTCCCTTTTTATTAATTTATTTAACCTTTATCTTCCCATAGGGTAAAATAAGGGTTAGCCGCGCTGCATAATATCTTGTTGCTCAGGGTTGCTGCTTGCTTTAATTATTCTTGGAGTTCTTGATGTGTGAACTTTCTTGTCCTAGAAAACCCTTTTGTATGTTAAAATGGAGGATTTGAACTTAAAATAAAAAGATTATCTGTTGTGACTTTATGTATATGTGTTTTGGAAGATTCTCCTCTTCTATATAAGTTTTCTTGCACGGAATGGTCTGTTAAGCTTTTATTTAAAACATTTATCTCATGCACATGCAAACACTCATCTATGCCTGATCATTTTTAATTGATTGCTTCTTCATTCCCCTCATTTTTTTACTTTATAGTTCCAAGACCCCACCTAGCATTTGAAGCTCAGCTTGTCGCTGGAAAGTGCCATGAGTTTGGGCCCATCAATGCTCCTGAGCAACCTGAGCCACTTGTACAGCTTTCTGGGATAATTTATGGTAAACAGAAGCACAATGCAGAGTTGAAGTATCCACAACGAATACGCAGGCTTAATATATTTCCTGCAAGTAAAACTGAGGTAGTTAATCATTCCATACATAAATTGTTATTGTTTCTGAAGTTCGCATGTGATACTCTTTTATGTGGATTTTGGAATATGTTTATCTCAATCCCAGATTGAAGATGCCCTTAATGCTACTCTTTCAGTGAAATTGCGAATCTTAGCATTTTTTGGTCCTTCACTGTTTTATTATTCGTTGTATTTGTATTTGTAATTATTCTTATTTTCTGATAACAGGATATGCAACCTATAGATCGCTTCATTGTGGAAGAGTATTTATTGGATGTGCTTTTGTTTCTGAATGGCTGGTTTGTAGAACAATAGCCCTTCACTACTGCATTTCTATTACTCTGTGCTTTATAATGAATAATAGAATGAAATGGATTTCTTCTATCAACTGAATGCTTAGGATATCTTCAAAAATAAAAGGTGTAATAAGAGAATTATGGTGCATGAATGAGGGCAGTTGTTTGAGATTGATGTACTCTTAGTTATCATTTTAGGTATGAGTTCATATATATCATTAAATCTCAGGCAGACTGCGTTAGTTCCTCTCCATGGCATGAATGAATTTTCCTCTTCAGAATTTTTTTTTTGAATCTTCTTCATCATTGTTTGTTTATGTGAATCCTTTGGATGTTGGTATTCCCTTATTAGAATGAGATATTAAGTTAATTTTGTAGGATATATTAATGGGTACCTTTCACTTTGTTTAATTTTGGCAATTCTGCAATAGCCACAGAAACCTGTTATTTGAACCTCTTCTTGATTCCAGTTTTAGTTATTTTTGTTTCTTGGTTCATGCAAAGCTAGTCGAAAGGAATGTGCTTCATACATGGTTGGCCTGCCTGTCCCCTTCCGATACGAGTATCTTATGGCAGAGACTATATTCTCTCAGGTAGATCTAGTTGTGATTTGAATTCCCCATGATTTTTCTACAGTTCGATGCTTTTGCTTTGTCTTGTGAAGTAATGGTTTTTTTTTTCCTCTTTTTTTTTGTTATTCTGCTGCATCTCGGTGGCTATGCTGAGTGTTAACTGCTACATCTTGATTTTGTCCTTCAGTCACATTAGCTGCAAAATAATGTTAAATAAATGGGTTCACTTGTTTTTGTTGTTTAAGCAAATTAGTGACTCTGCAATGATTTTGGGTGTCCATGAAATTGGATGACTCAACATCCCTACTGTCGGTAAATTTATTTGCAAGCTGCATTTGTCCAATGCACTGTTGAGATACTTTGCATTTGATATGCTTGAAAGGAACCTGATCCATATGGAATAAAGGGCAATTTTTTGTGTTTGATTAGTGAAGTATATTTTTTGGGTGGCTAGAAAGAGAGAGATAATTATTTTATAGTAACAATGGAAAACTGTGGCCTCAACCCAGCTCGGCCAATTTGAGTCATCTAGTTATATTAGATTCTATTATATGGAAATAAGTTGAAAACTGAAAATGTCATGTATTCTGTGCTTGTTTCTTCCCCTTCTGTTTTTGTTTTTGTTTCCATTGTGGAATTGTTGAAAGATTGCTGCCAGCTAAAGACCTCTACTTGTTACTTGAAATATACAAATAGAATTTAATATTCATGTTGCTTTTTCAATATATGCTCAATAAATACAGCTTGACCATTTTGTGTGCGTTGATCTGACTGATTTAACTGAGCACTCATGAAACAAACATCTGTATTGTTCTTGCAGTTACTTTTGTTACCTACGCCACCATTCAAGCCAATATATTATACACTGGTTATAATGGATCTTTGTAAGGTAACATTGTAAAGCTGTTATTTCAACCATTCTTTCTTTTTTCTTTTTGGTATATATATGTTGAGTCTTTCAGTTAAAAAACCTATAATAAGTAGAACATTTTTTAAAAGCTTTCTGATGATGAGTTTTGATTGTTACTTTGTAGGCTCTTCCTGGGGCTTTTCCTGCAGTTGTAGCTGGCGCAGTTCGTGCTCTTTTTGAGAAAATAGCTGATTTAGATATGGAATGTCGCACAAGGCTTATCCTTTGGTTTTCACACCATCTGTAAGTCTGGGCATTAGAAAGTTAGCAAATGTGAGAAGGGTGCTTCTTTCTTTCTTTCTTTTTTTTTTTTTTTTTTTTTTGGCTGGGTAGGGGTTGGGGAGAGGTGGTTAGTAGGATTGGGAAGGGGGTATTACTATAAAATTTTAGATGGATCCTTTAGTTGGTTTCCGGTATATTTCATAATGACTTCTTAATGTTGCAGGTCAAACTTTCAATTCATTTGGCCATGGGAAGAATGGGCTTATGTTTTGGACCTTCCGAAGTGGGCACCACAGCGTGTGTTTGTTCAAGAGGTTTTGGAGAGAGAAGTTCGTCTATCATACTGGGACAAAGTTAAACAGGTAATGGTTGATGCAAATGCTGTTGTTACCTTTCCTGGAAGTTTGTGAAGGGTCTCTGTATTAACCCTCAAGATCTAGGATTTGGCCTGGGTTACTCAATGACTGAAAATTGAAATTCACCATTGAGATATCTCTCGTGCTACCTGCTGTCTAGACCATCTTGTACTGGTTTGTGTAATAATCTTTACTTCTTCCAGAATACATCTCTTTGCGGCGAATGCTATGCTGATCATTTTCACTTTCCCTTGAAGGCTATAAATGGTTTTAGATCTACTGTTTTGGTGAAATATCATTTTTACTGTCTTGCTTTCTGCTTTCTAACTTATTGAATGCAATCTCAATTTCTTTGTTTCAAACTTCATTTACATTGTTGCTATTTGAAAGTCCCAATATATGGAAAGAATACAGGCTTGGAGAGGAGGAATGGAAATTGGGCTACAAAAATGTTTTATTGATTCGTTTATTCCTAAACATGTTGCTGCTATAATGTTGTTATTTGTTAACATCTTTACCTCGTACGACCTGTCCATATAGAGCATTGAGAACGCACCTGCTTTAGAGGAGTTGCTTCCACCAAAAGGTGCTCCAAACTTCAAATACATGACAGAAGATGGCAAAGAAATAACTGAACAGCATGCACTTTCTGCAGAGCTCAGCAACAAAGTTAAGGGAAGGCAAACTGCCCGAGAAATAATCTCATGGGTGGAAGAAAGTGTATTTCCTCATCATGGTTTGGAAGTTACTCTTACTGTGGTCGTGCAAACTCTTCTTGACATTGGGTCTAAAAGTTTCACCCATCTCATTACTGTTTTGGAGAGATATGGTCAAGTCATTGCCCGTCTATGTCATGATCACGACAAGCAGATGATGCTGATAGCTGAAGTGAGTTCTTATTGGAAGAACAATGCGCAAATGACAGCTATTGCAATTGATAGGATGATGGGTTATCGGCTTTTATCTAATTTATCTATTGTGAAATGGGTCTTTTCTCCAGCAAACATTGAGCAATTTCATACATCTGATCGTGTGTGGGAGGTAATGCATGATAGTTCTTTTTGCTCTGTAATTTTTCTTGTTCACTGTTCATGTTCCATTGGTATTTCTGATTCAAGGATTATTTTTGAATGAAGTAATTTTATTAGAAAAATAAGGAAGAGGCTGTTGCTTTGAATTGTTAGAAAAGTAGAAGTGACACCTTAAACCCCCTTTGCAATTACTGGAGCTTGCGCCCCATGCGATACTCTTTTTGAAACAAATGGGAAGTATACATGAAAAACTTTTGCTGCAATAGAATTGTTAGAAAAGTAGAAGTGACACCTTAAACCCCCTTTGCAATTACTGGAGCTTGCGCCCCATGCGATACTCTTTTTGAAACAAATGGGAAGTATACATGAAAAACTTTTGCTGCAATAGAGACCGAATATTGAAAACTTTTCTTTTAGTGGTTGCTTTAAAATGACTGTATCTGAAGTTTGAATCCTTTAGCGATAAAATTTTTCCTCACCATTTAAGCAAGGCAATTACAAATTTTAGTATTATATGGTGGGGGAAAGAAGGGGTTGTAATGGAAGGCTAGGAAAAGGTGAGGAAATGGGCGCTTGATTACTGTCAACTTGTTCCTTGGAAATGTGACGTATATAACAGGTGTGTGTTAGGGGATAAAATTCATTTCCATGGTTCCATTGCCATCCATTATAGAGAGGTTAAGTAGCTTTTACTTGGATGAAATAGGGAAAGTGGCTATGTGTTCCTTTCACTCTTTTTTTCCCATTTTTCTTCTATGAATTGAAAAGGGGACTGCCACCTGTTGAGATGATGTTTTCTTGATTTTTGTCGAGGTTGATAGTTGATCCTTTATTGCCATCACTAAAAATTTAAAATTTAAACATGTTGTTAAGTTTCTGGAGGCTGGTAGATGCAAATGAAAGAATTTAAGTGAAATTTTTACCGTTCTTTCTGGCTTGTTGACTAATTTGGCTCACCCACAATGTTTCAGAATATTTGTTACTAAGAGGAGAGCTTTCCCTTGTTCTTCCTTTTCAGGTCCTTAGGAATGCCATCAGCAAGACATACAATCGGATATCTGATTTAAGGAAAGAGATCTTGTCTCTTAAGAAGAGTGTTGTATCAGCAGAGGAGGCTGCAGCCAAGGCAAAAGCTGAGTTAGATGCTGCTGAATCAAAGCTTACTCTGGTGGATGGTGAACCTGTCCTTGGTGAGAACCCTGTGAAGATGAAGCCCTTAAAATCAAAGGCTGAAAAAACAAATGAAGAGGCTATATCTGTGCGTGACTCATTGGAGGCCAAGGCGGCTCTTCTTGCTCGTGCCCTGGATGAAAATGAGGTAATTGGTTTATGGTTATTTCTTCTATATTTCTCTTTCTTATCTTGTTAATGGTGTTTTTCTGTCACATCAATATCATATCATTTAAGATGTTATGATGATAATACTTAAGTTTTCAACTAGGTTTCAAAATTTTGCTCTCCTGCTCCTTCTAATCCCTTTAACACCATTCGTCCGTCTTCCCCAAATTGCGAGCTATCCGTAACCTAGGTTTGTTTCTAAACAAGCCAAGATTTGAGCGGAAACAGCTCCAGTGATTTAGCACTGTAGTGAGAGGCTGTACGATAATAATAATAGCCCAAGACATGAGGCTATTGCTGTAGCTTTACTTGTAGAAAATTATATCATCCGTTTGCTTGTCATCATATTTTTCCAGGCCTCAATGCATGAATCCCATTCTTACTTCAGAGCTGAAAATTATAGAAACAAACAATCATTTTCATACTTCTTATAACTTAGCTTTAATTGCTTTTCCTGAAAATAATTCAAATGAATAGGCATTGTTCCTCTCATTGTACAAAAACTTCTCAAATGTGCTGATGGAACGCTTGCCGGATCCATCTAAAGCTCCAGCTTTGCGGGCTTTGAAGTCAGGGCAGGTTGATCAAATGGCTGTTGACATTGATGAAACATCAGAAATGGAATTGGACAACGAAAATGGAAGACCCAAAAAAAGGTTACCTTACTTTTCAATAACCTTCCTCTGCCTCTTCCATCCTTTTTTTTGTCCTTCTCTTTCCTTACTCTGCTCATTTATTCTCACTGCTGTTTAAATTTTCATTCCATGGTATCCAAGCCAAATGCGCATTAACCTTATTTGTTCTGAACTCTGGCAGTCAGTCTAATGGGGAAAAGGGAAGTACTGCCTATAATATAGGTGAAAAAGAGCAGTGGTGTTTATCAACTCTAGGCTATGTCAAGGCCTTCTCAAGGCAATATGCTTCTGAGGTAAATATCATCACCTCCACAGTATGCATCTAATTTCAGAAAGCTGGACAGTATTATTGTGGTTATTGGCATTCTCTTCATCTTCATGATGGAAAATTTTTTTTCTGACATTTGTACATTTACTTTTTCTGGAAGATTTGGCCTCACATGGAGAAATTGGAAGTGGAGGTATTCACTGAAAACGCACATCCTCTTTTCTTGAAAGCAGTTTATTCCGGTTTACGTCGGCCTATCATTGAGGTGTCATCAAGCTAAATTTATGTTGTCTCTTATTCCATGTTAACATCTTTTCCTTTTTTTTACTAAAAATTTATTACTGTATATGAATGAACAAATGGACGGGAAAGAACTTATGTACTGTTTAGGTTAAGCTAAGCTGAGCAATTTTTCGTTTGGTCAACTCCTTTGTGAACTCTGGTACATCAAAGAAGACAGGTACAAATTTGGAGCCTAACAAGATATGTAATTTTGTATTCTAGGGTTATGAATTATCTCTATCATCTTTTGCATTCTCTTTTTGCCCCTTGTATGTTCAGTATGAATATTATCAACTGCAGGATTGAATTTGTTGTTCTCTGTAGTTTTTAATGCCTGCGGTCAAAGGTGTTCGGCCTCTTGTTTTGCTGCTTTGTTCATACTGGAGGATATGATTTACTAGATTGTTAATTTAGTGCGTTAAGCCAATAATGATTTCTTGTGTTCTAATTTATTAAAAAAAAAAAAAATCAGCATTCTTATATTGAATGATCGGACCTTATTATTATTTTTTCATTTTCAGCTGAAACCAGCATTTCTAGTATACTTACAATGTTGAAAATTAACATATTCATTTTTTTCCTTTGTATTTCGAGTGTGCCCAAAGAAAAAAAAAAAAATTCCAGATTTACAGAGATGACCTTGGAAAATATATTAGGTTTTGATTTAATTGGAATTAGGTCCAAGGTTCCTTTCATGCTATTGTTTTTATTAAGGTAGAGTGATTTTTTATCAAGCGTTAATTTTAAAGTTAAAATAAAAATAATATATTTTCAAATGATTTCTCTTATTTTTGGTTAGGGATTCTCTTCTGGATTCACTTTTAAATAATGCCATTTTATTACAAGATTAAAATACTAGTTTGCTATTTTTAAATAAACAATGAGTTTTTCCCCTTTTTCTGGCAATATTAATCGATTTGGGCATTTAATTTATTTATAAAATATATAATGGAAATAATTTTGGGTTTTTATAATTTACACTACCATTTAGTAACAAAAAGTAATCATTATTTTTTGCATTACTACTGTAGAAAATACTTGTATAAAAAATAAGTTCAAATGTAATGAATACAATGAGAAACAAATGTGGATGGATGTTGACTATGTGATTGCAATTTACCACCTTATTTATAGTTACTGGACTGGACTCAAGTTTCTAATTTTTTTCTATTGCCAATGCGGCAGTTACAAACCCATTTCCACTCTCTTTTGACCAAACATTTAACTACACTTTAACTGTTTTTAATTATGTTAATGCTATTGGTAGAGCATATTTTGATAAATCCACAGCATTTAATTTTCTTAAACTAATCAAGAGACAAAATCACCCTTTATTTGTTTCCTTCTAGAAACAAGCACAACTTCCCAAAAAAAATGAAAGCCTAAAAATCAAGATAATACATCGATAAATAGAGTTTGAACCGACTTTTAAAAAATAATAAATTTACGTCATAAAATGATAACATGTATTAATCTATATTTATTCTATCTGGTGTCTCTTTCTTGAAAATTATTGTCTATTTCTTTAGTATTTATCTTCGATCAAATAAAATAGTCTTTTCAAATTAAAATAATTTATGCTGTCAAAATGATTTCTCATTAAGAAATATGATTTGATTTCTTATTTATTTTATACTTTCCAGTTTAATTAACATTATGGAGAGTTGATTGGAGCTTGGAGGATGATGTTGGTTAAGGGGAAAGGTTGAACTTGAACAATTTGTTAATGGAGGGAGCTTGTGAGAAAGCTGGAAATTCAATTAATAAATTATACATGAATTTGATTGTTGGGCTATTGTTGGTGTGAAAGACTTAAAGCTCTTTACATTTTGTTTCTCTTCTTCTTGTCCTCTTGGATTTAGTAAAGAAGAAGGATAGAATTTATCAAAACTTGTTCTGTCGATAAAAAAAGCAAAGGATACAATAAAAACAGAAATCAAATTTTTAAAGATGGAAGAAACTTCTCTGATATTTTCTTTTGTCCAAACTACCCACCCACCACTTTAGACCCCATTTCTTCAGAGACTCATTTTTTTTTTTTTTTTTTTTTTTTTTCGGTTTGAAAAAAAAAAAAAAAGAAAAAGTCATACTTCTCCTCCTCTCTCTATCTCGCTCTGCACGATAAAAGTACTTGTAGAGAGAGAAACTCACTTTCTCTCTCTAAATCCCCAACCCACTGTTTTCTCTCTCTTGCTCTCATTAGGAAAGGAGTAAACCACAATTCTTTTAGAGAGTGAGAGAGAAAGCGCAAAAGACCAAAACAGCGTTTCTCACCTTCCCTATTTATATGTTTTTCTTTTTCTACATTCTTAAGTTTGGCATCAAATTGGGGGTAAAATGGAGTTCATAGGCAGAATAGTTGATAAGGAGTTCAAGGGGTATGGTGTTTACTCCGGAGTTGTGCAATCCTACGACCCATCGTCTGGCTTCTTTGAGATCGTTTACGAAGACGGCGATTCCGAGGAGCTTGATTTCTCGGAAGTCGTTTCCTTGTTGGAGCGGAAAGAAGCTGTGCCAGTTGATCACAAGCATCGACTCGGTCGTAGGCCTAAGAAGCGACGTCGACTCGAGCCAAGGAAGCGTGAAAATCAAGGACAGTCAGGTAATTCTATTTCTCGTAGTCAACCAATTGAAGAAACCCTAGGGAGACCAAGTGTTGTAGAGGCTAATGTAAACTTTGATATGAATCGGAATGTTGATTTGAATGATGGATTTACTGGGGATTTGGGAGAAGGTGAAATTGCTAATGGGAATTTGAGAAATATGAATGTTGATTTGAATGAAGCTCTAGAGAAGGGAGGTGGACTTCCGGAGAATTTGGGAGAACTAACGTCTGTCAATGGAAGTTTGAATGGAAATGGTAGCTTGAAAGAGGCGCTTGATTTGAATGCGGGGTTTAACTTAAATTTAAACGAAGGGTTTGATTTGAATGAAGAGGATGGTATAAATGGAAACGTTCAGGAACATTCAAAGAAGATGGAGTGTATAGACTTGAATTTGGATGTGAATGAGAATCTGAGGGAGGTTGATTTGGGGAATAATCATTTAGAAAGTCAGAAAAAGGACTGTGGGTTTGATTTGAATTTAGGGATTGATGATGAAATTAAGGACGGCATAAATGGTGATTCTGAAGGTGTGGCTAAGGAAATTATATCATGTGAGATGGTTAAAGAAGAAACTCAAAAGAAGGAGAGCAGGGCTTTAGAGGGAAATCATATTGAAGGTGCTATCGCTAATGGGACACTGTTGGAAGTTCACGTTTCTACTGCTTCATGTTTAGGGTTTGTTGAGGGAATTTGGAAGAAGGATATTTTTTATGCCGAAAATTTGATAAGGGATTGTGATTCTGTTGAAGTGCAGGGTGCTAAAACTGTTATGAAGGGTTCACCTGAGGTCATTGATGGGAGCCGGTGTGATATGGATAGTGCATGTGAAGATAGGAGTGGTGGACAAAGGAGGAGGAGGAGGAGGAGAAACATATCTGATGGTTTGAATTCTACTCCAGAAACAATGGTTTTTACAGATGCTAATGTAATTTATGGAAGCCAAGATGACATAATAAGTGTATGTAAAGAAGGCAATGGTAGCCAGAGGAGATCTAGGAGGGCAAAGATTGCGGGTACCTTGAATTCTACATCAGAAACAACAGTCATTGTAGATGCTGATGTTGTCAAGGAAGATTCTACCATGTTAGGTGATCAGAAACAAGGTGATATGGAAAGTACATGTAAAGTAGTGACTGGTGGTCGTAGAAAGAGAAGAAAGCTTTCAGATGATGTGAATGCTGCACCAGAAATGACAGTGCTGAGGAGGAGCACTCGTCGGGGTTCAGCAAAAAATGATATTTTAACCTCAACAACATTAAATGTGGCTGACGATTTATCAGTATCTCCAGCAGTTAGTGCACTAACTGAGGAGAAACCCATGAAATCATGTCATGAATGGCCCAGAGAACCTGTTGTTCTTCCTCCAAAGGCGCAATTGCCACCTTCTTCCCAGAATTTAGATTTGAGTGGGATTTCAATTAGTGACTTTTTCTCTGTTTATGCCTGTTTAAGATCATTTAGTACATTACTGTTCTTAAGTCCCTTTGAGCTGGAGGAATTTGTGGCAGCTCTGAAGTGCAATTCTCCTAGTGCATTATTTGATTGCATTCATGTTTCTGTTTTGCAAACTCTGAGAAAGCATCTGGAATGCCTTTCAAATGAAGGTTCTGAATCTGCTTCTAATTGCTTGAGGTATGCTTTCTGTTCTGCCCTTCCGTTTTTTCTATGAAACTTCTATGTTTTTGTTAATGTTTTTCAAATTGTGTTTGATATAGGAGTCTTGACTGGGATTTATTGGACTTGAATACATGGCCTGTTTTCATGGTTGAATACCTCCTAATCCATGGTTCAGATTTGAAACCCGGTTTCGATCTTACTCTCCTGAAGCTACTAAAAAGTGACTACTATAAACAGTCTGTGTCTGTGAAAGTTGAGATATTGCGGTGCCTTTGTGATGATATGATTGAAGTGGAAGCCATTAGGTCAGAGCTAAATAGAAGATCTTCAGGCTCTGAATTTGACCTGGACTTTGATCGAAATACGACTATTGGAGCTCTCAAGAAAAAGAGAGCTGGGATGGACCTGTCTGGTGGCTCTTGCATAACCGAGGATGCTGTTGATGACAGCACTGACTGGAATAGTGATGAATGTTGTCTTTGTAAGATGGATGGGAGCCTAATATGCTGTGATGGTTGTCCTGCCGCCTATCATTCAAAGTGTGTAGGTGTGGCCAATGATTCCTTGCCAGAGGGTGATTGGTTCTGCCCTGAGTGTGCCATAGACAGGCATAAGCCTTGGATGAAACCTCGAAAGTCACTTCGAGGGGCAGAGCTATTTGGGGTTGATCCTTATGGCCGACTATACTTTAGCAGCTGTGGTTATTTACTGGTGTACGTTTTTCCCTCTCAACACTTGCTATTGTTAAATTGATTACGAGCAGTTATTCCATTATCATTATTGTTGGTATCATTCTTTTTAATGAAAAGTTTTTAGAATGCAGTTCAACGTATCAACAGCCAATAAAGAGCAGGCCAAATATCATATTATGTTTCCTGCTCCTATAGATTGACAACACCCCATCTATTACAAATATACTTAAAACGCTTCAAAATATATATATTTGCTTCCTTCTGTATTCGTGGTTTTGCCTAGATCCGGCCAAAACCTCTCTGATTAGCCATTTAGCACCGGATACGAATATGTGATGTTTCTCTATAGAGTAAATATTTGGGGGGCTGACATTTGAATAAAGGCAGAAGTTAGAAATTTTAATGCAACTGATTGGACTTGAGGATTAAGTTGTGCTTAAATTGAACTTTAATATCCAAAATTGGATACCTTACCGCAATTGGTTTTTAGTTGGTGTCATTAGGTTTTACCACTTTAGTATTCTATGTCAATACACCCTCTAAGATTTTAATGCAAGTTGGTTATTGTAGGTATTCAGCATCATGTATCTATGTATGTTGGTGTGATTATTCTTGTTTCTAATATTCCCTTAGTTTTAGGAGGTTCTCTCTATATTTTGTGTTTTGGGTATGTAACTTCTTAGATTTTTGTAATAACTTTTTGTTTGAATGAAACTTTTTCTAGTAAATCAGGCAGTAAGCTTGCTTCAAATATTTTTTTTTTTCATTTGTTGATCTTGCAGGTCGGATTCATGTGAAACAGAATCTTCATTTAATTATTACCACAGAGACGATCTTAATGCTGTTGTCGAAGTGCTGAGATCTTCAGGGATTGTTTACAGCAGCATATTAGATGCAATCCATAAGCATTGGGATCTCCCTGTTAGTTTTTATGAGGCAAATAATAATCCTGGCTCTCTAAATCATGCTTTATGTTCAGACACATGCATGGCCCCAGCTGTGTTGGCATCTTCAGAAACATGTGTAACAAAGAATGAGACTGTCAGTGAAAGAAAACTAGAAGAAAAGTTTGTCACAGGATGTTCTGGTCATATTAATGTTGAGGTTTCGAAGGCTCTTAGCCAAACATGTGCGAGTTCTGAAGGGTCGGCTGAAACAATTCAAACAAGTTTGGAAAATCAGAACTTTTGTAAGGAAGGACCTGATTGTTCTAATAGATCTACTGACTTTTTAAATGTATCCTATATACCGGGGAAGTTACTACCAATGGGAGACAATTCTTTGACATCAGCCTGTTTGGATTTAAAAATTGAGAATATTAGAGGATCTCCAGCTAATGGGAATCCTTCATCTGCTTATGCAGCAGATGGGAATGCATCCCAATTGCAGTCAGGCTTTGGGTACTTGAACTTTTACAGTTTTGGTCATATAGCTTCATCTGTTGCAGAAGAGTTGATGCGTAAGACATCAGATAAAGCAATTGAAGACCCAATAAAATCAGACGAGGAAATAATTTCAGCTCAGATGAAAATTATTTCAAAGAAAACTGCCAAATTTCGTTGGCCAAATATTCCAAGATTGAATGCTAATGTCCACAAAGAAAAATGTGGGTGGTGCTACTGTTGCAGGGTTTCCTCTGATGACTTAGGTTGCTTGTTTAATGTGTGTTTGGGTCCAGTTCAGGCAGGGTCTGTAGACGAGGTGGTTGGCCTGCAGTCAAAAAGGAACAAGAAAGCTGATTTTACAGATTTAATAAGTTATATTCTCTTGATTGAAGAAAGGCTGCAAGGGCTTCTATTGGGTCCATGGCTAAATCCACATTATAGTAAGCTCTGGTGTAAAAGTGTTCTTAGGGCATCTGATATTGTGTCTGTGAAAAGTTTGCTGCTCACAGTAAGAATCCTCCTTTTATTTGTTGGTCATCCATAACTTGAATCTATGTAAAGTCTGATCCATCAAGTTTATTTAGATAAGTAAATATTAAATCATGTTTCTCCCCCTTCAATGAGAGCTTGAAATGGATTTGAATTGTTGGTCAACTAAATTTTGTTGATAGATGTGCTTAACTAATGCAAAGTACATCTAGCTAAATGCATCAGGTCACCCAGTCTCAGCTGTAAACAAATGTGTAGTGTTTATTGGCCTTATCTCCTACGTCTCTGTTTGGAATAAACCAGTTTGTCTTGACACAGCACCCCTTTTCCTTGTCTGCTGCTTTTTTTTTTCCTATACACTATTTGTTTATATTATCATTCCGAGCTCTATTGGTTGGTATCGTGGTTCTTAATTTGAAACTGCCTTAAGTTACTTACAAATATTTGTAGTGGTTCTAAAATTTATTTTATGTTCCATTTGCATTATTTAATGCTATTATGGGTATTTTGCAGTTAGAGTCAAATCTGCATCGTCTTGCGCTATCAGCAGAGTGGTTGAAATATGTGGATTCTGCTGCAACTATGGGTTCAGCTTCTCATATTGTCATAGCTTCATCACGTGCTTCTTCAAAGAATGGAATTGGTAGGAAAAGGGCAAGGTACTCAGAATTAGATTCCAACCCCTCTTTAAACTCTGCCAGTGGATTGGGTATGTTGTGGTGGCGAGGTGGTAGGATTTCCCGCCGACTATTCAGTTGGAAAATTTTACCTAGCTCCTTGGTGTCCAAAGCAGCCAGAAGAGGTCTGTAATCTTTCTTCTCTGTCTTCTATATGAATTCTGGCAGGATAGTTTTTGTGTTTTAGTCAGCTGAGTAATTATTCTGAATTTGTTTGAAGTTTGAAATTCTGCAGCTGGATGTATGAAGATACCAGGGATCTTCTACCCTGAGAATTCAGATTTTGCAAAGAGGAGCAAATATGTGTCCTGGCGGGCTGCAGTGGAGTCATCAACAACTGTGGAACAGCTTGCTTTGCAGGTGTGGCACCCTGTTGGATACCTTTCTCTTGTTGTTATTTGTGCTTTTATAACTATGTTGCATAGATGAATTAGATACTGAGACCAGATTGAGGAGGCTGATTCTGGTTGGATATTATAATCCAGTCTGGATTATTTCAGATGCAAAGTGTTGGCACAGGAAGCTTGCTTTGTTTGATAAATTTTAAAAAGCACTTGGGCTAGCCAGTGGTGCTCTGTTTGTCTGATTTCAGCTTTCCTTTTCCAGGTTAGAGATCTTGATTCAAACATCAAGTGGGATGAAATTGGGAACATAAATCCGCTGTCACTTGTGGACAAGGAATCCAAAAAATCAATCAGACTGTTCAAGAAAGTAATTGTCCGCAGAAAGTGTGCAGAAGGAGAAGGGGCAAAATATCTTCTTGATTTTGGCAAGAGGAGAATTATTCCTGAAATTGTTACAAAGAATGGATCTATGGTTGAAGAATCCTCCAGTGTGAGGAAGAAATATTGGTTGAATGAATCTTATGTCCCTCTGTATCTCTTGAAAAGTTTTGAAGAGAAACGAATTGCCCGCAGATCTAGTAAGGTGAGTTCTGGGAAACTTTCTGATGCTGTTGCAGTAGTGAAGAAGTCCTCAAAGAGAAGTGGGTTCTCGTATCTTTTTGCAAAAGCTGAAAGATCTGAGTACCATCAGTGTGGGCACTGTAACAAAGATGTTCCAATAAGGTATATCACACTTTATTCTTTTATATACTATATGTGATTAATCATATGAGTACTTGTACACAATTATATATATATATATATATATATATATATATAGTCTAACATAGGGGGTTTAAACGATGCATTGTGGCTATTTAGTCTTGCTTCTTTTGAACCTTAATAATTTTCAGTTCTTTTAACTATTTTGTGGACTAAACGTTGACGTTTCAATTTAGGTGCTTAAGCCAGGCCTGCTATAGTTCTTATGTTTGCATGTGCATACACATGCATGAATGTATATTTATATTATCTTTGCCATGCTTAACAGTCTTGTTCCTGATTTGCATTTGGTTAACTATAGTATTGTAGATCTGTAATAATATTTGGATTTGGGATTGTCTTCCTGAAAAGTATCTTAAAGCTCTTGATAATCGTATGTAACCTTTTCTTTACAATTATGTTATCATAATTAAGCTTTATAGTAGTTGTAATCTTAATTAAAAGGCTAATTTTGTGATTATTCTTTTCTCCGAAGTTATGAATATGCTGTGACTGCCGTCTTTGTTTTTTTATAATTTTTATCATACTCACTAACTTCCTCTTTTTTTTCTTTAATAATATTTAATAAATGCTTCACAGGGAGGCTATATGCTGCCAGTATTGCAAAGGTAAGCAATTGATCTTTAAATGAAAATCCAATACTCATTCCGGCATTTATTTCCTTGATAAAATTCTGGAAATTATTTCGTACTTTCTAATGTGATGCACTATAATCACAGGCCTAAAATACAATGGTTTTTGCTATATTAAGTTAGGCACTTATGGCTTTGATGCAAATTTCAGGATTTTTCCATAAACGCCATGTGAGAAAGTCTGCTGGTTCCATTGCTGCTGAATGTACATATACCTGCCATCAATGCCTCAATGGGAAACATGTGAAGAGTGACTCAAAAACCGGGAAGAGTAATGCCAAAAGGGGGAAAAATATCATTAGAAACGCAAAAGTTCAGCATCAAAAGTCAAAAAGAACCCCTTCAGGTTGCAAGTCAGTTCTTATTAAAAACAATAAAAAAGTATTGAGGAGCTCACGGTCATTACGATCACAAAAGAACAAGAAAGTTACTATTGTTGTACCTCTGCGTCGTTCACCCAGGAAAGCTAAATACAACTCTTTGCAAAATAAAAAGGTTGGAGGAAGCAAGAAAGGTAAAAAGGTGAAGTCCAAAAAAGCAATGTCTAAGAAACCAGCAAAAGTTACTTCGTTTCGCAAGAAGAGGACAGAGAATTATCATAGTTACTGGCTTAATGGTCTATTTTTGTCTAGAAAGCCAGGTGATGAACGGGTTATGCATTTTAGGAGTAAAAAGTTTCTTGCCCCTTCTGAGAGTGTGAGCCTGGATCAACACAAATGTCCTCTTTGCCATGAAGCTGGATATACATCTACCTTGAATTATATTTCTTGTGAGATGTGTGGAGGTAGTTAATTATGTTGTATCATGCAGAGTATGCTTTCATTTGATGCTTTTGGTTTCCTCCTTTTTTTAATACTAATATTCTTGGCACTGTTCAATGCATTATGCAGAGTGGTTTCATGGAGATGCTTTTGGACTTAATGTGGAGAAAAGCAATAGGCTCATTGGATTTAGGTGTCACGTTTGCCGGAAGAGCACCCCTCCTGTTTGTCCTTTTCTGAGAAGTCATGAATCTGAAACGGCTCAGGACCAAAATGATGTTGGGAATGAATTTTCTGAGCAAGCCAACAATATTCCACATCTAAGTGGGATAAATTTATTGGAAGAATCACTTGGAAAAGATGAGGATCAGCGAGATTCATTTTCTGTTGATGAATCTGTTCATGGAAAGGAGCAATTTGGTGCTACCCTGGATTCAGATAAGACTTTTGCACCCAGATCTAGGTTGGAAGTGGGTTATCAGGGCGGACTTGGTGATATGAAGGTGGATATTGATGCAATTCAAATTTCTAATGATAATTTGAATCCAGAATCTATATCATGTAATGAAAATCATATGCCAAAAGAGAAAACAATTGAGTCACGACATGATTCTATTGTAACTTCACATGATCAAATGCAATCCCCATCCTGCAATGTTGATGTGAATGTGATCGAAACTGAACAAGCATCATCAGAGCACGTCAATGCAACGGATAACTTAAAAACACCCATCCTGAAGTCACCGATTGATGGAGTCTTTCTTGAGTCTGTTGAGTTGCATCCACATTCATTTATGGCAACAACTGAATTATAAGATCAGGGAGGAAATCAAGTGCTGATTTAATTTGCAGTCCATTTAGTTGTTGTAACAAAAAACTGTAGAGTGATTTGTAAGTTTAGAGTCACCTGTAAATCTTCTAATGTTGTTGAAGTTCACGGCAGAAGTTTAAAAAGAGACCCTGGGATGATTCATTTGAAGCTCAGAAATAAAGAGTTTATTTGGGGCTGTAGTTGCAATGTGTTGATTGCTCTGCTTCATTGCTTGATTTTAAGACTGGGAAGTCTACTGACGGTTGATAATCTTGTGCATGGAAGCATGTCTGGAGAGGCTTTTGATCATCTTTGGACAAGTTCTGTTGACATTTTATATTTACCCTGTCCAACAGCTTGCTAAATGGTCTTTTTAATTAAGATTTGTTTGGTTCATTGAGATGGATCGGGGGTATGGAATACCTACAGATGGATGCGTTGAGGGCTTGACATGAACAAATGATTTCATAACAAAGTGAGTGATCTTGGTGTTTTTACACTTAGGCTTTTAACATTGATAATTCAGATTTACTTCGAGTTGAAATATAGTCTGTTAGCTGCAAAAACTCGTGTATATATCATATTGAAATAGTCAAATTGATTTCTGATTGCATATTTGTTTGAACTATGATAAACTCATTCAATACATTCAACAACTGAATTCTGATAGACTGTCCATTATGTGTGATTGTACATACAACTATTCACATGCATATTTATTACGGTATTATGAACGATTGAATCTGCTTTTGTGAAATATCTATGCATAGTATGTAATTTTGTTGAGGTAGTTAAAATTATTGATATATTGTTTAGTCTTGAAAGCTCATTTCTTTGTATTTACCATGCAAAGAAATGCTTATGTTTCTACTTATTTGGTCATCATGTTTCAGTACGGCAGATTGGCAGTTTCAACGAATGTAAATAAAGTTATTTAACTTGCTGTAGAAGCTTGATTGTTTATGCATGCCCCTTTTCATTATATTTCTTTTTCTTCTCCCTCCGTTTCGAGAACTTGTTGTCCCTTCAATAAAGTTTCAGGTTTGTTGCATTTTGTTTGCAAGTCAAAGCCCGCAAAAGGGGAACTATTTTGTTTTGTAAAAGCCATTTTCTAAAAAATTATGGGCTAGAAATTGTACCGTGGCATCGAAGATCTCTTGATTACTCGTGTGGTAGTTGGAAATTGTCATATAACTGATTTCTGTGGATGATGGAATGATTTTTCGCTGTCTGTACCATCTTCATCAATTGTAGTTCTCTCTCTTTTCTCTGCAGTAAGCATTTCTATTGAATGGAGTCAAATAGAATTAAATAATAATGCAGCATCATTTGACTTTGTTTTGCTGGTGGATGCTTTTATAATTTTTTTTTTTATTTAATCCCGGACTCGCTGATCGCAAGGACAAGTTTACAGAGGGAAAAGACATATATTGCTAGCTATTTATGTGATCCTTAAAACAAATTGTTAATGGTTGGTTGCTAGCTACTCAATCTTGGTGGTTCGGAAAAATGACTGTCTTTGACATGGATTAAATTGAAAAATGCAAGAAAAAAATGAGAATTTTGGCTTAGAAATTAATTTTTTTTGCTCATAAATGGGAATTTTGAGATTAATCTCAGACAATTGTTTTGTTATTTATTTTCTATTCAGAGGGCATTTAGTTTGGGTGTTGCGTGGTGTTATATGCTGCGATAGTTTTTGATTTGTGTTTACAAAAATACTTATTAGTAAAATTATTTTTTTCAACTAATACTTTTGTGTAATTATTTTATTTATATTTATCTAACTGTATTTCTTCAAAAAAAAAAAATTTAACTAACTGTTAAATAATATAGTAAAAAAATTTACTTAATTTTCTATTTATGCAATATATAAAGCAAAAAAAAAAATCACTTAAATTGAAAAAGGTTAGCGCATAGTAACTTATATAAATAATTATATACCTATAATAATTATTTTATATTTTATAATAACAAACGCGATCAGTCGCTTAATTATTTTATATTTTATTACCATTAGCCATCAGTCGCTTTTCAGAACCGAGGCGCGGGGCCGTTAATGGGAAGGTGTAAGCACGCGCATAACATCTCTCGTGGGGCAGTACATTGCCATCACGCTGAAGAGAGCGAGTAGAAAATAAAAGATAGATGCTGCAACGGGCATACACAATCAAAGTGAGCATAACAGATTAACAGATAAGAAGCCCAGAAACAGGCAAAAAGCTCCTCTCCCTCTCTCTCTTCAAGTCCTTTAATGGCATTCTCTCCAACTACTTGTTCCTTTAGCGTTACATGTACACCTTATCAACTCCAATCTTCTATCCTTCTTCCCTCTGTCAAATGGTACTCTCTTCTTCCTGCTTTTTACTCTTTCAAGCTCGCAAAACGACCTCACACTCGCCGTTTTAGTGTTCTTGCTTCTTCTGCTAATGCAACTCTTGAGCCTGGCAATGGTGCTGTTGTTGCTCCCAGTGAGAAGCTCGAGCTCTCTTCCTATGGCAGGCAGTTCTTTCCTTTAGCTGCTGTTGTTGGCCAGGTCTATACACCACTCTCTTTTACTCTTTCTGCAATTATCTTCTTAGCTAAGAGAAATTAGTCACAAAATTGTAAATTAGTCACTGAACTGAAAAGATAAACGGATGGAACTCATTGAAGAGAAATATGGAATCAAGCTAGAAAGGCATTCGCTAATTTAAGCGCAAGAGAGTTACATGCTAAATTGAAAAAGACGTATCATGATGTCACTGAAAAGGGTAAAAGCAAATTAGATTAAATTCATGATGATTTTATGTGCTATACATTTAAGGCGCGCCGTTTGTTTCACAGGATGCCATCAAAACGGCCCTGTTACTTGGTGCCATTGATCGTGAGATTGGAGGGATTGCTATTTCTGGAAGGCGGGGAACTGCTAAAACAGTGATGGCACGTGGGCTGCATGCAATTTTGCCTCCTATTGATGTAGTTGTTGGTTCAGTAGCAAATGCAGATCCATCCTATCCAGAAGAGTAAGCTTACTAGTATGATCTCTGATTTTGTTATTTGTAACCGCGTTTAACAAGTTGTAGGACAGATACATGGTGATTGTTGGGACTCATGTAATAGTGTTGGGACAATTAGAAACTTAATGGTTCAGATAGTAAAATTTGTTTGAAAGAGGTTATACTTGAAAATTAGACAATTCATAATTTTTATGGGATGTCTATCTATTGTTTTCGTCAAACTGACTCATATCGTCATGCTTTCTGAAGGTGGGAAGATGGTTTAGCTGAGAGAGCATATGATTCTGATGGTAATGTTAAGACTCAAGTTGTTAGATCTCCTTTTGTTCAGGTATTTTTACTAAATTAAACCAATTTTTTTTAAAAATTCCTTTATCATTGAGATTGTCTCATTACCAACTAACTGTCTAGTAAATTCACAATATAGATTCCACTGGGGGTCACAGAGGATAGACTCATTGGATCTGTTGATGTTGAGGAGTCCGTGAAAACAGGAACTACTGTCTTCCAGCCAGGCCTTCTAGCTGAAGCTCATAGAGGTGTTTTATATGTTGATGAAATTAATCTTTTGGATGAAGGTATTAGTAATTTGCTCCTTAATGTATTGACGGAAGGGGTTAATATTGTGGAAAGAGAGGGAATTAGCTTTAAGCACCCATGCAAGCCACTTTTGATTGCTACTTATAACCCAGAAGAGGGCGCCGTTCGAGAACACTTACTAGATCGTATAGCTATTAATTTGAGGTACAGGCTTTCATTTAAGTAAAGGGCATAGTTTCCTTATCTCTAATTTTGTTCTTCCCCTTTCAACAATGACGCACTCCTTTTGCAGTGCAGATCTTCCAATGAATTTTGAAGATCGTGTTGCAGCTGTTGGAATTGCTACTCAGTTTCAGGAACGCAGTAATGAAGTTTTTCAAATGGTTGTGGAAGAGACTGAATTTGCAAAGACCCAGGTATCCCTGCACATTATCTGTCAACTTTTTCGAACAGTTTGGCACAACCACCCCTT
The DNA here is from genome assembly GCF_041381405.1 of Jatropha curcas. Lineage (NCBI taxonomy): Eukaryota > Viridiplantae > Streptophyta > Magnoliopsida > Malpighiales > Euphorbiaceae > Jatropha > Jatropha curcas. The sequence goes on along the minus strand of NC_143160.1, from coordinate 1,368,805 downwards.
GAGATGAGATGCTTATGACTATAAAAGCATTAGAGATTTATGTTTTTAGGCCATTAGCTCAGGCCATAGGTTGAGTGTTTGCCTTTTTAGTAGAGGAAGTTAGAGGTTCAAACCCAAAATTACACCTCCCCCTTCCCTCAAATCAAAGGCATCAATCGGTTAGTTAAAATAAATTGTACTAGTCAGAAAATTGACCATATGATTGAACAAAATAATCTTGTTATTAAAAAAGGACATTTGAGCATATTTTCTACTTTATAAATGGCCAAAAATGTAATATCAAAAGAGGAATATATGTCAGACAACATGTTCATTATTCTTCATGTTAAGTTTTGGTTGCTAGCTTCCTGGTTTTCTATAGCTATTTTCAATATGAAACTGTAGTTAAATAATTCTGGGCCTTTCAAACTGAAGTGGCACCTGGTAAAGTTACCGGGAGTAAAATTAATTTTGAAATATAACAGAGAAACATAGATAATTATTTTCTGGTAGCTGTGGGTACTCAGTTTAGTGTTAACATGAGAAGAATGCATGTTTATTACTGATATTTGCAGGTTATTCATTTTATTCGTTCTAATACAAGCCGTTGTCATTATCTTGAGTTTTAGAAGTCATTGTTCTTTGTGGGGTTGGAAGAAGAAATTTATTATCACTTAAACGTGCATATCTTCATTTCCTTCAGGTTATTTTGGCAAGAGAGTATTTGAAGGATGTTACTATTGGCAGGGAGCAATTGAAGTACCTAGTTATGGAAGCCCTTCGAGGTGGTTGTCAGGTGCTGAGATTAAAGTTCTTCCCTGATCATATTCTTCCATTGGTTGTATTTACATCGTTAATCCTTCCACTATTATGAGTTTTTTTTTTTTTTTTGTAAAGAGGATACCTCCTCAGTTTGTTCCCTAGACATTCTAATTGCCTTTCATTGATCTGCAATTACACAGTTACTAACTACCATTATTGATGACAGGGACATAGAGCTGAGCTATATGCTGCCCGTGTGGCAAAATGCTTGGCTGCTCTTGAAGGACGTGAAAAAGTCAACGTGGATGACCTGAAAAAAGCTGTTAAGTGTTTTTCAACATACTGCACATGCTCATGAACTTTCTTCATTTATATGCTTATTGATTATGGTGCAAGCTTCAAATTGGCATAAACTAGAGCTTAATCTGCATTTAGAGAGTACAGTCTAGAATTCAACGGTTCTTAAAAAAATCAACAACTTGTTGTATTATTTCAATTTGAATGCATTCAAAATTTCTATAGAATTAAAAATTATATGTTGCTTCAACCAAACTTCTAGATATCTTTTTGAGTTCAGTTACTTGGGGTTGTTTCCTGAAGATGGAATTTAGAACTCTTTCGAGCTTGAGATTCCCAACTTTGTATTTGACTCTTGATATGGGCTTAAATTGGATACTTAGGAAGCTCTGTGGTAAATTCTTTAATTGATTATTTTGGTTTTAATTGTTTTTTGTGAATACTATCTATTTTCCAATCTTTTCATTGATACAATGACATTTCTTACTTCTCAATAACCACTTGCAATAACAAGAGAGTGGTGAACTTAAAAAGTCATGGTCTAAAAAATTATACGAACACATAAATATATATACTAAAAGGCGGATCAAAAAAGGAAGAACACTCTGTGAAAGAACCAAGCCTATGACAATAATATATATGAAAATTGAGTTCTCTTTTTTCATAATAATTTGTCACATGTATTTGTTGGAAAGTGTAGAGTGGCTTCTTGTTCTGATATATCATTCTTACAGGTGGAACTGGTTATTCTTCCTCGTTCTATCGTGAGTGAGAATCCACCAGAACAGCAAAATCAGCAGCCTCCACCACCACCACCCCCACAGAATCAGGATTCTGGGGATCAGCAGGATGAGGAGGAAGATCAGGAGGTCTTTTTTTAACACTGACAAATTTTTCCTGAATAACTTTAAAGATTTGCTGTCAAATGCTGTTTTTTGTTGCTGATCTACAATCCCTTGCTTATGGATTACCATTCATCTTTTACTGATTGAAATTGAATAAGTTTGCTTGATATGTGATTATTGTTTGTTGTGACTAGGAAAATGATGAAGAGAATGAACAACAGCAGGAACAAATACCTGAAGAATTTATCTTTGATGCCGAAGGAGGCTTAGTGGATGAAAAACTTCTCTTCTTCGCACAACAAGCGCAGAGACGCCGAGGGAAGGCTGGAAGAGCAAAAAATGTTATATTTTCAGAGGATAGAGGTCGATATATTAAACCAATGCTCCCAAAGGTTTGTCCTTCTTCGCATCCCTTCTTCATAAGGTTCCAAAAGACTTGATAATTCTATACAAACTCTCAATTATCTTTCTCTGAACCTGCTTGTTTTTTAATTTTATATAAGTGCATATCATTGTTGCATGGAACACTAGCTTTGATTCTCCTTTTTTATACTTTTGCTTATCTTTAACTTCTTTGGCCATTTAATTCTGCTTCAACAATCTTTCTTTGACAGGGTCCTGTGAAGAGATTAGCAGTTGATGCAACCCTTAGGGCAGCTGCACCATATCAAAAGTTACGTAGAGAGAAGGACACTCAAAAAAGTAGGAAAGTTTTTGTTGAGAAAGCTGACATGAGGGCAAAAAGAATGGCAAGAAAAGCTGGAGCACTGGTAATGAGGGATGCTCTTATTGCTTGCACTTATTGTTGGATTTTTTTTGGGGAAAAAGTAATGAATCTTCTAGCAATACGAAATGCCTTCTCAGTTTTATTTGTTTCAAACTCATCAGTGATAATTATGTTTGGTATTTCTAATATCATGTGATTGGAATCTTGGAGATTTCAACCAAATTTTGTTGGACCTCATTATCTACAATGCGTGTGTGTTTGAGAGATAGAGAGAGAGGTATATTGAATGCACTGATAACTTTTGGAGTATATAGATTCTCATATATAAATTGCATGGCAGGTAATATTTGTAGTTGATGCAAGTGGAAGTATGGCATTGAATCGAATGCAAAATGCGAAAGGTGCTGCACTCAAGTTACTAGCTGAGAGTTATACAAGCAGGGATCAGGTAACTTCAACAAGTATATTTTTTATCCGAAACGTCACTACACTAATGGTTTACCTTCGATCTTCTGGTGAAGGTTGATTCAATGATCTTTGTAAAGAACTTTGTATGATAAAAGAGGATTAACTGAAATAAAAGAATGATTCTTTTAAGGTGTGCAGTTTTACACCATAACTTCTTTTACAGAGAATGTTAGGATGTTATAGGGAAGTTATTTGAAGAGGAAATGCCAGCAACTTCAGTTTGAAACTTTAGACTTCAAAACAGAATTGATTTCTTGTTTTATTCTTTGCTTGCTATAATTTTGTGGGTTTATGTTTTCCATGGATCTATGAACATATGAACCAAGATTATAAGTGTCTGCTATTTATATTTCCTTGGTATATATTACCAAATTTTTGTCTGGTTATGTGAAGTAGGTTGCTATTATTCCATTCCGTGGAGATTCCGCTGAGGTCCTTTTACCTCCTTCCAGATCAATTGCAATGGCAAGAAAACGTCTTGAAAGACTTCCATGTGGTGGTGGTTCACCCTTGGCTCATGGTCTAACGACAGTAAGTGTTTGTAGTTAGTTATCTTAGTAGCTCATAATTGATATCTTGACAAAAAAGTACCCCTAACATATAACGCACGTTTTTAAGTTAATGTGCTTAAATTCTGCACTTTCCTGTTATACATATAGTGAATGACTTTGCATGTCTTTGCTGGAAATTATGATTTTAATTTCTGTTGATACTGTTTAAAAAAAAAAAAAAACTTCCTTGTACCTTGTGTGTTTTATTTCCATCATGTTTTCTTAAATTAAACACACTTCCATGATTTTTCATTTCTAATGTTCCACGCTTATTTCTGGTCAGGCTGTTAGGGTTGGGCTAAATGCAGAAAAGAGTGGTGATGTTGGGCGTATAATGATTGTTGCAATAACTGACGGCAGAGCCAATATATCTCTAAAAAGGTCCAGTGACCCTGAAGCTGCTGCTCCTGATGCCCCAAGGCCTTCGGCACAAGAATTGAAGGTAAAGTTCAAGCACTACAATAAGACATGCTAAACTGCAATGCTCGACCCACTTAAAGATTGGCCTTACCTAGGAGATTGCCAAAATTAGGGAGTACAATTGTAAAGGGCCATTTGCTTTTAGACTAATTTCCCATTTCTCCATGCCATTCAGAATTATATTGTCATTCTAATTTCTCCACTAAACATCATATCAAATGTTACTTTCTTCATTCATGCGTGTGACAAGGAGCATATCGGGGTTGGCAAAAAACTTTTTGCTTGAGCTTCGTGTAAGTAAAATTCTTTTATTTGTTGGTCTGGTGAAGGATGAGATTCTTGAAGTGGCGGGTAAAATATACAAGGCAGGGATGTCTCTTCTTGTCATTGACACAGAAAACAAGTTTGTCTCAACTGGTTTTGCTAAGGAGATTGCAAGAGTGGCCCAAGGTTTGACCACTTGAAAACTCATAATTTGTTCATATGTGATATGTGAAAGGACACTATAAATAATTGCATTCCAAACTTGTTCTGCAGGAAAATATTACTACTTGCCCAATGCTTCTGACGCTGTTATTTCTGCTACAACGAAGGAAGCTCTATCAGCCTTAAAGAGTTCATGATTCTATATACTTTGGTCAGCCAAATCAAGAGAACAGAGAAGCCAAAGGTCCTTGGGTTGATTTCCCACGTGAGAAGTGTCCTTGTCAGTCTTGTTAAGTCAAGGGTGTTCCTGACTTTTCCCTACCCCCTCTCCGCCTTCTTGAAAAACTACATGTATAAATAAAAATAGTTTCATTTTAGAGATATCGGGACAATCCTTCAAGATATAATGAAATTAAAAAATTTAAACTACAGCTGCCTTTTTTTTAATTAGCAAACAATAGCAGTCTTTAAATTTTGATTTTGTAAGAATTCAATTCAAAAGAATTTTGTTTTACTAATTCTTATATTTAGGAATTAAACAATTTATAGGAAAAATGATTTTGAAGTATTGGAAGTAATATCATTTTAATCTTAATGTTTCAAGAACTCAATTTAGTAGACATTATTATAATTTATATCATAACAGAAATAGTATTATTTTTTTTATGTTGAAAAAAGAAAGTATTTTATGGATCTCACAGGGATTTTATTGTTTTTATTTGGGCCTAAAGTGAACACAATATTATCTGGGCTCCAATTGGACCTTAATCTCCAACAAACTATGTATTAAAATGAAATGATATTTAGATTAATATTTAATATTTAATACTATTTGCGCGGCAAGGTCCCAGCAAGGTAAGACGGCTCTATCCAATTTTCTTCATCAGAAAAAAAAAAAAAAAAAAAAAACCGACGAAGCTGAATCGTAAGCCGGCATTTTAACGTTTGAAAATAACTTTCCCGCTCTCTGTCAGTCCAAAAAACAGGTACTTACGCATCAATCCTCCTTCATCTTCCTCATTCTAATTCTTCTACCGGACCTTTTTCTTTTTGTTTATAAGAAGTTGCGAAGTTCGATTTGATTTCCTTTTTGTTTCTATCTGATATCAAATAGTGCTGTGATATATTATTTTACCCCAATTTTCTTTTTCTTTTTTTTTCTTTTTTTTAATACAAATTTAAAGATGTCGATTCGAGAGACCCAAAATGGAGGTACTGAAATTTTAGGGTTTCTAAAAAATTCATTGATTGCTGTAATTTCGGTGAGAAGTATTTGCTCTAGATCTAATATTTCTCCTTCTGCCCGGTTAAATGTTGGTGATTATCTATTTGTCTGCTCGATGGTTAATTTGGTGTCTACTAATTTTTGTTGCAGATGGAGACTCTATATGCAAAGCTCTATAATAAGTACGATGCTCTAAAGGTATCAAATTTTTAGTTTCTTTTATAATTTTCCCTTTTGTTTCCTAGCAGTAAAACGTCTTATTTTAGCTTATCCTCTGATATATGTTGCTTTTCCAGAAGAAAAGGATTTCTGAATTGGATGAGCTCAACAAAGATCAAGAAGTAAAGTTTTTGAACTATGTGTCTGGTATGCAAGTTCATTTTGTAGTTATTATGATTCATTTGTATTGTGTGGCCGCAGACTTGACCTTTTCAGTTTTCTATACGTTTTCTGTGTATCATGGTTGACTGTTTGGTACCTTATAATACAAGTTTTATAGCTAAACTTCAAAATTTTAACATTTTCCAATGGTTTATATTTGTTTACTGTATTGCAGTTGCGGAACAGTTGGTACAACACTTGAAAGATGAAAATGACAAGTTATGTGCGCAAGTTAGTGAATTAAGAAGTCAGGTGACTTCAATCAGGCAAGGATTTCCAAGTTTCTTGTTCTAAATCTTGTTCAGATATTTATATGTGTGTGTATAATAATGAAAATTATTTATTCGATTTTGTCTAAATGATGCTTATTTGTTATTTTTCCTGCAGGTCTACTAAGGACAAAGAATGCGCACGGTACCAAAAACTATTCATGGAAGAGAAAGAGAAGAGTAAGGAACACTAAATTGCTGAATTTATATAGCACTTTCATTTGCATTTGTCTTTAATCAATATTACCAAAATTGCGGGAGAACTTTAGTGAAAGTCACAAAGCAAATCTAGCAGCATTTATAGAATTCCCTTTCATATATCATTATGTTATCATTCATCACATTGTATTATATAGGTGTTGCCAAACCTGGCAAGTGATGCTCTTACCTGTCAATGAAAGAAGAATTCTTAATATAAATAATGTCAATGAAAGAGGAACAGCTTATAAACGGTAAAGTAAATTTCATTAGCTTTGCGGCTCTTACTGTAATTACAAAGGTCAACTAGTTTTGTTATGCAATCGATGCATGCTCTGTGCGACTATAGGAACTTCGTTGGCCTGCTCCTAGGAAGCATCATTTACTGAAAGATAAAGCCCCTTCTTACTTTCAGATGGGCTTTTGCTGATTTAGGCTCTAGACCAGTTTTTGGGGTCAAGTATTTGAACTCGGCATGGTACAGAATTGAATTAAATGTGTTTCCGAATTTCAATTTTCATGCTCTTTGCCTACTAATTCAAAACTGTACAGTGGGACACTGGGACTATGTCTGTTGTACATATCTTCAAATGTTATGAGGGCATTTATTTTTCTGTCAATAAGAAAAATAGTTTTAAGTACTAGCATCCATGTTTTCATATTTTTATCATGCAATTCAGAGTCTGATCAAACTGCTTCTGTTGCCACCTAAAACCACTGGCCAAATAAGGTTATCCTATCACTGAGGGATTGTAAAGGGCATGCAGCTAATATATCCAGTTTATTCCTGCTTTCTGTAAAAGTGTTTATGTCTCTATTTCATTATTGAGGATTGGCCTTATTTTGGTAGACAAAATGCTTTCTGAGGAAGTTGAAAAGCTTCAAGGACAACTTTTTCTCAGTTCAAAGGATGACAAAAATGACCAAGTTACTTCAGGAGAAATGATCGGCGACTCATTGAGAAGAACGACAAGAAAGCGCAGTCAAGAAGCTAGGACTGACTTGGAAGGTATTGTAACTCCTAATCAGAGTGATCATCATGATCTGTTGGTGACAACATCGAGAAAGCGCAGCCGAAAAGCTAGGACTGAGATGGACGCTGTTAGTACTCCCGGTCAAAGTTATCAAGATGATTTGTTGGTAAGAGAATTAGCAGAGGGCTCATCCAGGGGAACTATGTCTGGTGCAAATCTGGAAAATGTTAAGCAGGTATGTCTTTATTTGTACTTTTATAGGAAAAAGCTCTTTGTCTTGTTTCCCTGACTTTCATAGGTGATTCTCCAGCCTGAATTTTGTAGAAGAACTGTTCAGATATCAGGTGGGTTCAGAAGTAAATTTTTTTGTCATTTTCTTGGGTATGGCATCATTATACTATGTTCATTTGTCATATATATGTTTTGCAGCCAACAACAGTTCTACCAACTGCCAGTTTCAAGCTCTTATTGAATACTTACTGGGTATGAAATTTTCTACTGTTATTCAAAGTGATGATAGAATATGCATTTCAGCTCTGCATCAATCAAGTGGTAATTCCGACTTTCTTTTTTTTTTTCCTTTGACAAGTTGATATGTTGGTTCTTTTATTTTCTTTACTTCTCAATCGTAGACATTTTGATTAGTCTGTCACCATCTTCGGCTGTCTGGCTCTTGGTTTATTGGTTTCAATACAGTTTCCACAAGCATTAGAATAGGACAACATCTTATCAAACAGGAAGATATATTTTGACCATGCACAAAGAGAAAAATATCTTGTCTGAACAAGGTCTGTATTTGGCATTGGTCTTGAAGTTTGAACAACTCGGGTGCATCCTTGATGTCTCTCAAGTTTGGTATAGATTTTGATATCTATATATAAAACATACCACCAACTTGGATACTTGAAGATGTACAAGTTGGAACAGGGAAAGCATGATAAAATCATGTCCATGTGCTAATCTAGGTGGAGCTTGTCATTGATCAGCATGGATACAAAAAAATGCAAGCTTTTGGTTTGAAAGGTAGTCTGTCGAAATATTGGAGAGACATCTGGTCAGTGGTAAGTGGGTTTTAGGGACCATTTGAGAGCTTATTTGCAGTCTAGGTGGAAAACCTGCTTCAGACTATTATCTCAATAGATTCTCTCTAGTACATGGTGTGTATGCTATTGCTCTGTGCTGATTGATAGTTTAATACTTGATCACGCAATCTATCCATTCTCTATTTGATAATCAAATATAAGATATAGCATTTACTGTTGAATTTTGCATCAAGGCAGATTTACTTTGTATGAAATTTTGAATCATCTAAATTCATCCTGAAGTTCTGATATCATCTTTTCTGCATTTTTTTTTTCTTTTTTTGATCGACTATGTCAGGAACTTCAATATTATTCTTGTTTTTGGCTGTAACAGGTTACTCGTTCATTCTAACATGGGTAGACAAGGACAGTGCAAAAGAACCAGAGCTACTATACCGTGCATCGACACTAGGGACATTTGAGAGGGTAGCACCAGAGTGGATGAGATCGGTTCTAATGTTCAGCACAAGCATGTGTCCTATCTTCTTCGAAAGGATAGCCCGTGTTATCAAGATGCATTACTAACTTAACAACTTCTTGTTTTCCACCTCAGACAAGCATTGTGATTGTTTTTGTATGTACATTTGGAATCTAGCATTTATGGCATTTGCAAGCTCTAAAAGGTCAATATTTCGGTGTCAAATTGAAACCTTTAGCAAACATGTCAAAAACTTCAATGATAGTTTTTTTTTTTGTTAAGGCTTTTTTTAATTAATTTTAAAAACTGTCATTAGACTAATTACTCGCTTATCTGCACGACATGGATGTTAGCCACATTCAGAAGGAAGCCCAAACACGAAAAAAAGTAAACTTGGATTAATTGCATGCTAAACGCAATGACGTTTGTCTAATGGGAATGGCAGATCATCAAATTTTCTTTCATCAATTTGTTTACTCTTTTTTTTTTTTTTTTAATTAAAACATCAATTTGTTTACTTCATATTAAACAAATGTAGAATATGACTAATTTATCTTATTTTAATTCTTTTACATTTACCTCTTACAGTGAGATGAACATTTTCTTCCTAATATTCCCCCAACCACCCCCCTCCCCCCCCCCCCCCCCCAAAAAAAAAAAAGAAAAAAAAAAAGAAATAGAAATTAGTTTATTTCTTTTATTATTTGTAGTAGTATTATTTGATTTTTTTTTTTGTAAGCTTAAACTTTTATTCTTTGAATAAAACATTTTTTTTAAAAGGACATTTTAAAATTTTTAATGTATTATAAATACAACGCTCAATTTTTTTTTCTTTTTTTTTTTTTTGAGAAGACACCACTCAATTTTCTTAAAGTGGCATGAGAGTTTCCTTTTAGTTTCTTACAGTTTTTCAAGAGTTATGAAATTTTAAAAATAACAATAATAATAATATAGGAGATGGAAAATTGAATTTAGAATATGGAAAAAATGTCAATTTGACAATACGGTGCGCATTTTAGAACGAGAATTGAGCATGTCACGCTCCAGTCTCAACTAGCCGTTGGAAATCAAAGGCAAATATGGACAAGTCGAATCTACCCCGCTGTCCTTGTAACGTTCAAAAAATTTTGAACTCCTACCCAACTCTCTAAACGGCAACGTATCGAAACACCGACTCTCCTTTTTATAAACACGAATTGGCCAATATCGTATCTCTCTCACTGGAACGCGAAGAAGAAGAGGCAACGAAAGAAACCCTTCCCAAATCTCTTCTTCCTTTTGTTCCAAAACATAACCTGTGTCAATTTATTTTCCTGATTTGAGTTTTCTTCTCTCCTTCAAATTTCTGATCTCAAATCAGTTAACATAAAAGAAAAGAAACAATGGCCACTATTAACGGGTACCAAGGCAACACACCCGTAGCCACTCCGGCGGCGACCCAATCGAAGCAGACTTTGCCAACGGTGAACACCGTTGATACACAATCTGTGCTTAAGCGGTAATGCTTATTGGGAATGATTGGTTTTTACTAATAATTCTGTTTTTTGTGCGTGTTTTTTTGTCTCCTTTTTTATGGATGTATTTTTTAGGGTTTAAGCTCAACTTAGTTACTTGTCTTTTTAATTGAGTTTCAGTTTTGTTGATTGTTCTTGAAATGGGTTTTTTCCATTTCGCCCCCTCGACCTTCGAGAGCCTATTCATTATTATTGAACCCTGATTCGATTACTTTATTTTAGGGTTTCTGATTTTTGTTTTCTCAATGATTTTGGAAACAGGTTGCAATCTGAATTAATGTCACTAATGGTAAGTGAAAATTACCCGTCTGTTCTGATGACAAAAAGAAAAATTAGATGAGTGGATTTTAGGGTTTGGTGATTAATTCGTTGTATTTTATGAATTTCTATCTGTAGATGAGTGGAGAATCTGGGATATCTGCGTTTCCTGAGGAGGATAACATATTCTGCTGGAAAGGAACAATCACTGGAAGTAAAGATACAGTTTTTGAGGGAACAGAATACAAGCTATCTCTGTCTTTCCCAAATGACTATCCCTTCAAGTCACCAAAGGTGAAATTTGAAACCAGCTGCTTCCATCCTAATGTGGATGTCTATGGCAACATATGCTTGGACATTCTTCAGGTAATTTAAACATCCCTGTAATATTGTTCTAGCTTTACCTTTGAATTGTCTTCGCTTATCTAAACAGATTATGATTTCTTTTCGTAGGATAAATGGTCATCTGCTTACGATGTTAGGACAATACTGCTGTCTATCCAGAGTCTACTTGGAGGTAGGATTTTTTTTTTTTTTTTTTTTCTAAGAGCGATTGCAAATATGCATACCTAGGAATTCGATTGTGACTTTTTTTTTTGTCTGATACTCAGAGCCCAATATAAGTTCGCCTCTAAACACTCAAGCAGCTCAACTTTGGAGCAATCAAGAAGGTATATGCATGGACACTTGCTCTCTTTTTCATCATTTTGGAATCTTTTTGGTCGGGAATCATCTGAATAGTTTAAATTGCTTTGTGCAGAATATAGGAAGATGGTGGAGAAGTTATACAAGCCTCCAAGTGCATAGTTCTGATGAAAAGGAGATGGCAGTTTAGGTGCAGAAGCTTTATACAGACCTCTTTTTCTTCAATGTGGAAGGGGATGGGTGTAAACGAGCTTTTTTTTCTTTTTTTCTCATTTTTTCCATTTGTGTTTCAATGTGTGCCTTTTTCATCTTTATAGTGCTCTTTACCCTGATTCAAATTCAATAGCCTCATCTCAATGGAATGAATATATAATTGTTCCTCTATGTTCTCTCTATCTCTCTCTCTCTCTCTTTCTTTCTCCGATACTCAATATAAGATAGTTTTCGAGGATGAATTTCTTTTACCTCCAGATTGAAACCATAATAGCAGGCCAATGTTTGCACTTGAAAGTTATTATTAGCCTTGCAGAGAATAATTTTGTTGAATTTTTAAGTTTGAGCTCTTAATATAAAGCACCAAGAAAATTAACACGTAATTTTTTTTTTTTTGTGGAAGCACCAAGAAAATTAACACGTACTTTTTTTTTTTTCTGTGGAACGTGAGAAAATGAAAATGAAACATAAGTTCCTGAGTTTTCTAACCACTGCGTATATACCGTAGGATCCTGCATCCCTCTGGAGTTCATCTACAAGTACTATAGAACTAAAATTTTTCTTGCAACATATCCAACTAAAATGTAATTTCATCTAAAACCCTAAATGGATTTAATAGTTTGTAGTTGGATATGTTTAATAAGAAAAATGATAAGTTCCTCAAGCACAACAAGCAAATGGAACATAAATTCTTAAGATTTCTAACCAGTGTAATCGCATCCTTTTAAGTTCACCTACAAGTAGATATGAAGCATTTGTATTTCATCTAAATCTTCCTGAATTAATCAGTTGATTACGTAATAAACTACTAGATATGAAGCATCATTCTGAAATAAAAGGTAGAGAATAATTGAGACGACTCCTGGGAGAGAGTACATTGACAGATTATTTTTTTCCACATAATTCAAGGGAAATAAATTATTCAAATAATGAATGTTAAGCTCGCCAACATATAAAACATCATAAATAGGAAGAAAAAAGGTATATTGGCAGAGAACAATAAAATACAGGTAACAGGATTGATCTATCAAAATTGAAGAAGTAGACGCTCTTGTTTAGGAAGGATAGCCACTATTTTGGTGATGTGAGCTGCCTCATGTTGTACTTGGCCAACTCCTTGTACTTCTCAACAACCCCAATCAAGCATACAGTCTGACAAACTCAATAACCACAGTTAGCCATCAATCACAGTGAAAAGAGAGATTATTGTGAAATGATTGCAATGCCTGAAAAATTGTAAACTCAATAGCATGATAAATGTTCAACCATAATTGTCTAATCCAGCTTACCTTAACAACTTCAACTACAATTGTCTTCTCAGGATTGCTAAGATCGACTTTATGCGGTCCAGGAACAGATTTTGCCACTGAATTTATAATTTTCATCCTGTCAATTCCAGTGTTTGCACGAGCTTCATACAGTACTGCAAACTGCATAGAAGAAAGAAGTTGCTAAATTCAACACCAGGGCAAGAACCCAAACAGACATAACTCGCCTGCCCACCCCAGCCCCAAAAAGTTGAGAGAAAAATGAAAGAAAGAAAGAAAACTAGCTCTTGCTTTTCTATCTCTTAGTATCTTAATCTATGTTTGTATTTTGGATACATTGGTGTTTAGATTGATAGTATTGGTAAAACTGAGTGAAGCATACTAGACTTCCAGATGACTTGGACAAAAAATCGATCCATATGTCTATGTTATCTGTAATGCTATAAGAGAATGATATCCTAATAGTTTTGAATCATTTCATCATAAGATAAATGACAATTAAGTCTCCACTCCTAAGAAGAACCCGCCCTGTTTATTCCTGGAATTAAGATATTCAGACAGTTGCTATATCAAAAGAGAGTGCGCTCATCAAAGAGTAATCAGTTGAAATTCTCAGCATCCCAATTGGAAAATTTTTCTTTTATACCTTGCAGCATAATATTGCATTTTGTACATCATAAAGTGTCTGCTAAAGAATAACGCTAGTTGTTAATATAGTACCTTTTGCGGGTCTTGAGCATCCACAGGAAAATACTTTGCCACAATTGATGCCATTGCTTTTGAAATTTCCTCTTCAGAAGCATAGCATGCAACTTCAACTGGCAGCACTCTTAATATGAACCTACAGATAAAAACACAACATTTTCATTTCGCATGGACCTAATGACTCATATGAGGTCTTAGCTTCTTCCAGCACTAGATGTGTCAATTTGATTCTCTATGCACCGTGCATCACATGTAAAATCCTAGTAGCCTAAAATGTGAAATCTGGCACATAGAGAGCAAAAGGATCCAGCTGCCACCAGTCGGGAGTAATGTGTTCATAAATTTTAACAAAACAAATAAACAATTCACAGACCTTGACATGTGTTTCCTTGTTGATGCAGCAAATGTCATCATATGCTGTACAATATCCTTAGGAGAAGGGTCTCCATCTCTCTTGCGCATTTGAACAAAAACAACACCATTACAACCTGAATCAAGATTCGCAAAGCGCCTCTGTTTGAACAGGACAACATTATATATCCTCAGCACAAAAATAATGATGCATTCATAAATAGTTTTCATAGATTATATCTATACACACACACCACACACACTAAAAAGGTTTATACCAATGCGGATAAATTTAATTGTTAAAAGGTTTATTAATGACTATTGTAAGATCTGCCATGGCCCGGATTCATCTAAAGATCTGCCAGCACTTGCTTAGCAACTCTGTGAGGCTGGAAAATTTGATGAGTATCTCCCTGAGAAACCATTATATACCTTTTTTTTTTTGGAACATCAAGACAAAAATACATGAAATAAATAAAAAGCTGTGTGTTACACACCTTACTCTTATCCCCAAGTTCTTTGAGTTCATCTTCAATCAGCTTATCAACAGATTTCTCTTCCATCTTTTCATGGATAGTAGATTTTGAAACACAAGTATCTAGGCATTGTTTTTTTGCTGGTGGCTCCTTGGCTTCACTTGTTGGGTTTTCAAGATCGTTACCACTATCTTCGCTATCCTTAGTCTTTTCTTCTCTTTGATTTGCACCACAGGTATTCTCAACATTAGGAAAACTTAACTTTTCATTTGTTGGAACTTCACTTTTAGCATCGCTATTTTGATTAACATCTGATTTATTCTCTTCTTCCCCTCCCTCTTCATCCTGCTCCTCAACCTCATTATTATCATCATCTTCCTCGTCCTCTTCCTCTTCATCATCATCATCAGAATATACAAACTTGATCTTTTTATTTAAAGGTTTATTAGGCAATTCTGCAAGATCCACACTTGTATCCTTTCCATGGACCAGCTCCTCATAGAACTGTGAAAGAAAGAAGAAATGGGATCATGTAAATAAACAGAGAATATTTTGATTTCACCTCAAAAAGTGGGAAAGAGATCATTCACTTCTTTGAAATTGCTTTTTACGCAAAAGAACAATATATTACTAAAAGACCTTTTTTTTTTTTTTTGGGCTGAGATGACCCATGGAGTTTATCTGCATGTCATCAAGTTTAAACAAATCCTAATTAGCTTGGAAAACACCCTGAAACAATCTTAAACTCGAAATATTACTGGCCAAGTGATTTTCAGACCTCCTCATTTAAACTCTTTGAAATCCAAACAAATTATCAACTCTTTTTTTATATACATGGGCCAAGTTCACATCGTTTTCGAAAAATAATTTATTGGATATACCTTACTCTAGTACATGTAATTCAAACATTAAGACTATTTTCTTCCCCTTATTTTAATTCCAATAAAAAATCCCAAATTCCCAACTGTACAGAGGAAAAAAATTTTATAAATTGTACTCAGTATTCATGATTCATAGCTTCATAATGCAAATTCCAAGCAAAAGATCACAGCTTGATAAGAGAAACGAGTTGTCAGGCAGGAAATCAATGCTTATCAACAAATTAAAACGTATGAATAAAACCCTTGTTTTCCAAAATTGAAAGACAGTAAAAGGACATACAGAATCAATAACATTAATGGCCTCATGAGAGGCTTGACGCTCTCTGCCACCATCACAAGTGATAAAGAAACCCTGCACTCCTGGGTGTAAAGGGTACGCCCCCTTCTTCTTCACTGGCTTCTAAAATAAATATATAAACACAAACTCAAGTTTAACAAAAAGTACAAAAGCTTTGTACACACATATACATATATAAACAATAGGACAATGAATACATTATGGGGGAGATAACGTTGCTTTCTTTTTTTGCCCTTGTTGACGTTGGCTGTAGCAGCAGACTTCGGATTGTTTACGGTGGCCATTGAGCAGAACAGTTACAAAGCAGCGTCGTGTGCTCTCAGGGTTCGCCAGAAAGAAGGGGAAAAGAAGCACGGAGAATAAGCTTCGAAGGCCTTAGTGGGCTCTGAGTTGAGCCTAATATCTCATTTAAGTTGGGCCTAAGCCCACCAACGTCCATTACAATTGATCAAGACCTCATAAAATGAATAGGTGCTTCTAAAGAGACTGAGAATCTGAGATCACAATCCACTTCCCGAGTGATGGGAAAAGGAAAGCTTACGAAGCAAGTATCAAGAAGTCCTTAATGGTGTATGTTTAACTGTCTGTGGCGTTCTGTTCATTAGTGGAGAGTAAAAAAGTCAACAGAAGTAAGCAAAGCTTTTGAGTACATCAATGGTGGAATTTGATGGGATCTTTGTTTTTTGTTTTTTGAAAGGTTGGTGGGATCAGGGAATGATTAAGGTAGGCTGATGTAATAGCAGTTATATTACCAATGGTTAGGGATGGTCAAGGCCTCACACAATTAGGGTGGCACCGACCAGCGGTACTTGTGAAATTGGATGGTGGTAGACAACTTATGTCCAAAAAACAGGATATGGATATGGTCCCCAAGTCCCAACTTGACCTTCAG
This sequence comes from Jatropha curcas, assembly GCF_041381405.1. Classification (NCBI taxonomy): domain Eukaryota; kingdom Viridiplantae; phylum Streptophyta; class Magnoliopsida; order Malpighiales; family Euphorbiaceae; genus Jatropha; species Jatropha curcas. The sequence continues at coordinate 1,352,282 of NC_143160.1, read as the reverse complement.
ACTTTTCCTTAGGTCACACTGCCAATTGGTTCAGACATTAAACAGACGCATGCTGCTTGAATAGAATGTAAAGGACATCACTTTTCATTTTTCTTGATCAACACAGAACATCATTTTAACATTTGACAGCATTAATATACAGGGATAGAAGAAAGAAGTAAAGGTTAAAAAAAATGGAGGGGGGTAAAAACTAAACAACATAAAAGATACAACGAGAACCCATTTGGAAAGGTGAAATTTTGGAGACACCCTTTCAATATATTGAAAAGAATTCTACATTTACAGGGGCTATATGTATATATATAATATTATATATATTTATAGCAACTGTACGCTATCCACACTTCAGGATGAATACGAGGCAGCAAGGAGAGCTGCTCCTATGCCTGATCCATCTTCTGTGGCTTTAAGAATTACGTGTGGGGCAACGTCCTCCCCCAATATTTCATTCAAGGCTTCGTGCAAGTATTCCCTGAACATTGTATAGGTTGTATATAAATCCCCTTCAATTGCCACAACTGTTCTTTTCATTTTTATGTCACTTCTACCTCTTCCACTGGTGATCCCCCCAGTCCCATCCCGGCCAATCTTCTTTAATATTCCCACAATGCCAGCTGCTGCCAACCTTGCAGCCCTCCGGGTCACTACATCACATATTCTAACAACAAGCTTTCTAGCCTTCAAAGGAATTTCTGTGATCTGACATGAAGCAGCAGACCAATTTACAAAAAAAAGGAAACATAAGTGATCAATCCATCACAATCATTTATATAACGTAAGTAGACAATAAAATGAACATGTAACACATTTACCTCCAGAATTTCTTTCAAGATTCTAGCCACTTCCTGCAGATCAGGAGAGTCATCCTCGTGCATGTCAACAACAAGATATGTTCTTCAGTAACACAAAATGACTAAAATTAGTGCAACAGCAGAGACTTGGATGTTTTAAGGAATAAAAAATATAGAACTTAGAACTATCTAGCATAATGCTGATTCTAACAGCTATAGACTCGGGCATTATGACAAGATATTGTGTGTTCCGGTGATAAACCAAATAGTAATACTACAGAACCACATAGGATTCAGAGCAGTCAAAGTAACATAAACCAGATCAATAAATGCTCCAAATATTGACTGAAGTGTGCAGTGAATATATGACTGTGGGTGTCTTCATGTGCCTGTGCATGTGAGACACGCACAAACACAAGCAGAGAGAGAGAGAGAGAGAGAGAGAGAGAGAGAGAGAGAGAGAGAGAGAGAGAGACATACTCCAAAATAAACGGTGTTGTCAATCTGGAGGAAACAGGTCCAAAGATGTCCGTCTCCTGTGACATTCTGAGAATCACTCTCCTAACAATGTCACCTAGATACATTCCGGATATCATTTTCTCAAAACCCTGCAGCAAATCCAGAATAAACTAAGCCGGTTGCCTGTTTCCTTTGTAGTAAGCAATTAAAAAAAAAAGTCCTTACCTGATCATTTGGGTTAAGGCTTTCAACATCTAAATCAATATCATAGGAAGTCCTTGGCAAATGAGATGACCAGAAATTTCCCCATTCCATGTTGACAACCTAATTAAAGAGAAAATGAAGCATTGTGAGCAGAAAAAAATATCAATCACTTTCCATATAAAACATGGGGCCTAAGAAGAAAAAAAAAGAGATACCATGCCTCCAGAAGTTGTAAGAAGGCCTTGACACTTTATAATAGCATCAGCCCGCTCTAGATAGCAAGCATTAGTACCCGTTCCAATTATTACTGCAGCAACAGTGTCAGCATCACAATAATGTCCAAGAGCTAGTGATCCAACAGTATCATTTACCTGATTAAAACAAAACATCAAAGTTATGTATCCCCTCTGTTCCATTTTTGTTTTACTTTAATGACCAATATGTCAATTAAAGAAAATTTATTCAAACATGTAACAGATTAAGCAAATCTTTATTATTAATCCCCAATAATCACCTAAAGCAAATTCTGTTATCACCATAAAAAGAATTTACTATTCCAATTTGATCCAACTATTCACCACAGCAAACTATATAAGAATGATTGCAAGTAAATAAAGTGTACTTGTGACTAAAAATATGAATATTAATTGAAATTATCAGCTAAAAAAGCATCCAACTTCTGATTTCCCCCGCACTTTCAAAATAGTAATAACAACATGGTGAATCAATATTTAGAAAAGAAAATTAAAATAGCAAATGGCAATAGTTCTTCAACAAAGGAAGCACTCACCAACAAGACGACCTGCATATCTAGACCATTCCTGGTCAATCCCGCTTGTAAACATTCAAGAACATCTCTTCCAACCTATAAATCCATGCAGTATACAAGTAAAAATCTGAACATTCACCTATGGAGGGAGGGAGAAAGGAAATAAAAAATGAAAACTACACAATAAAGACTACTAAACAGAAAACTTCTAGAGAGATATTTTAGCTTGTCTTCATCCCAACCTCATGTACCATGATAAAACACAGTCCAAGGGTCTCCCACAATTTGTTTTACTGCTCCTTCAGAGTAGCATAATAAACATGTAGAAGACATAGACATCAAGAGAAGAAAACGAGGCACCACAGTCACTTCCCCTTATATAAATTAGAAGAGGTAACATTCAATTAAATAAACCAGATAGAAAATGCAGTTTAAGATGATGTAGTAGGCTTTTGCAAAGTTCCTTAACCTAAAGAACCTTAGTATATTACTATTCAGATATCAACCAACTAACCATGTCCTCGATAGCAAATCCTTTTGTCCATTTGATGAGGTTCCCTGTACGAATAGACGTTTGTTTTACAGGAAAGGAGAATGTAAATCCAAGTTCCCTTGTTCTAACTGAAGCAAACTCGGAACCACTTTCTTCTTTTTCAACGAACTGCTTTAATGTTGAAGCAATGAAGTCAAAGAGATCCTGCAGGGAAAAAACTTGTTACATTCTATCACAATCAATTAGATGATAACTTATTTAGTCCTTTTCCAAGGAACATCCAGCCCAAAGAAAGACCAACTCAGTTACCTCGCTACTGCTTGTCATCAAGTGCTGAGGAATAGGTTGTTGCTCCACATCTTTTGACAACATTAAGGACTCTCTGCCTCCTAGCTGAACCCGCAAGACCCTAAAATTAGTATCCCCAAGATCTAGAGCATAATAAGTTCCTATCTCACTCCTGAGAACAACATGAAAAATCAATTTACCGATTCAACCTAAGAAAAAGGTCAAAAAAAGATAAAGCACAATTTTAAACAAAAAAACATGGCCAACTGGTCATAAAAAGTCCAAGTAAAATAAATTTAAAGATGGAAAAACGTGTCTCAGAATTATGAGAGATGTTTCCTTTAATCAGTTTTAGCTGTCCATTCGCACAACACAAAAGGACTATGTTTCTGATTGACAAAAATTTGTCAAAAGAGGAACATAAATTTTGAATTCCACCGATCAAGATAAACATTGACAATAGAAAATGGGCATGTTTATCCATGCATTCGCCATCAACAATTAAATTATTGCCACAGTAAACAAGTACTCAGGACTACCAGATATCATTTTACCCCAATCAAACTATAGCATGCAACACAAGAACTCAAGTTGATACAAATTCTAAAAGACCTTCAATGCTATCACCAAAAATGCATAAATATAGATATAAGGATCATTTTGCAGAAATGCTATAGTAGACAACCTCACACATATTACTGACTATATAGGACAGTTTACCCAAAGTGAATTAGTAGATTAAATATTTAATCCAAAAAGATCAAGCATGCCAAATTTCAAATGGATTGGATACTAGAATTATTGAGTACATCATATTAGGCTATCACTATATATTTGACATGCCTGATGAGCATTAGCAAAAGAGTGGCCACTTGGCAACAAGATGCCCACTTGCATCAACAACTTACAAATTGAAATCCCTAATTATTTCAAGCGTGATATAATTAGTATTTACATTTCATTATGATTCCAGGTTTTAACCCTAAATTAAAGCCATATAGTGGAAAGGCAATTGAGACAATCACTGTTAACCAAATAAGATTTATGAGTTTTAACTTTTAGACTAAGAGAATATAATATTGATACATATTCTGTCTGTTGATTCTTGGCCGTAAGCATTGTCATTCACACTGATAAGAGGAGCAAGTGAGAACAACAGATTCCACTTAAGGACCCTAAACACATGGTATCTCTCAAAACAGTTCTATCACAATTAATTGAGAATAGAAAGGAATAGAAAGAGAACCCAGATTCTATAAACCTTGTGCATAAAGTTTTGAAAGAAAAATATTCTCAAATCAAATGGTGAAAAAATTGATTTAACGACGAATGTCAAAGTAACAGATAGCATGATGCAGAATTATAATTTAAAAGCGAATACTTAAACAAAGGAGAAGACAAAACTATAATATTGAAACAAAAATAGAACTGAAATATTGATGGAATTGTATGCAGACAAGATACAGACACCCCCCCCCCCTTCCCCCGGGCGGGGAGAAAGAATGACAGAGATGCGATAAAACAAGAACAAAAGTTCAATATACAAACTCAAAAACAGTGGATGACTACGTGCAGAATAAGTATACAGAAAATTGATATGAAGACAGAAGGACGTATAATAGAGGGAAAACAGCAAATAACATCAATAACCACTAGTAGTGGTTACTTATACTCAAAAGCATCGAATTCAATCCCATCCCCAAACAAACCCCAAAAAAAATCTTATACGCGGACGATTATGATCGAGAAAATAGAGAGAAGGGTCACTCAATCATTCCCTTTTACTCGAACGCCAGCCAACAATCAATCACCAATCGAACAAAAATCCGTTAGAAGTCACGACTATGAAAACCAAAAAACAAAAACAAGAGCATATTATCTCCCTACTAAGTGACGCCAATAACCAGAACAACCCATTAACCAAATATCAACAAAGAGCACCATCATTCATGCGGAGAACGATAGATAGATTACCCCGTAGGTAAATGGTCCACATAAGTGAGCAACATTTTGAGCTTAGAGCCTCCTTCAGAAGCCAACCCAGCATGCATCTCCACAGCCATAGCATCAACTACTTGCCTCAACCTTCCAATTGTGGTTTCACAAGACTCCTCCAACTCCTTCAATACTCCCAGCACTCTCCTCCACTTCTTCCGACTCCTTACCCTCCTGCCTACCACCACCCCGGCCACCGCACATGCCACCACCGCCACACCCACCGCCACTCCCAAAGCCACTCTTCCCATCAGAACCACCCGTTATACCTCCTCCCTATGTGTATGCAACAATAGAAAGTTGCATAAAAACTTAAGCACGAAAACGCCACCGTTTCATCGTGAAAGTTGGTCTCTATGCTTTGGAAATGACCTATCGTACGAAACCGAGAAAGGAGAAGTAGCCGTTTTCTGTTAGGCTGTTGATTTCTCGGTACTTTTGGGTTCTAAGCAGTTTTCCTAACGAAGATAATCGCCGGTGAAATTTGTCGTTGTAGATGAACTGTTCGAAGAAAGGCTTAAAAGAGTTTCGTTTTTCTTTTTTGTTTTTTTTTTTTTTTTCCTTTTTCTTTTTCCACTCTAGAGAGAGCGCGAGAGACGACTTAGAGAGAGGAGTGTGACTTTACACTGAGAAATGTTGGGACGCGAACTAAAATGCTCTTATAGACGTAAGAGAAAATGACAGATTTGCCCTCAGTGATGTTGGAAAATGACGGATTTGTTAGAGGATCTTCGATGATTTTTTACCGTTTATGAAAGATTTCGAGGTTAATGGGAATTTTGACTCGTGCTAGGCTTTTGAGGGTTTGGTGTACGTGATTGCCACTGAAGTTGTGAGATATTACAAATTTATGGGTATTGCCTTTGATTGTTTTGACTCATTGATTAAGACATTTCCATTTGAAAAAAAAAAAAAAAAAGAAAGAAAAAAGAAAAGCCAGCAAATGCTTGTTTGTGCTCTTTTAATTTGTTTACTTATGGGACCAAATAAATTTTGTTAATTTAGTATGTGATTGTGACCTCTAATCTATTGATACAAGTGGCTAGGGCGTGCTAATTTTTTTGTTCATGCACAATATAATGATATCATATTGGTAGTTTTCTGTTAAAATAATGCTTTGATTTCAATTTTTCAATACAAGTCATTAGTTGATGGTTGTTGTAATTTATTGATGATAATAATTCACTTAGCCCTCATTCAATTGTTAAACCTACTTAATTGTAGGGGCAACAACTTTATTAAATCAACTTTTTTTTTTTTATTTTCTTTTCATTATTTTTAAGTGTAGTGATTCTTTTATACTATTTTTCATCGATTAAAAAAACGATTTAATTCTTATAGATTATAATAAAAACAAAGGAAAATTACTCTTTATATACAAATAAAGGGTAACTTGTGAAAATAATTATTGTATATAATATAAATTGGAGTAATATTGTAAAAAATATCATTTATTATTTTTTAAAATATTCAAAATGACTTATATTTTATGACGAAACAATGTCACTAAAATGATTTATATATTGGGATGGGGCGAGTATTGTATCTGAGATTGAAAATTAAAGAGTAAAAAGTACTTTAAATTGAATGTTGTCCTCCATCTTTTTTCAACAATATAATTTGAGTTTATTTAATTAAAAGATATAATTCATCCCAAAAAAATAGTTGTGAAAAATATTATTTTTACAAATAAGTAAAATATAAATAAATAAATTTATTTTTTATTTATTTATTTTATAATAATAATGACTCAAACGATTTGTCAAATAATTTAAATACTATCTAGACGTGTTGATGTCTTAATGATTAAATAATTTAATAAATTAATGTGCTTCCTAATAATTAAATAGATAAATAAATCAAGTTAGTTTGATAGGAGAGGCCAACTCAACAACAAAACAATATTAATTATTTTTAAATTTTGATGAAATTATTATCATTGCTTAAGTGAAATTTCTAATTACCCATTGATAAGTTGTTCTATAAAATAAAAGGAAAAAAAAAATCTAATTAATGTGTTCGCCGAGGACGAAACAGTAATATTGGACCAAATACCTCATAGCACGGTCCAAAAATCCAAATCAGTATGATTTACCGGTCGTCATAAAATAAAACAAGACGCATAAATTAAAAAAAAAAAAAAAAAAAAAAAAACATCAGTGAGGACATAGCTGCCATATAAACGGAAAATGAATGGGCAAAAAAGGAAATGTAAAATCGCCATGGTTTTTTTGATTCTGTTGTGTTGTATTTGTACCGTGTGTGTATATTATTTTTATTAAATTAAAAAAAAAAAAAAAGGAAGAGAGAGAATGGCGTTGGTGTTACCATAATTTTAGAGACAGCTGCATTCTAATTCTGAGGAGGCAAAACTTAAAAAGCGATTAAACGGCGACGGTAGCTGCGTATCTGCCTCCGTACTTGCCAGCTGTGTCCCCGCTAATTCCAGCTGTGCTCACAAATAAAGCTACCACCCTCTGCCATTCCAAAATATTTTTTTTCATTAAAATAAGTTTCACGTCAACATATTATTTTACTGCACAGTAAAAAAGAAAAAGGTGGCAGTTGTATTTAATGCTATTTGGACATATATTATACGTGATTGTATTAGTATTTCTTTTAAAGAAAAAAAATAATAATAAAACAATGTGAAAGTATTACTTCTTGTAAAAATAAAAAGGAAAACGGTCGACAGCTGGTTAAATCGTGAAATGCAAGTAAAATTTACCTACGAAAGCTGAGATAGTTATTTGATTTGAAAAAATCCCAAAATTTAACTTAAGAGAAAACTAAAATGAAATAAAAAAAAGAGGTATATTAATATATAATATTTATTTAATTAAAATTTTGATAGCTGATTTATTTTATGATGGAATTAGAGGTTAATATTGAATAAATGATTAGATGCTCAATAGAAATAAACTATAAAAATGAATAATATTTATAAAATTAAAAGTTTAAAAAAATTTTATCTTAATATTATTTTAATTTCAGCGTAGGAGTACGAGTGTAAAAAATGATAATATGTCTAAAAATTTTAAATTTTAAGTTCTGTATTTAAACAAAAATTAAAATAAAAGACATTTTATGTTGCAGCTAGCAGCCTAGCACTTCTCGTGACACACGAGACTTCGTAATGCATAAGAAAGAGTACCATGGTTTTTTTTTTTCTTTTTTTTATTTATTTCAATGATATTGTGATTGGTGACTAATCTGAACCGTACATTTACGGAGTTTGTTCAGTGAATGATCCTAACCGTACATTTTTGTAAGTTGTTTATGCAAGAGTTGACTCGCTTACGCCGCGGTTGCTATAGCAAATGGAGTAATGCTTGCTGGCACTCGCATTCCATTTGATATTGAGCACGTGCCTCGTGAAAAGAGAAAAAACTGCATCGAGTCTCAGCACCGCACTGCCTGTGGGGCCCACAAATTTTTTTTTTTTAAAAGTGAAAAGAAAAGCACGTTGGGTTACTGTTAGATTAACCTGTTACCTTACCCACGCGTCTCAGGATCCCAGCCGTTCATGTGATCGACTAACCCATTGACTGGAGAGTCATGAAAATGAATTTTTAAGGAGTTTTTTTTTTTTTTTTTTTAAATTATTAGTTTTTTATTCTGTTCAATTAACTTAAATACTTGGACTTACGCTGTTGAATATGGTTTACTTCTTGCCTACATTCTCAAAATTTGATTTTTCAACGAATTATTAAATTTGATTTAGTTTTATTTATATATATATACAAAAATTTGTTATGTTGATAAGTTGCAAATATAGAAAATGCTAAGAAAATAACAATGATAATTAACAAAGATTATTAAGAATTAACTGTGATTTTGGGCTTATGTTGCATATTGAAATTTTTATACTCCATATAATATATTATACGCATTTTAATTAACTATTTAGGCTTGTATTTTGATTGAAATTTTTTTAGTAAAATCACTTATTCATCTACGAGGTCTTAGGCGCTTATTGCCGTTAAATATCTTGTGATATTTAACTATGCGGTATTTGATATTTAGCATAGCTTACTATTTTGTCCCTAAGTCTTTGAATTATTATTTAGCCACTTACTTAGCATAAATAAAACATTTTTTTGTATAAACCACAGATTCTATTATTAAGAATCAGTTCGGAGCTTAATCATAGTTAATGTTCTTTGTTTCTCTCTGCAGATGTATTTAGTGGAGATCGAATTCAAGAATTTTTTTCACATATCCAGCATGCATTTACCAATTGAGTCACAATCTATAAATTAAATAAAATATTTTTTAACAGATATATTAGTAATAAATGAATGCACAAACATAAATATAATATCACAAGCCTCGGATATTATAATTTATAATAATTAAATTGACATGTTGTTTGACCTTTGAAAACCTCTCACATGATTGCAAACCAATTTTAAATCTGGATAATGTATTAATTTTTATTAAATAATAATAATCCAACCATTCTTCGAATTTGTACATATGATATGTCTCTTGTTCTGGTTTTAATTTGTTCAATACACCACATTCTTTGTCATCACTTTTAGAGCGTGCTTTCCACTTATGGATGATGGGTCATCTTTGATACGAAAACCATTTTATATTTATGTCGATTTTTTTCTAAATAAGTTTACGTGGCATTAAGATAATTATAATTATTATTCACGTATTCTACTAATTTTAATAAATTTCTAAATTTTAATTAATTATGAATTTATTTTTATATAAGGTCGAACTGATAGTAGAGTTAATTTCTTTTTTTTTTATTTTATTTTTAATAAGACAGAGAAAAGTAATACATGGTTCGCCATTAAGTATTCGTTAGTTATGGATTTATTAATTCTATTCTGCCTCTAACATAATTAAATCTAAAAAATTCCTTCCTTTGCACCCATCATTTCCTTGATAGGTCAAAAGCTTGACCAATTGATGTTTATCTTTATCAAATTAAATATATATATATATATGGTTGCAAATACGAATTTATACAATTTAAACTCATGATCAAGCTTAATCACAATGATGACGAAATGAGGTTTTTCATAACTAATTATCCAATTAAAACATAACACAATTAAATAAAATATGTAAAGTAGGAGTGGGGATTATGGAGCAAGTGGGGTTAGAGTGGTTCTTTTGTCCTTTAAAAAAGAAATTAGTGACAAAAGCTTATGATAATCACCTTATATGACACATGCTGTAATTAATCACTTAAAAACAACATTAGAGTAATCTAATAATTAGGAGCTATATATATATATATATTATTATTATTATTATTATTATATTTGAAACTATATAACTTATTGCTACTTTTTGAAATCAAATAGACATGTATAATTAAGTACAAATTGTCTTTACCTTTCTTTACTTTTTAATTAATTAAATAATATTCTATATATTAACATTGGATTTACTAAACCAAATAATTAAACGAATGAGTCTAACGAAACTTATTTAATATTTAAATTTCATCGCTCAAACTAATAAAAATGGCTTTCTTAATTAATTTAAATTCATTAATTATAAATTTATTTGTACTTAATTTAAAATATAAAAATCAATTCAATATATTGCTTCCTTAAATAAAAAATAAATAAAATACATGATTTCACAGTTTCGTTAACTTGAACATACACACATAAAACCACCTAAAAAAAGAGCAAGCTTTGGGACATTGACTTAGTTTGAATTATCTTTTACAAAAATGAATGAAAGGAAAATTGGAACAACCTGCCGACAAAAAGTGCGCATTCAATGACTTGATATCTCTGGAGATATTAATGTCCAAACCCATTTATAAATTCCAGTTGTTTCCATCATTTTGGCTTCAACACATTTCTTATATATAAAAAAATATTTTACATGTAAAAACAGGAACAGTGGTAGGAGGAGGAGGAGGAGGAGGAGGAGGAGGAGGATGAGGATGAGGATATTATCTAAGTTGGCATCAAGTGCAAGTCACTTTCAGGCCATGTATTATTTATGGGTCCAAGCCCAAGTTGATGAGGTTAAAAATCACCTGATTGATTCTATTCCCACTTGTCACTTTTAGTTCGATTGTGACTACTATTCCTCCAGCATTTACGTTTCGCACCATCACACTAACATAACATCCCCTTTTCTGCATTCTGTCCATTTGCTCCATTTTTGCCCCTTTCATTTTTTTTTTTTTTAATTCCTTGGGAGGTCCGATACGCTTAAATATCATTGCGGTCTACACAATAAGGGTAATCCTTTTCTAGACTCAATAAATTAGTGAAAACATTTGTAGTCGAGAAGATACAGTATCTAATTCATCTTTATTAATTATTTAATATGTCTATTTATAAACCCATTTACCAAAATAACTTAGAAAATTCTGTGGCCAAGAGAAGTTAACAGTGGATGTATAGACAAAAATTTGTATGGCAAAGGCAATTGAGAGCAAATTCACACCATGGTTGTGATGCAACTAGCAAAGAAATCAATAACTGATGAGTGGGGTTTGGTGGCTTTTTCCAATATCCTTTTTCTTCGGTTTAAACTTTAAAGTTATCTCCCCAATTTGCATATAAATATGTCTAAAGCTTTGACGTTAGCATCAAATGTCATTGCATCCATCACCTTTTATTTCCAATATATAGAGCAAGTCAAAGTTTGCAATTTGACTTGTATTACTTTGACAATTACCCTCCAATAGCCAACTTTGTTTAAGTGAATTCTAATGAACTTTACTATCCCTTAATTTTTCATCACATGATCTATATAATATGGATTACATAATTGGAAGTAATCCTTCTTTTTTAAAATATTCAAAGAGAAAATATTTTTATTCGAAATATCTCTCCCCCATTCTTTATAATAACGTGAGAATGTCAACTAGATTTAATTGACACAACATATTCCTTTATTAAAAAATTTGATTCATTCTTATATTGAGTTACCTCGTAATAATTAAGTATTTGAATTGTTTATATACTGTTGTTTCACTATTTAAAGTGGGTAAGTAAATTGTCAGGTCGGTTCACTGAACCGAAGAGAAAAAGACAAATCAAAATTTCGTATAATCAAATTGAAAGTAATGTCATAATTGAATCAAAATATATTCAGTTCGATTTGATTGGTTTTTTCTATATCAATTCAGTTTTAAACCTAACCGATTAATTCTTATAAAAGCGAGCCAAATCTATAAAAATTTCGGTCTAAACTACACTTGAATTTCCTTGTGAGCAATCTGATTAAACCGAACTGAGTCGGTTTTTTTTGCACACCAATACATATTTAGAACTATTGTTTTTGTTTTCTTTTTCTTTTCCATCGTACATCTACGTAAAAGTATATAGGTATAAGAGTAAATAGGACCAGAAATTTGTGATGAACACGTCTCGTTGGCAATCACGAGAAGCATTGATGGATGGACCATCTTCTACGACACAAAATTTCAAATCTTTAATGGACCGTTTCTAGACCAAGAGAATTGTTTTCCTGAGTTGTTACAATCATCACTATTAAATACCAGAAATTAATTAATGGTCTACATAAATACAATGTATCGTCTGGATTCATCGGCGACTTCATACAATCCCGCGAGAAATTCAGAAATTTTCTTTTTACCTAGTAAAATTGTAAATGGAACCAACAATAGCCAAACAGTCGTTATTTCGCTATTTTTTCTGCAAAAAAGAAAAAAAAAAAAAAATCACATCGTGCGGTGTGTTGTATACGATCCCACCAAATGTCGCTATCGTCGCACGTTCCTGAAATATCAGCGCGTGTCGGTATAAGGTGTCCAGCTAGATGGTCCACCCTCAGTCCGTCAGTCGTGGGCAAGACACGTTTCAGTATCCCCATTTTGACAGCTCATTGAGGTACAGCGGAAAATACTAAAATAGTTCTAATAATTTCAGCCTAATTTAACATTATTTAAAATATCTCCTGATTGATTGCTTTTTTTTTTTTTTTTCTAAGATTAATATTTTTATTAATTCTCTTAGATTTATTAGTAATTCAATAATCTGTTATTTCCCTTCATTTTCAAGCACTGCGTTTTAGTTTATATCAAAATTTAATCAAAATTTTTAAAAGATATTTTTATTTATCTAACTATCCGATTTATTTATTTATTATTTATTTTATTAATAAAATATCTCTTTCGTTGGTAATTAAATTATAATAACTTAATAAGTTCTTGCAAGAACTTCACATAATCCTTAAACAAAGCGAAATGCACTTTCAATTGTCTTTTTAATTTTAGATAAAAGGTTGGAATATACAAGCAAAACAATAGATCTGGCTTGGCATTTAAAAGGAATTATGAGAAAACAAGCATGAGTAGACATTTTGGATTTGGTTTGTGTGAACAATTGGTAGCAAAATAAAAAGATGGGGCACTTCAATGGCCCTATCTCGAATCTTCTATTCGGGAAGTGTCCATACCCAATATGGAGCCCATAGTAAATGGGTTGTAAGGGCCCAAATCAAATTATGATAGATCTGATCTGACTTTTCTAACAAATATATTCGGGTCCTCTTCCCCGTAAAAATTTTCTTAAATTGGTGGGTTATTTTAATTAATTATAAAAAATAAAAGGGTCGGTTGACAAAAAAAATAATTTTTTTTTTTTTTGATTTAGGCAGAATCCTAATAGCTTAATAAAACATTTATGCTGTCCGGTGGGACCCAAAATCTCCATGTTTTTTTCAACTCTTCCTTTGTTGATTTTTTTGCCGACTCTCTCCAGTCTGGAGTCATTGCTCTCCAAGTCTCAACTCAACAATGAAAATGGCTTCCAATGTTGAAACATTCGTTCCTCCTTCTTCGAACTATTACCATGTCTTATTGAGCTACAAATTGGAAGATACTAACAAGTCACTAGTTAGTTATCTCTATAAAGAACTGGAACGCAAAGGTCTTCTCTGCTTCAAAGCCAATGAAAAACTCCCGAAAGAGAAATCAGTTCCTTCTGAAATCTCGAATGCTATCGGACTGTCAAGATTTGCGGTTGTTATTATCTCAGAGACCTATGTATCTTCAAATTGGTGCTTAGATGAGCTTGAAAAGATAATTCAATGCAAGGAAACTAAGGGACTCTCTGTTCTTCCTATTTTCTACAACGTGGATCCTTTACATGTCAAAGACCGAGTAGATTCTACGCTGGAGCTGGAGCATGTGCAGAGATGGAGAGAGGTTCTAAACAAATTGGCTTTACTTGATGGCTTTAATTCTCGAGACTGGTAATTATTAGTCTCAATTTGCTATTACTCTACAAATAATTTATTGATGATTGTTTTAAATTCTTGCGATGAAATTCATTATTTCAAATTAATAGTCTATTTATCATATTTTTTAGGACTGATGATCGCAAGCTAATTGAAGAAGTTGCAAAAGTGATTTTGAAGGAATGGACTGATAAATTCTCAAGTGAAATTAATGGCCTCATTGGAATTGATTCGCGCATTGAGCAAATTCAATCATTATTAACCGTGGAATCAGAGGGTGTTGTATTTTTAGGAATTTGGGGAATGGGTGGTATTGGCAAAACCACCATTGCTAGAGCTCTGTTTGATCAAATCTCTAATGATTTTGAAGCTGCTTATTTTGTTGCAAATGTTAGGGAAGAATCAGAAAAACGTACACTACTTCGTTTACGAGATGAAATTCTTTCAAAAATTTTGGAGGACAAAAATTTAAATATAGGGATGCGTAGCGTATTACCCAGGTTAATTGTGAACATACTTCGACGGAAAAGGATCCTTATTGTTCTTGATGATGTTAGTAATTTACAACAATTGACAACTTTAGCTGGAGATCATAATTGGTTTGGTTTAGGAAGTAGAATCATTATAACAAGTAGAGATAAGCAAGTGCTTATGAATAAAGCTGATAAAATATATGAGGTTAAGGGATTGAATCACTATGAAGCTCTTCAATTACTTAGTTTGAAGGCTTTTAAGCAAAATCATCCCTTTGAAGATTATTTAGAGTTGTCACAAAGGGTTGTCTGTTATACTAAAGGTGTTCCTTTAGCTCTTAATGTTTTGGGTTCATTTTTGTACAACAAGCAAATAGAGGAATGGGAATGCACATTAGATAAGCTAGAAGAATATCCTAATTTAGAAATTCAAAAGGTGTTAAAGATGAGTTTTGATGAATTAGAGTCGGTAGATAAGGATATATTTCTTGACATTGCATGTTTTTTCAAAGGAGAAGATTTAGATTGTGTAATGAGTATTCTAGATGGTTGTGAATTTTTTCCAAATATTGGGATTAGTCGTCTTATTGATATGAGCCTCATATCCGTGGTAGAGAACAAGTTAGATATGCATGATTTGCTACAAGAAATGGGTCAGGATATTGTTCGGCAAGAATCAAATAAAAAGCCTGGAGAACGTAGCAGGTTATGGATTCCTGAAAACATTCATCATGTATTGACCAAGAATAAGGTATTTTAAAAAATGGCATTGACGATAATAATACTAAAAAAAACTTACTTATTGTATATAAAACTGTGTTACTAGTTTTATTTTCTCTAGTTAATGTCTATAAAGCATTTCAATCAAATTTTACTAATATTTTATTCTTCTCATTCACTGTCAGGCGAACATTGCAACTGAAGGCATATTCTTAGACATCTCCAAGATTGAAAAAGTAAACTTAAGTCCTGTAGTTTTCTCAAGAATGTGTAACCTGAGATTGCTCAAATTATATCACAATAGCTCTTTGTCATGGAAAAATCCAACTGGCTTTGTGTCAGAATCTGCAGCAGACTCAAGTGATGGCCTTCAATCTCTTCCTGATAAGCTATGTTATTTCCATTGGCATGGATACCCTTGGGATTCTTTGCCCTCTAATTTTTCTATGGAGAATCTTGTCGAACTTAACATGCCCTTTAGCAAAGTTAAAGAACTTTGGAATGGAGTTAAGGTATGCTTATTAGTATTATCTCTTCTTTAAATCCTAACAATAAGATTTTAAGTCATTGGATCACTTTCACTTGTTTCACAGCCTCTTGAAAAGTTAAAAAGGGTTGATCTTCATGATTCTGAGCACCTGACAACACTCCCTGATCTTTCTTCCGCTTTCAACTTAGAGAGGCTAATTCTTGATAATTGTACAAGTTTACTAGAGATTCCCTCCTCAATTCAGTTTCTCCACAATCTTGTTTATCTTAGTTTATCTAATTGCAAAGAGCTGCAAAGTCTTCCAAGCCTCAGTTCTTTGAAATCTCTTACGGTTCTTAATCTCTCTAACTGTTTAAACTTGAAGAAGTTTCCAGAAATTTCTGAGGACTTAGAAGAGTTGCATTTAGATGGAACTGGAGTGGAAGAATGGCCTAATTCTATTCAATCTTTTCACAAGCTTATGATCCTGTCTCTGGATCACTGTGAAGACCTTAGAAGTTTGCCAAGCAAAATTCATTTGGATTCTCTTGAAAAACTCGATCTCTCATGGTGCTCCAATCTTAAGAAGTTACCAGAGGTGGTAGGGGATGTTAAGTACTTGGATTTAGGATACACCGCAATAGAAGAATTGCCATCATCAATTGGGTCTCTCTCTTCACTTGTAAAGTTGAATTTGGAAGACACAATGATAAAATCATTGCCCCCGTCAATTGGGAATCTCTCTTCACTAGTTGAATTGAATCTTAAAGAAAGTTCAATAGAAGAACTGCCATCATCAATTGGGTATCTCTCTTCACTTGTTAAATTGCACATGGCAGTGACTAGTATAGAAGAGTTGCCGTCATCTATTGGACATCTTTCATCACTTGTTGAATTGAATCTCGAGAAAAGTTCATTAACCGCATTGCCCTTGTCAATTGGAGGCCTCACTTCGCTTGTTAAGTTGAATCTAGCAGTGACTGAAGTTAAAGAATTGCCCCCATCAATTGGGTGCCTTTCTTCGCTTGTTGAATTGAATTTGAGTCAATGTCCAAGTCTTGGGATTCTTCCAAGCAGCATTGGTGAGCTGAAATGTCTCGAAAAGCTTTATCTTTGTGGCCTTAGAAAGCTTAAAAGTCTTCCAAGTGGCCTTTCTAAATTGAAAAGACTTCAAGATCTTTATCTCAATCACTGCACAAAAGTTAGCAAATTGCCCTCTTTATCTGGTTTTGGCTCCTTGAGAGATCTTGTTCTAAGCTACACTGGCATAATAAAAATTCCAGGCACTCTTGGCTACCTATCGTCATTGCAGGTTCTACTTCTAAATGGAAACAATTTCATGAGAATGCCGGCAAGTATTAAACAGCTTTCATGGCTGGAAGTCCTTGAAGTATCCTACTGCAAGAGACTCAAGTCTTTGCCAGAACTTCCATCCCGAATAAGAGTTCTTCTTGCACATAACTGTACATCCTTGAAGACAGTATCAAATCCATTCATTCAACCCCAAGAATTACAAGAACTATCCCCGGAAGATAAATTTGGATTCACATTTGCTAATTGCATTAACTTGGAGAAGAATTCATGTGGCTACATTGTTGAAAACACATTGCTCAAATTTCAACTTTTGGCAACTGCATTACAGCAACTTTCCACAGTAAATTTCTATCTTTGCACACCCCCCCCTCTCTCTTTTTTTTATTGGTATACTCATTTACTTTTGTTTCTCTCTCTCTCTCTCTCTCTCTCTCTTTTGGGTTTTTGCAGAGACATGGAGATATACTAGTTTCGCCTGTTGTTTGTTTCCCAGGAAATGAAATTCCAGAGTGTTTCAGGTATCAAAACACAGGATTTTCCATAACTACACTGCTCCCTCCTAATTGGTATAAGACGAAATTAGTGGGTTTCACTTTTTGTGCTGTTATTGAATTGGAGAATACTCCTTATCAAGATGGTTTCGTATTCCAATGCAACTGTCGCATAGAAAACGAGTATGGTGACAATCTTGAATTCTGTTCCAAGGAGATCGGAGAATGGGGGAACCGATTTAAATTTGAGTCAGATCATATTTTCCTTTGGAACACAAGCTGTGTTGATGTGTTAACAGAGGAAAGATACAACCGGCTAAGGGAGAAATCTTGCACCGCCACATTTGAGTTCGGGTCCTTCGTTGAGGACGATTTTAAAGTAGGATTGCCTGCTGCAAACAATTTCAAGATCAAAAGTTGTGGGTTCAATCCAGTATACTCGAAAGGGTCCGAGAAGGAACCGAATTCAAAGCAGAGTTGCTTAGATTTTGGAGAACAGTTGATGGAAATCCAAACCAACAAGAAAAGGAGCTTTGAAGAGTATGGAATACAGGAGGAGAAAAAGGAATCGCAACATAAGAAATTGAAATAATTCCTACCTGAGCGTCCTGTCGTTTTGTAAAACTGCAAAAATCATTTAACACCCGTCTAATCCTTTTATTTTTTTGCTGGTGAGTGCAACAAATTTATGAAAGAAGTAGTTATTGCACTTCATTTACTGGAATTAGGTTGTGAAATTAGTAAAAAAAAAAAAAAAAAAAAAAAGATTACAACGTACAAAATAAAAAAAAAAATGATTACAGTCCCTATTCCTGAAAGGTCCTAAATATAATTTCACTTTCAAAAGTTGGAAGATTCAAATGACTGCTACTGTCGATTGAGTTCTCTGCCTCTTTAGTTTTCTGGTCCGCTCTCGCACCGCTTCTTCCTCTATCAGCCGGAGCTGTTCTTTATCCTCCTCCCTTCCAAGTCTTTCACTTCTTTTCTCTTCGTTATTAATTTCCTCAAAGTTGGTCTCCATGACAATATCAGCATCATCGCGTCCAATAAACCTTTTTGTATTAAACACTTCTTTGACCATCATGATAGCTTTTTGCCCCTCGTTATCATGTCGGTCAGTCCTTTTCTTGGGTTGCCGGCGACCATCTTGCAATGCTGCATTTTGCTTTTGCACTGTCTGTTTTGGCCCGATTCTTGGCTTATTATCTGGTGGTTTTTTCCGTTCCAAGTTGCGGTTATTAGCAGGTGATTCTGAATGCAGGTTATTACAGAGTCGCTCCTTTGAAGTCATTGATGCCAGTTTTGGTTTACCATTACTGTTCTTGCTATGGCAACCGTTGCCTGACGGCGGTGCGGTTGGTGTTTCTGTCTCATCAGATAGCAGAAATGAGTAATCTCTTGATTCCTTGAGTCTTGGGATTTTTGCTGCTTGATCAGAGCGCTTGTCCTTGTAACCTAAATCCTTGGATTCCAAGTTTGATGAAGCTTTGCCTTCTTTAATTACCCTTTCAGATATAAGGGTATGAGAAGAGCCATAATGCTTCTTTCCTGTGGGGATTTGTATAGAGAAGAGCTGTTTTCCTTGTGCATCTTCTTTCTGATCTTTTCTTTCAACCTCTGTCTTCATGCCAGATATTAGAGCTCCTTCGTGGCTGCCATGGCTGCCATATCTGCGATAAGAGAAAAGCTCTGATGGAAGTGAGAAATTAATCTTGTTGAGCAAATTAACGCAATAACTAGTTTATATATAGGATTATGTTTTTCCTGTCTTGATTTGGATTACTGTACATTACCGTTTCCGAATTGTAACAGGAATAGCAATATTTTTTAGGCGTAAATCCAAAAAATCTTATCGTTTTATATAAGCCAAAAGCCCATTGGACCTCAGTACATTAATGTTGAGAGAATTAGAGGCCCAACTATGAAATAATGGGCTTTCGTTAATCAGCCACGAAATATGCATGTGATAGATGCCCGACCACGTAATCACTAAGCATTGCATGCCACGTCATACGATAATCCGATAACGGGAATAAGAGGATCCTTTCATTTCAGCAGAGAACCGCACCGTTTGAAAGAGAGACTAAACAGAGAAATGGCGCGAGCTCTGTTTCACTTGAAGAGCGCAAGCGTGATGGCTTGCGCTAAACAGAGCAATCATGATAATAGCAGAGTTCAACTTCTCGAGAAGAACCGGAACGCGAAGGTTTTGGTACTTGGAGGAACGGGTCGGGTTGGCGGGTCCACTGCCATTGCTCTCTCCAAGCTCTGCCCTGACCTTCGAATTGTGATTGGTGGTCGAAACAGGTAATTAAAACTCTAACTAATCTTTTCTGCGGGGAAAAACTGTGTTCTTCATGGTATGGAAGATGCTAATTACTTGGAAATGAAATGACAGGGAAAAAGGAGCTGCCATGGTGGCTAAACTGGGGAAGAATTCCGATTTCGTTGAAGTCAATATTGACAATGTAGACTCACTAGAAGCGGCTTTAAGTGGTGCAGTAGTTCTTCTTCCTCCAGTTGTATAACTCTCAACTTAAATCATTTAGGTTTTCATGGCATCATATGATCAAGCTTGTAAAAGAATGAAACATAGTGGTAGCAATTGATGCAACATGAAGCGAAAGATCCTAAATTCAATTTCACTAAAAAAAAAATTGAAAGAATAATTAACGAGTATCTGATAATTTTATTGGTTTTTCTGCAGATGTGGATCTTGTGGTTCATGCTGCAGGACCTTTTCAACAGGCAGAGAAATGTAGTGTACTTGAAGCTGCCATAGAGACCAAGGTGAGAAAAGGTAATACGTTTTTATTTTTACTTTTAAGTTGGATGTTTTGATTTGTATATATTATACTAGGTAGGGATATATTTTATGGCCTTAGTTAGAATATTATCTAAGGACTGTGTTTTTGTCTTCCAACAGACAGCATATGTTGATGTTTGTGATGACACAAACTATGCACTACGTGCGAAATCCTTCAAGGATAGAGCTTTAGCTGCTGATATTCCTGCTATAACAACTGGTGGAATCTATCCTGGAGTTAGCAATGGTACAATTGCAGCATTCTTGTCTATTTACTTGTAGATATATTCTGAAAAAATAAATGCAGGGTCCTAGGTTCCAAGTATGAAATCTTTGCGTATCAATTTCCAGTGAAACTTGTCAATTTTATGAATTTTATGGGCATATTTCGTTATATGGCTGTCATGACAGTGATGGCTGCAGAGCTAGTTCGTGCTGCTAGAACTGAAAGCAAGGGGAAGCCAGACAGGCTGAGGTAACTATTTTCCTTTATTCTGAAAGCAGTTTCTCTCTAGCCACTCTACTGCATGCTGGTATTTCCAGGACCAGCATCCTCGATTTCCTTCTATGATTTTGGTTTATGAAAATTTGGTCCCTGATATTATTTCTGATCCTTAATTTTGGCATAGTATGTGTTGTAATGCTACTTCTTTTTTTTTTTAAATTTATGATGAAATCAAATTTGACTTGGAACTGGTATCCATGCTTGGTGAATGATTACTAGATAGGTTTAAAATGGATTGAAATACTTTCCACTATAGATTTAAAATGGATTAAAATAGTTTTCACTTCTCCTTTTCCTGTCAACTTTACGCAATATATGTTTGAATTTCCACTTCTTAGGTTCTATTACTACACAGCAGGGACGGGTGGTGCTGGTCCAACCATATTAGCCACTAGTTTCTTGCTTCTTGGTGAGGAGGTTGTTGCATATAATAAAGGTCAGTTTCAACAGCACATTTTACAAATTGGCATATCCCTTTGTAACTAGAATTTTGCAGTGTTATTCATGGTACTTAATCAATGCTCAATCCATTTGGGCTCAGGAGAAAAAATCAAATTAAAGCCTTTTAGTGGAATGCTCAACATTGATTTCGGAAAAGGGATTGGAAAAAGAGATGTTTATCTGTTGTAAGTGCTTCTCTAAAGAGATTTCTTGCAGTGCAGGACAAAGTTTTTGTAGTTTCCTATTCATGTAGATAATCACATCTGCAGTAATCACAGTGCTGAAGCAGTCTAGACTGTTTACAGATCAACTTCATAATTGAAATTTTCTCTAGGTTTTCGTGCATGGCTTACAATGAATGTTTCCCTCTCTAAAAGTTGATGCAAGTAGAAGATGTTTTACCTGTACTTACTGTTCTAATGCATATTATCTTTATTTTTCAGGAATTTGCCAGAGGTACGAAGTGCTTACGAGGTTCTAGGAATACCAACTGTCAGTGCTCGATTTGGAACTGCACCATTTTTCTGGAATTGGGGAATGGAAGTCATGACAAATCTTCTTCCCCCAGTATGCTCTTCTAAGTCTGAGAGTGTTACATCTAACCACATAGATTGAGTTCTTCTGATGTTGCTGTTATTGAGTTTTCTTTACATAGCACCCTTTCTAGTTACTCAAATCAGCAATAAAAGAACTTACAGTTCATATAGCCGATTAATTCCAGAAGAATGATAGAAGTACGCAATTCTGTTTACTCTTCCAGGAATTTCTAAGGGACAGAAGCAAAGTCCAAGAGTTGGTTCAATTGTTCGACCCTCTAGTCCGAGCAGTTGATGGGATTGCTGGAGAGCGTGTATCAATGAGGGTAAGATAATGAAATAGCTGAGCAAATGATAACTTCAAAGCCAATTACTCATCGGTGTCATTTGACATTTGGCTAAAAAAAGATGGGGTAGACATTTATTCATTGTTAAGTAAAATATCTGATCATTCGTACTGAATCATTGTATATCTTTCTATTTTTTGGGCAGGTTGATTTGGAGTGTACTGATGGCCGCAATACAGTTGCCATATTTACTCACCAGAGACTCTCTGTGTAATTCTCAATTTTCCATTTCCTTTGGCTCTCATTCAATTAAAACCTTCTCTTAAAATGTGCTTCTAATTCTAGGCTTTGAACAAAAATGCTGAGTTCTATAGTCTCTTGAAAAATATATGACGCGGTTGTTTTAATTTAGGAATGACACATGTCTTTCAGATCTGTAGGAAATGCGACAGCTGCTTTTGTTCTTGCAGTACTTGAGGGAAGCACACAGCCCGGTGTCTGGTTTCCAGAAGAGGTAGGTGCAACAAATAAATAATTAGCAGACACAAGTGCTACATTTAAACAATCCTAAACCAAGTCCATTCTCTATGTAGCCTGAAGGAATTATAATTGACGCGAGGGAAGTTCTTCTCCAACGGGCTGCAGAAGGAACAATCAATTTCGTAATTAATAAGTAAAATATCTGATCCAAAATTTTCAACCTTCATCCTTAAAACTTGCCATGCTTCTCCCCGTCCTCGTGCAATAGCATTCTGATTTTTCCATTTGTGCACAGGCCACCTTGGATGGTGGAAACAGAACCGAAATTGCTTGGATTAGGAATATATGTGTGAGAATTCTCTAAAACGTACCAAGTTACTTGAAGTTTTTCTTCGACTTCATTGCTGGACTGGACATGCTTATAAGGTAAAATTCCAGGATATATTTGATGCTTCTTTGTTCAAGTAATTTGAGCAAGCTGACATGTCAGTTTCATGTATTGTACAAATCAGGGTCCCGAAAGGACAGATTCACGAGTGTCCCAATTACACTGTACAAAAGAGATTGTTCCTTTGTGCTAATTTAATTGAATTACTTACTCTCCTCTGTATAAGCAATTCCAAATTTTCAGCCTCCTAAGTAATTTGTTGAGTACATTATAATTTTTGCCATTTAATCATTTATATTGTACTTAAAAAAGCTTTATCGTCCTCCATGTCAATTGCTTGCCTCCTCGTTCTTCTTGGAAACAGGCCACGAATTATTATTATTATTATTATTATTATTATTATTATATTTAAGGTATTATGTTCCAAAAAGTAAAAAAATTATTTACTTATAAGTATACAGAGAAATTAATGTACTTTGGGTGCATTGTATTTTTCATTAATGTACTTTGGGAGTTTTGAATTATTATAACCAACTACTGGTAATTATGATAGGAGTAATTAGGGTGCATTGTATCTCTTGAACTTGCACCAAAAGAATATATAACCTATATTTCTATTTGAAAT
The DNA here is from genome assembly GCF_041381405.1 of Jatropha curcas. NCBI lineage: Eukaryota > Viridiplantae > Streptophyta > Magnoliopsida > Malpighiales > Euphorbiaceae > Jatropha > Jatropha curcas. Next base: position 1,328,550 of record NC_143160.1, on the reverse strand, counting down.
GATTTCTAATGTTTTTAACTAATGAGAATTATTTAAAAATTTAAAATTAGAAAAACAAAAAATTTTTAAAAAATAAAATAATAATTATAAAAAAAAATTCAGTGTCTTTTCTATTGATTTAAAAAATAATGAAATAAAAAATAAAATAAACTGTATATTACTCTTATAAGGAATAAATTGAGATTTATTCTGATTAGATTCAACAATTTGTCTAAGCAGTACTTAATGGCGGAATGAGAGGGAGACATAAGGTGGTTGGTTGGTCCATACTTGAAGCGCCAGAACAAAACGCGTCTCCTTACGGGTTTTGGAAAGGAAACTTTTCTTTTCACCAAAAGAAAGAGACCATAATTAACGGAACGGAACTCCAAATCCGAGCAGGAAACCTACAAATCGAAACACCACCGCCAATCCCGTCTTTATAAATACAGCATAAACTTCAATCAGCTCCTACTTACTAAGTACAACTCTGAACTCTACTCTCTGTTCTTTGCGACCATGCCATACTTTCCGAGGCGCCAACATCATCAACAACAGCAACGAGAAAAGAACAACACAAGACCAATTCCTGCATGGGAGAAACAATTCTGCTTCGCGGTGGGAGGAATTCGGTGGCAAGACTTCCTTCGAGCAAAGAAATACGCTTCAGAATTTACCAAAATCATGGAATGGGATGATTCTGCAGGCAAAGAGTCCTTTTACAACGCCAAGAGTCGGTTCTGGGCAAAGAACGGTGGCCTGCCATTCAAAACACCTCTACCAAGTCCAGATATTTACATTGATCGGATAGATTGGACGGCTAAACTTGACTCTCAGCTTTTGTTGGACTTGGAAAAAGCTCGCATCTACCAAGTTCGAGATTATGAAAAAGAGACGGAGAAGGATCGTGTTCTGTTGAAAGATATAAAGCCAACAGGATGGGATATAGATTTTCAGGATTGGAATAAGCCTGTCTTGTTAATTGGTATGATCGTAGGAGATAAAGGGACCTCTGATGGTGATTATCTGCCAAGAAATTACAAGAGCATAGAGAATTATTATCAGGGTGAAAATGGATCTTCCACTTCAGGACATTTGAATTCAAGGCGTCAAGGATATAAAGCAAGAGTAACTAGGGCATGAACTAGTAATAATTATATAATGGTAGTATGGGCGTAGGCTTTTATAGTACAGGCGTTTACTCTTGTTTTTTTTTTTTTTTTTGGGTTTCTTTTTCTAACGTCTCTGTCACAGTAGGAGAAAAGTCCAAATTACAAAAAATAAAAAATAAAAAAAAAAAAGAAAAAAGAGAAGCTATAGACCATTGCATGTATGCTACCATGGAGATAAATCTTTCAGCAGCTTAAAATCTGAATTTCATCCAAAGAAATTGCAATTGATTTATAGATAGTATTGTTTCGTTTACAAATGAATGAATCAAATTAAAATATTAGAAATATGAGATTTCTTGATTGCATTGTTTATATTTTATCTGTACAAGTCGCCGATACATTTACACACCTCAATTAGCAATGACTTTCTCATATCTCGTGAACAAAAACAAAAAAAAAAAAAAAAAAAAAAAGGCCTTTCCTATTCCTTTTTTCGTTTTTTTTTTTTCCCTTCTCTTCCCCAGTCTAAAAGAGAACTCTTCAAACTCACAATTTGCCACACACGAGATTACATCACCTCCATCAACTCTCAAAAATAGTAACTTTCTTCTTTCAGACGAGTGGATATACAAACATGCAATAAACCCAAGTCGGAATCCCTCTGCCCCAACCATTTGGAAAAAAAAAAAAAAAAAAAAAAACAAATCCTTTATGTGTGAGAAACCATGATTTTCACCCCAGCTTTCAGCCATTCAAGGAACTCTATCTCCCTGTAAAGACATTATTCTCAAAGTAGCTAAAGCAATCTCACATCTGCTAGCCCTCTGAATTGAAGCAACATACAGATAGCAGCGAAACAATCAAACCCGTCATCTGCTTAACTTTTGTCAGAAATTTTGAAGTTCTCATTGTGCAAAACTACTGTCACTCTGAAAAATGGAGATTCTTATCAAGGAAGCAGACACAACCATAATCAAATCTGTTGGACGAAGCAGCTGGCCTTTCGGTTGTCTCCTAGGGTCAGTTACCTACCACCGTACGATCTCCAAACCTCTCTCCATTGTCTCCTAGGGCCACCACTTCTATCAAATTGATAGTTCTGGGTATCTGTGTATGTTCTGTATGCACCGCTTACATTGTGTTTCTTTTGAGCAGTCCTCATTTCTTCTTCAAGATCATACTGTGAGCGCTGTAAAAACATGTTAAGGGGAATAAATATCAAATTTTCTCATAGAATAATAAAAGAACTAAAATTTAACAGTTTGTACAGCTAAGTAAAAAGCTTATTCTACAAAAGAAAGGCACCATGGAAAAGGTAACGGGAAATTATTCATTATGTATGTATCTAAAAGCTGGGTTTTTAATCAGTACGTTTAAAGGGTTTGTTATCAATCTAAAAGAGAGAGATGATATGAACAGAAAACATGCGAAGGAAAGAGAAACGGGTCTACTGATCTAAAATAAGAAGGGAACAAGTTAACTGATCCAAGTGAACAACCTTAGAGCAATTTTTTATCCTCTAAAGCATTTGAAGAAGGCTGTAGTGAAGTGCAGAAATTTGCATAAAAATGTAAGCAAGGGCATTGCTTACATGAATGATACAAAGTAAAGAATCTATAAAATAGCAACTAGCAAGTGTAATTTGTTTCTATAGTCTACATCAGCATAGGGTACTTGCTTAGATGCTCAATTTGTTTGAGTCTTGAACTCCACGGGAAGCTGATTCTGATTCTCACCAAAAAAATTGTCTTAACATCATATAGAAATAAAAAAAAAAAAAAATGTTTTTCACAGATGTCCAAGCCTTCAATTTTTTTGCAGGTTGGGCCAGTGGAGTTATCAATAGGTCTAGAAAAAGACAAATATGAACAAATTTGAGGGAATAAATGAATACAAAACATTAACAATAAGTTGCATTAAAATAACATCTAAGACCTTGGTAGGGTCCGAAAGTACTGCATATGCCTCCCCGATCATTTTAAAGAGTCTGTCTGCGTGCTTGTGAATTTCTTCTCCTATCTCCTTCCAGAGCCCATCATCTACATTCTCACTCCTCGCCAAGGACTGACCAGCCTACATCAATAACAGTTTGTCAACACAGCAAACCATAGTAAGACATGGCTAAAGCAGAATATGAAGAAACCTTGTCAGGATGGTGCCTAAGTGCAGCTTTCCGATACGCCTTCTTAATTTCAGATGTTGAAGCAGAAGGTTCAACTCCCCTGCAAACAATTTTGAATTGTAAAATGAGTTTGAGGTTCTTCTATAAAGTCATCATTAAAACTGATAGGCATCAGAAAGAGTGCAGAAAGTATGTAACTTCCTAGAAGAAAGATGACTTACAAAATGAGGTACATATTCAGAGGGATATCCTTTCTGGCTTCTTCTTCAATTGTCCCAAGACGCATGCGAGCTTGTCTAAGATCATTTGCCAAGTTTCCCAGTCTATCAGACGATCCATGCTGATTGTTCTTCTCCTCTACTTGCTTAGTGAGGAAAGCTACAAGTCTCTGAAGATCACTGGCTGCTTGTCCATAATCCCTAATCATCTCATATAAAGTGGCTCGTCTAGAAATTGCCTATTTTAAGCATCAAACATTACATACGAGGAAAGAATCAGTTTGACTAACCAAGTATAATTTATAAGCTTCAACATATATCTTGTAGTTACTGGCCTCCAAAGATTTATGCTTTCAGTTCCGACATAACAGCATGTTAGACACTTTGCTTTAAGAGAATATTATAAGCCTCCATTTAAAACATTTAAGGTTTTAACCAAGAACATTTGTCAAACAATTAAGCACTATTAACAATTAAGTGATGAAAGCATAGTACTTATGCACACGATTCAAAAAAAAAGCATTATATGTTGCATAGTCTTTCTGTAATCTAATTTTAAATAAACTTACCCTACCACCGAGTTAACTTGCTTATTCAAAATTAATGGTTTTAAAATATGAAATATTAGCAGGTTTACACACCATCAAGAAGTGAGACCATAGTTCTCTAGTCCATAACTTAACAGCCAAAAGGTTCAGTAACAGAGTCAAAGAAAAAAATAAGGCATTGGTTCAGAGGAAAACCTTTAGATACTTTCCATCAAGAGCTATTGCTAGGCTGCAGTCTGCAATAGCATCAGTAATTTGGCCTAATGCTTTGTATGCAGCAGCTCGATTGCAAAAACAAATAGCCGCAAAAGGACGTGACTCTACATTACATGACAGCGCAGCAGTGTAATGTTCAATCGCTTCTGAATGTCTTCCTGCTTGGAATGCTTCATTTCCTGCAGCCTACATGTAAGAATAACAAAAAACATTCATACAAAAAGACCATAAAACCATGAAAGTTCTTTCTGCTTCTGGTGCAGTAACCCAAGCATATCGGGAAGATGAAGCCTGAATAAACAAGTGTTGAGGATAAACAGAGATGGCATCCATATGTGTTTATGTAGTCTCATAATTTCTCTTTTAACTGATTAAAATCCTATGTTTCTCTATAGGACCCTAGAATCCACCAATTCAATCCCATGTAGAAAGTCAAGCTACCTTGTGATATAAAAGGTCTTCAGTGTGAGGATATTACAACTGTTAAAACAATAATATTAAACATATGACAAACAATCTAATAGGGCTGAATTTGTCTTCTTTGACACAAAATATGTATTGGCTAAATATGATTATGTGATACAAAAAATTACCTCTTGGGATTGTTCTGAAGGTATCAAGTAGGAATTTTTACACCATCTAATTCAAAAGAAGTTGGGACAATCTCCCTCAAATGGTTACATTTCTCAAAGATACTGCCTCCTCATCTTTCTTTTTAATCAGATTTATCAATCCCTAAATGTCTTCTTAACAATTGGACTGATTAAATACTTTCTTCACCTGGTTAAAATGAAGCGCTTTTATATTGTAGCACTTAGTTTGATATCTGTGTAGAAACTAATAATGATTAAAATAAAGAACCTAATGATAAAACAGGACTATGTTCCATCTAATATTCTTCCAAAAAAAATGTTGAACAGATGTTGTATGCCATGACCTATACCATTCATAAAAAAAATTAACAAGCAACCCCATACCTTATGGCGTAAGAGTTCTCGTACAATGGAAGCTAAAGGAATCATTGATTCCATCATCTTGCTATCGTTCCTGGGCAAATCAGGATCAAAAAACACTTTATCATATTTGAAAATAAATACCAAAGTTGACATGGGCAGGGAAAATGAGTTACCTCTTTGCAATCAGATGTTCTTGCTTTTCTAGTGAACTAATAGCATCCTCCAGCCTTCCAAGGTAGAAGTGGGATTTGAAAATGAGCTGGCACTTCCAAAGACTAAAGGAGGAGTCCTCCATAAATTCAGTGCCATCCAAACCTGTTGACTGGTAATTGGCACCAATTGGAGGAGAGTGCTTTTCAGTTGAATGAAAAGTCTGCTCACACAGCTGAATAACTTCTTCAAACTTTCGCAGCTGCAGATAACATAGAAGTTAACATAGTTTTGACTATATTTTGTTGTGTAACAGATTCTAAAGAAGACCAATAGTCTTAAATTCACAATGGAAGTTTCCTAGCATCAATAGAACAAATACAAACCACGAAAAGTGCTGTTGCTTTCATTTCAATTAATTTCTCCGAGTATGGACTTATAACCAAAGCCTCTGTGATTAGTTCCAAAGCACTCTCTGCATCGTTGTATGTTTTCCTTTGCAAAAGATCAGCAGAGCGAAGCAAGCATTCCGACACTTTCTGACAGTTAGAAAAATAGAAATCAGCACAAAACAAAAGGAAATAAAAGTTTCTCTTCAGAAGTTCAAACATGCATGTAAAGCAATTAATCATTTTTGCAAGAGGAAAGAGTACCTGAGCCTTTTGCAATCCCTCAGATGCTTCTACTGCAATTTTTCGGTCCACACAAACATCACTTCCTAACTGCAAGCACTTCTTGAAATACAGTAATGCATCTTCAACTTCCCCTAGGGCCAGATAACAACTTCACAAGAAATAATACTTGGTCAATGTTAAATAAACCAGGATTGAACATTGCAGAATGATGCCATTCAAAAAGATCACACAAAGGCAAATGGAGAAGCATGAAAATATAATTCTGTGATTAGCATTAAGGTTCGAACTGCTTTACCAAAAACTTAAATGTCATAAAATCAGTTTGAAACTGTTACTTGGCTATTTTGGAATTTTTATGCCCAAGTTATGTCAAATCTACCTCAAAACAAATTGACTTTAATCAACATTTTAAGATGGTCCTTTCATCAATAAGATCTAAAACAACAAAGCCAGCAGACCCCAAGTTGTTATAGCCAAAAACTGAGATAAATATAACTACAAAACCACCCATCAATTCATTTAAGAACAGAATTTACTACTTGATGGTACACTAAGGCAACTCAATAGAGCCAACTTAACAACATAAAAAGACAAAGGAGGGGGGGGGGTGTAAAATAATGTATGATTTACAAAAGAATGAAATTAGATGATAAAAACAGTATAATAACATGTATTTACAAATCCCTTAAGCAGGAAACAAGTGCAACAACAGTAAACTAACACTTATGTGGTGCAAAAGTAAACACAACAGAATGATCAACCTACTCCATGTCAAGGAACAGGAAAAAGCAACAAATAGAGCCTTACTTTGCAGCTCTAACTTGCACCCTGAGAAAAGTGGGATCAATTTCAGCAGCCATCTTACAATCTCCTAGTGCATCCCTCATTCTTCCTTGAGACATACGTGTTGCTGCACGGTTGCTATAGCACAACATCAATGCCCTGAGAGTACTTCTGGATGTCTCACTCTTAGAAATACAATTAATCCCTAGTGTGTAAAAATCCTCTGCTTTAGACAAATCCCCGCGTGTATATGCTTGGTTACCCCTAAAATAAATGGTTAGAAGACATGATGGACTCAAAGCTCACACAACAATGAGCACAACAAATATCCAATATAATGTGGCAAGATAATAAGAGAATATTTCAGAATCAGAACAAATGAGATGAAGTCACGCTGTAGTATTGTTACCTTAATCGCCACTTCTCACATGCTTCCTGAGCTGCAATAGATGCAGCTGAAATCAAATCAGACTCTTGCTTCATCTCCTGTCCTCTAAGGACCTCCAAATTATCTCCAACCATGTGGAATGGAGTGGATAGGCCTACTTTCTTGCCTAGGGATGGGGATGAAGGCAATGAAGATCCAGAGGATGAAGTCAACTGTGAAGAAGATGACGAACGCGTAACTTTCACATTTAGGCTGGAATTAAAGGAACTGCGACCAACTTTAGCCCAATTCTTCATTTTATGATGATGTTTTGATGATGCTTGAGCAGCAGATGAAGCAGCAAAAGTGAAACCTGATCCACCTACATCCTCTGAACATCTAGGAGAACCAAATTGAGTACTGACATCAATATCTTGCCTCTCTACATTTGTGCTTGAACTGGCTTCATTTTCTGCAGAAGTAACCATAATATCATTGACAAAGTCTATTTCCTCATTTGCAGATTTAAAGCTTTCTGTTTCAGCCCCGGATATGGACTCTTCTCGAGGATTTTCAGCACCAATACTTCTGTCAGAATGATAATCAGAACCTTCCTTTTTCATTCTTCTGAATTTCACATCCTCCTCGTTTATATCCATTTTTTGGGTTGCAACAGCCAATTCTTCATCTATTGCATCATCCAAAGCAGTTGGTTTTGAATCAGTTGATGGACATTGGTTGTCAAGACTGAAAGACTCTTCCGAGGCAACAGAAGTTTCCCTGGAAAACTGAGTATCAGATAACATTTCCTGATACGGTGAAACATCCATAGGTGAGTAAGATTCAGAAACCTCTGGGATTTCACGATAAATACTTTCCCTTGAAACAAAATCTTGTCCAGGCCATAGATGGACTTTGGTAGGTTGCTTCGATTTTCCCTTTGTTTTCTTTACTTTGGAATCTTTAAATTTCGCACTGACTTCCACTTTCTGATTGAAGCCACCGAATACATTTCCTTTTACATTTGGTGTTTTGAATTCAACGAAGGGTGACCCAGAAGCATCTTGCTTGCTTGTAAAAATAAACCCATCCCTTTTCTCTGCTCTACCCATTGGTGGCAAACCAAAAGGATATCCACCAGCAAAGCCGCCAGATGAGAATGCAGTAGATGGTCCAGCAACTCCACTTGGTTGTGCTTCAAATTTTGGTTGATCTATAGGAAATTGACTACCAGTTGCTTCCTTACCATGTATTCCTCCCCTAGAAGCAAATTCCGTGGGAAAAGTATCACCAAAATCCTGAAAGTTCTTATCGCCCCCATTTCCAGTTTGCATATCCTTTCCAAAATCTGCAGGAGAAGTAAATTCCATGTCTGTTTGAACAGAAGATCCTGCCATTTGATTTCTAATATTCAACTTATTCTCCATCTCGCTAGATAGTATATTCTCTCTTTCTGCACGCTCATAACTCCTGGTCCCTTCCATCTTTCCAAAAGCAAAACTATTTTTCTCACAGGTCTTATTATCAATGTCATTAACATCCGCAGAGCCCTTGACATTCAAATTCTTAATCTGATCCGGAAGTGTATTCTCCAAGCTTTCAGTAAATGCATCTTCAACTTCAGCACCACTTTTGCACCCAGATTCTTTCAAATCACGCGCCCTGGAGGTACCAGTACCTCCATTGAAATCTTCTGTCTCTTTGATATTCAATTTCTTCTTCAGCTCTTCTGGTAGCCTTGATTCCACACTTTTCCCAATGTACGAAGGCGCATTGGCACCACTTCTAAACCCAAATTTGGCATTATCATTTCCCATTAATTTGGTCCTTTCATCAACAACCTTACCAATCTCATTATCATCAATGGTCAACTTCTTCATGTTATCATCAATACCAAAACTCTTATTCTGATCACTCCCAAACACAAAATCACTTCTATCACTTGCATTTAATTTATTGTTCAGAAATACATTTCCAGTTCCAATTCTCACATTTTTCATTTGTTCAATGACTTCGCTTTCGACATTCCACTGCCCGGAATATGAATTCCTACCTGATTTACTCTTCGTGGCTTCAAAAGCAAATGCCTCGTTTCCACCTTTGCCAAACCCGAATTCACCAGAACTCGAAACATCCTGCTGAACAGGATTCGAAACAGGTGCAAAGGGATTGAATCCTAGACCTGTTACATCAGCTGCGGATTTCAAATTCTGGGAACTCGATTGCCTTCTAACTTTCAGCATTCTCGGCCTAGAATGATGCTTTCCCGATGATGATCGCGTAATAGAAGGCGAGTTAAAGCTCAAACTCTGGCCATTTCCGCTCGAATTCGAAAATCCAGAATTTAAATCACCAAAATTTGATGGATTCATGTTGTTGACGAAGAATCTCTGCACTCGTGGCTGTTCCGTTTGAGAAATCAAATTTAAATAAGAAGCAAAAAAAGACAACAACAGAGGATGAGAAATCTGACCGTTGAGATTAGGGTTTTGAAAGGAAACACCGGCGTCTAAAATCGCCGGCGACATGTCAATGCGGGAGTCATGAAATCAGACGGCGGAGAGAATGTGGTGATCGAACAAGAGATTGTGAATGGGATAATGATTGGGCGTAATAAATAAAGGTGTGGGGTTTGGTTTGAATAATTGAGAGAAAGAGATTTCAACGACATGTATATGCAATACGCAATGTGTACATGGCTAATGGCTATCTGTTCCTTTGATTTGAAGGAACGGAGATAAATGAAAGATTAAAGAGATAGAGAAGAAGGGTCGCTGTTTCACGGGGGCTCCCTTTTCACCATTGTCATGTGTTTGATCCTGCAATTGTCATTTCCATTAAAGTTTAGTTTTATTATTATTATTATTATTATTATTATTATTATTATCATTTGTTAACAATAATTTCATATTCTTGTTTTTTTATACATAATTTGGTTTATCAAAAATATAAATTTTGGTTTCCATTATTTGCTTTGATCATATTTAATAGGTAATGACAAAAACTAAAAAATCATTGTACTTTAATTATTTTTATTTATTTGTTAATCACTTAAAATAGGTCAATTTTAGGTATTGAGGTTAATAATATATTTCAATTATGGGATTTTATAAAGCGTATTTTCTTTAATTGACATGAATTATGAGAAAATAAAATTCTTTTAATAGTTGATAATTTTAAATTGAAACAAACTAAAATTTATAAATAAATTTTGCCTGGATTGATTTTGCTTCTGCTATTGTGGATGATGATGATTTCGCCCTCTGCTACCCAATTGCTCGTTTTTGGTGAAACAAATTAATTTTGACGGATTAATATATTCCACCAAAAAATATTTGCCATCAATACAAGACATTAGTTCATTAATTTTCTAAAAATGTTACTATATATATATATATATATATATATATATATATCTACATTCCTTGACACATAGATGAAGTGTATGAATTCAATAAATAAGTATATTTTCAAATATTATAATTTGTCCCCTCAAAAAAATTTATAATTTTGATATATGTACATTATATAATAATATATAAAAAACAACTAATATAAACTGGACTTAGGTTGGGCTGGGTCATAAAATTATGATCCAAGTCCAATCCTTGGTTATTCGGGCTTTTATCGGTTGGGTCGTGGATCAGGCTCGAACTGAAAAATCTGAAAAAGTAATTACATCTCGAACGGCAGGCCTCAAGCCTATAAATAGTCTAATACCGGCTCTCTTTAAATTTAAAATCAAGGTGTTCGACCCATATCCATTTAACGGTCCATATAATTTAACTGCTCCATATTTCAGACACAGGAGGTAGCCTGTGAAGATTTTGTGCAAACACATATAATACATTTATATGAAATTTTAGACGCAAACATGATATGAATAATACTTTTAATTAAATAGATTATATACGAATTATATAAAGAAAGATAACACGTTTAATTGAACCTAGTATAGATTCACAAATCAAATTTTTGTACAATCCATTTTAAAACCAACAAAAAAACACATTAAAATTCATATAAATATATGAATAAAGATAAAAAAAAATAAAAAATAAAGGACGGGCCAATGAAAAATTGAGTATAATATGTTAAAAAATATATCTTCTAAATGAATTCTGATTGAAAATTCTATTTTTTTTTAATTAGAATTTGAATTTGTTAATTATATTTATTACATTATATAATTAATAATTAAAATAAATTATTTTTTTTTTATAGTAAAATAAATTAATTCCTTTTATTCATTTACGAGCAAAGAAATGACGTGTATGATAACAAAGGAAAATGACGTGGTCAAGGAAAAACGTAATCGACCCGTCACAGGAGCTCAAGGAAAACGAAAACAAAAGAACAAAAAGAAATGACTTATGAATCGCGTGGTCATTGCCGTGTTAGGCAAAGCTACCCCATTAATGAACTACTGGTCTATTTTGGAGCTCGAGCCGTCCTATCTATGTTCATCAAAACTCCCTTTATCATGAACATTACTATATATTTTAATTTGATTAATTAATAATTTTGTTCAATTGGCTATTTATCTGTAAACAATTATTGCTGCTAGAACATCTCCATGGCTCTGAAACTTACCTATATACAGTCTTTCTGCTTAATAAAACCGAACCATTGGCAGGTAATTATCCACTAATTGGATTTTGCAGTCTTGTTAAAAATGGATAGTCAGTTTTTAATCACTTGACTTGCTGACATAGGAGACATAGCAGTCTTGCCAGAATTCTTACAATACTGGAAATTTTGACAGATAACCTCAGGTTAGGCGCAGAAGAAGATGTTTCTACGCCAGACTTGAAGAATTTTCTTTTCCAAGATGGAAAAGAAAATTCTTCCGCCAGTTAAGGCAGATGATGATGTTGTATTGTTGAAGAATACAAGATTTTGGCATGGCTAGAGTATTGACTGGGAATAGCAGGATAAGGTCCTCATTGATGGCCATACACTAGTCTTAATTCCATAAATGATAGCACTTCCCTTTTACTATATATATGTGTATGGAGACGGGCATAAGGAAACATAGAAGATAACTTGGAAGTGCAAAGAATTCTATATCAACACCTCCATGACTCCTCTGATGCTAATTTTTGGGCTTTTGATTTCTCTCCTAGGAGTTATAGGTAAGTGTATATACTGTTTTATTTGGTGTTCGAATTCATTTCATTTTCATGTCCACTGAACTATTGTTCAATTTGTTGCAGATGCACAATCCATAGGTGTCTGTTATGGAATGAATGGCAATAACTTGCCTCCTCAGCAGGAAGTTGTTGATCTTTATAAATCAAACGGTATTGGAAGAATGAGAATTTATCATCCAGATGAAGCAACCCTCCAAGCTCTTAAAGGATCAAACATAGAACTTATGCTTGCAGTTCCAAATGACAAGCTCCAAGAAGTTTCTGATGCCTCAGCCGCAACAACTTGGGTGCAGAACAATATTGTCGCCTATGCATCTGACGTCAAATTTCGCTACGTTTCTGTTGGAAATGAAGTGCACCCAGGAGATGGAAATGCAAATTTTGTTCTACCAGCAATGCAAAATGTCCAAAATGCAATAGCATCAGCTGGTTTACAAAACCAAATTAAGGTTTCCACTGCAATAGACACAACTCTGATAGGAAAATCATTCCCTCCATCAGATGGTATATTTAGTGACAGTGCAAGTGGATATATAAAGCCGATCATCGATTTCTTGGTAAAAAATGGAGCACCTCTTCTGGTGAATGTGTACCCTTACTTTAGCCATATTAACAATAAACAAGACGTTAGCCTTGAATATGCCTTGTTTACTTCGCCTGGAGTTGTAGTACAGGATGGTCAATACGGATACCAGAATCTGTTTGATGCATTATTGGATTCCGTTTACGCTGCTCTTGAAAAGTCCGGCGGAGGGAGTTTACAAATTGTTGTATCAGAAAGTGGTTGGCCATCTGAAGGAGGAGATGCAGCAACTCCTGATAATGCAGGAACTTACTATAAGAACCTGATTAGTCATGTCAAGCAAGGCACTCCTAAGAAGGCAGGACAAGCTATAGAGACTTATTTATTCGCCTTGTTCGATGAGAACCAGAAAGAAGCAGGAATTGAGCAACATTTCGGTGTCTTTCTCCCTAATAAACAACCTAAATATCAAATTAGCTTTGGTTAGTTAAATTGTGCTATTAGGCCTTCTATTTAGAGCTAAATAAGAGTACTGCTTACAGAACTCATTAATAAACAAACTTTTATGAATAGATTCATGTCTCTCTTTCTCAAATCATTCCAAGTAATTTTACATTCAAACCTTTGATTTTCTTTTATGTAGAGATTTAGGAATCATGCCATAATACCCGTATTCTTGAAAGATACTTTCTTCTCCTCTGAAGCTTCATATAAATAAACGGTTAGGTTAGGTTAGGTTAGGTTACGCTGGATAGGTTTGGGCTGATAATATGGAATAATTTTGGTTTGGGCCGAAAATGGGCTTGAATTTTAGGGGATTATTTAGGTAATGGTTAGGGATTTATGATTGGGCCGTACCTAGAAATATAATGATGGGATTGGGGCACAATACTAATAATTACAGGAAACACTTTGCTTTTTCAAATGGGACCATCAATTAAAAATCTGATTTTGATGCCAAATTTGTAATGTATCTTGTCAAGATTGATTGATTGATTGGACCTGTCCCACCTCCTTATCTCATTTCCATGTTCCTTATTTACCCTTAATTCCACTGCCATTTTGGGACTTGTACACTCTTATCAGGAGCAAAATTATCAGGGTAGATTGTGAATTATTAAATTCATAATGGATTATAGGAGTAAAGAATACAAGTCCTCTAGAAATCAATTCAGGTACGAACATGATATGTTTCTTGGAAATTATTTTCGTGGGACCTGAAATTAATAAGCTACAAGGCCATGTTTAATGCTGCAACTTTTAAGCTCCTGCAATGGGAGGAATTGCAATGGACTTGGACAGGTTTGGTCATTTCTATTCCCCCTCTATAAGGAAACCAAAGCAGGACAAACAAAACATATGCATGAACATACTGCTTGCATAAAATTATCAAAATCATTATATTTTTTACGATAAAATATAACCGAGACTCTTAAATTATGTTCAAATTAATACTTAAATCCCTCTGTATTAAGAATAACTATGATGTCACTTCTATCTCACCATTAGATCCTTTCAGAAGAATCCGATAATAAGATAAAATATAAGCTATGGATGTCATAATTATTTCTCAAGTGTAGGAAAATTTAAATATTAATTTGATCATAATTTAAAGACCCAATTGTATTTTTCCCTATTTTTAATTCGCTTCTGCTGATATGAGTATAAATGTTGGATCACAGGTAGACCTAATTCCTTATAATAACAAAAACACAATTTCAGGTTTATGATAAAGTCCCTATCAGAGTTGCTCAAATTTGGAACCAAACAAACCCGAATAATTTAGGCAGCATATTTAACATGATGAAGTAAGTACTGATTAAAAAACAAAAATAAACAAGGGGTTGTACCAAATTGGCCTTTCACATGAGAACACATGTTAACATCTCAACGGCAGAAGAGTGAATGCATTATAAGGACAAGATTTCTGTGTAAAAAATATAACAGACATCGACTAGTCCAGTGTCAACCACTGTGGTCCATGTGCTTCTCAACAAGTAGGTGAAATACTTTAACAGACAAAATCCAAGAATGATATTTCAGAGAAAAGGACTGGGATTAATGGGGACAAATATGCAATCATGGAGAATTAATTGGGTCAATTATATAATTACGTGCAAGTCATTATTAATTGAAAATCCTAAATGCAATATCATAAACAAATGTCCTCAGGGAGACATAGTTGAGGTAAAACGTTCCCATCAAGAGATCTTTAATTCGAATCCTAAGTAGTTAGGAAAGGAGTTAAATGAAAAAAAAAAGAGAGAGCTCTCTCTATTCTGTAGCTCATTTGAAACCACGTGAGTCAGAAAAAAAAATATCATAAACAAATTCCATTTTTACAGAAACATGTATTAGAAAAACCACCATGCATGACTATTTGCACAAAGAACTCCAAAATATCAACAGCTAAAAGAGTAGAGGGTTTCAAGCAACAAATGCAGCACATGCAGAACTACCGTAAATTGAAAACAAATAAGAAAACAGCACTCCTAGCATCAATATACTACAGATTCAAAAAAATACATTTCAATGAGCTGAAAGAGAAAGGAGTGCGATACCCTGATACCATCTTTATAAACTGTCAGCACCCATGTGACAAGATTTGCCCTTTCCCGCATGTGGACCTAAGAAAATAAAATGAGACAAAAGAGTCCTCTAAAGCATGCCTTGAACATATAAAACAATACCCCATTTCACCTCCAACTGTTTCTTATCTAATATAACTTAATTTGTTTCACTTTGCCTATTTGATGATTTCAAAGTGGTTAATTAATCTTTTTTTGATAACAATTACTGTGCAAACAAAGTTAATAGTTTTTTTATAATAAGAAAACAATATTCAACACGGTAGTTGATACTTCTGTTTCCTTTAACTCTAAACTTGGTCTGCTCTCATCCAAGCCGAGGCTGTATATTTGAGCTCTAATCTTGTCCACACATACGTTAACTTCTCTCAAGTGTAATATCTTATAAAAGAATGGCGACATAAAGCAAAGATGTATACTAGACATTGTACCAAGAGTCATATTCTTTAGTTCTAATTTAGTCTGTGGTCCAGCACACAACCTAAAAAAAGAGCCAAAGTAATAACAAAGAGAACCCTACTCAAATTAGTTCATGTGTCCATTATGTATGTAATATGCTTTTGCTGTTAGTAGTATTGTATCGATGATGATGATCATGGCAATCTTGCTGAGATATTCTCTACAGATCTACCATTTGGTGAAGGTATGATTTTGCTATACATCTACAGGACCTTCTTTGTATGTGCCCTATTGTCTGCATACACAAACAAAAAAACAGCTCAACATCATAAAAAAAAATTCATTTGATTCATCAGCTGTATGTCTGGAACAGAAAAGTCAAGATTCACATTAATCTCTTACCCTAGCAAAGTCGATCTCTTTGTCCAAGCTTAACCTTTATTACCTACATAACTCTGGCTTTGCATCCAAACAAAAAACATATATATGTATATACATCAGAAACAAAGTGCTTATCTATCAGATTTAAGCACCTACTCCTGGAACTGTAAGAGAATAGAATTATAGCAATATAGCAAATCAAAGCAAAGAAGCACCTTAGCATTTTGAACATTATTAAAGAGAAGCCATGTTGCCATTAGAAGTTTCGGGCACTGACACGCTAATTTCAGAAGATGAATTGCCATAGAACTCGGTGCTTTTTTTAACTTCTGCCAAAGGAGGGGAGATCTCAACTTGATTCCCCAGTTTTTTAGCAGGAGAAGCAAAGGGGCTATCAGGAAGACCATGCTCTATTATGGTCGTGCCACTGTAAACAATTAAACAAAAGATCAGAGAAATAAAAAAGACATGTAAAGGGGGGCACATCTAGAAAACCTACAGAAGTTGACAATCAAATAAGAATCACTCGGGGCATCTGAGATGGAGAAAACTTGAGGGGATTGAAATTTCATACCACTCATTGGCATCGCATCCTTTAGGGTCAAAGTTCCCCTCCTTGCCATTGACTGTACCATTACTTTGAATGCAAGATGCATTTACATCAAGCTGAAGGTTCTGTTCAACAACAGCCATAGTAGAGGCAGCACTGGTGGATGAGTTATTACCCCCAACTGTCAGAAAAGAAGCAAATTAGCCAAGGCAAAACTACTTTTTCCTTGATGTACTCTAAGTAGTACCATGCTGATTTCTAAAAACCACCACTAAGTTAGCATACCCTCTAATACATCCTGATTCTTGACATTGGAAGTAAGATTTAGATTGATATCAACAGGAGAATGAGGGGGCAAGGAAATTGGTGCACCAGCAGACAGACTACGTTGGTGATTGTGAATATAGTCGCCCCTCAGGTCTGGAAGTTGCAGATTAATCAACCTTCTCCCTTGGAGTTCAATTGCTTGCTGGAGTTCAGCCTGCTGCTCCAACTTTCTTCTTAGCATCATCTCCTGTGTATTGTAGAGCATTCTTGCTCCTGAAGGGAGATTCAATCAAAAGAGTTCCATTGTTCTACAGGACTTTGAATAGAAAAATTATGCAAGAAATGGAGCAGAACATTTTCATTTTTCTGGATGCTGGAGAAAAATGTATGTTTTTACTCTTTACTCACCAAGGCGGAGATCATATAGCTCTCTAGGATCAAGTGCAGAAGGGCTAGAACAGGGTGAAAAGTTACCCCTATCCATGAGCTGCTGTTGTAGATGTTGTTGCCTCCTGATGTCATGTCATCCGCAATTAAAACATCAATGCTGGAAGGGGTGAGAAGAAAATGAAATAAAAAAATAAAGAGGAAAGATCCCATACTTGTTTGCAACTTTTCCTTTTTCCTTGTATGGCTTAACAAGCACACGTGAATTGCAAATAAAATGAGGGTTCCCCCGAGACAATATAACCTTCACAGTCTCTGAGTGGACGAATGTGACAAATCCGAACATTCGCTTCTGCTGATATGGAATCCTGACATCTTGAACTGGACCAAAAGTGCTTGAAACCATATAAAAAGAAACCATATTAATTATATTATTCAAACAGCTGAGTCAATGGCTTATGGCTCAAGAACAATATGAGATATGAAATCACATGTATATGCCCCTAATCACTAAAGAAGATAGTCTCTTAAAAGAGCCAAAAATAATAATTATTACTATTGTCAGTCTTTGATTCTGAACAACAGTCCAAAAGCAAAACCATAATGGGACTGCACCCTTCAAACTCCAACCTAAACAGCTTAGATTACATCTACAATAGCCGTAGAACACACTATAATCCACAGTATTATATATAAATTTCACATGCCTTCTTCAAGTAGATTAGTTCCGTTATCCAGACAACTGTAAGTATCTAGCACGCATCCATCCCCAGACACTAGAACACATACAACTCAGCAGCAAAATTATTATCACAGGCAGTTTATGTGCAGTTCTGAAGCAATCGAACAAGAGACAGGAAAAATAGAAATTAAGAGAAGCTCTTGCGGCATGCTGTGCAGCTATGGAGTGTATAGTCAAGAAAAACAAGCAGTACAACTGAAATTGGAAGGCATATCCTGACATAAGGATACAAATTTGGAACTGTCAGCAACATTCTCAAGAGGAAACCGAGTGAACAAACTTCCCCACAGCAGGATATAAGTATTATCCATTATAAGATCAAATCGGCAACTACATAGTATAGGAAGACAGCTTCATAATGCTTCTATCATATGTTGAAAGCATAAGTTGTGGAACGCCTACATTCACACTGATATTGTCCTTCAGAAGGAACTGGTGACGTACATGCTGCCAAACATTTTCGGCTTAACATGTTATGTTATTTTCTACCTCTACCTTGGCCTAAACAGCATCTAACCTCAATCTCTGATAAAATTGTGCAACTAAACTGAGAGCAACAATGAGACTTAATCCTCATGACAAATAAATACTGCCATCATGTACCTGAAATAATTTGATACATCTTCATCTTTGAAAGTGCTGTCAGCTGGGAATGTCAAGTAGATCTGCCTGGAAGCTGAGTTTGCCTTTTCTTCAATTGCCATTGCCAAAAGGTCATTCCTTTCTGAACGGAACTGGCCAAACTTGTGAATTTCATCACCCATAAGAACTGATGCTGCCCCCATTCTGCAATGCATCAGACCCCAAAATACACCATTAACCAATCTAAAATCAGAATTCCAATAGCAAGCCAAAACACAAAACAAATGCTGATTGTCATCTTGAATGTCATCCATGGAGTGGCATCCAAAGAAAAGATAAACATTGATATCAAAATAAGAATCTATACACAAAAGACAAAAGATATCCCCAGTTTTAAATTTTCATGCAAGAGAAAATTCACAGGAAAAAAAAATGTGTGATTACCAATTTAAATTAGTGTCATTAATACAGAGAGAAGGATAAAAATGAAAAGGAGAAAAAAATTGTACATCATACAGCAAATAAAGGTCAAGGGCAAATGGATACTTTTAAGCTCTAAAGTGCTCCACTGAGACCATATACCAACAAAATAACTAAAACAACCATAACAATAATCAAAAACTCAATACCAAAACAAACTCAAGATGAAAAAATATATTCAAAAATTTAACACCATAAATGCATGCCAGAATAAGGGAGAGTTCATCAAACTACAAGCTGGCAAATTTACAGAAACTATAAAAGATGAAGTGGATTATTCCCAAAATACCTCGGGGAGTCATTCTCTTGCTGCAACAGAAAATTCATGTACTTGCTGTAAGCCAATCTTTGCTGGTGCTGTGCAGCCTTCATTCTCATAATTTCTTCATGCTGTTGCAAATAAAGACCCTCCATTTCCCCGGGTGATCCCACAATGGCACTCCCAGCACTAACCTCACCGATATTATCACCACCAAAACCACCATGAACGAACTTGCAATTGTCTCCATTCTTACAAAACCCTCTAGCAAAGTACATACATGGTCTGTAGCCAATTCCAAAACCCCCGTCTTCAGTACCAAAGCAAGCATCACTCTCTGAGAATCTCCTCCTATGCAAATGGCTATCCACATTATTCATACCAAAACCACTCAACTGAAGCCTTGGATCCACAAATTCTTCATGTTGTGGAGAGAGATCATCAAGAAAAGAAAAATATTCATCTAATTGGTACTCATTAAGTAAATCACTGTTGTTATTGCCAGTATCTGCACTCCCATTAACACCATTCTTAGAATATGGAGGCACTAAAGCAGAACCAGCACGTATATTGTCGTAAGAAAGAAAGGGACTTGACTTTGGGCTAATGGAAACAGTACTATTGTTGTTTGTGAACCCTGAGCATGGAGCAGGCCATGAGTGTGGAGATGGGTTTTTCGCAAAATCAACAAAAGAACTAACTCTAGAACCAGATTGTGAAAAAGGGTTGTGACTATTGCTGGGTCTTGAAATAGGATTCAGCGGTGAAGGAGAGGACGGTGCTGAAGGTGTGGATAAGGCGTTCGTAGAAAATCCTAACTGGGTTTTAGCTTTGATAATTACGCTTTGCAAAAGGGATTCAGAGCCAAAAGCTAAAGAAAACAAATCCTTATCACTAAGGCCTTGTATAAGGATGTAGCCCATGATTTTGTAGGCATTTTCTGGGTCTAAATTTGTGATTTTTGACCACAGTATATTTGTTGCTTCAGAAGCATCCATGGTGGGTACTGGTTTTGATTTTTCAAGAAAGACAGGGACAGAGAAAGGAGAGACAGTGATATTGTGCTTGTGTTGTGTGTTACAATAAGCCCAAGAAGGGAAGAGGAGATTTTGAGGGTAGGGTTTTGAAGTGAAACAAAGCGGGCTTGGAGAGTTCGGTTGCCCTCCTTTGTCCTTGTTTCGGGGTAATCGTCTCTTAGTCCTTTCTATTCATCAGCAGTGGGAGTTGGTACACAGCCCACTCCTTTCTCTTCTCTGCTATTATTAGCCTAATAAAAATAATTAAAATGCAAACACTCAGTGTTTGATGAAATTATAAAAATCTATTCAAATTCCTTCTTTTTCATAACTCTGTTTGTTTATTTCGTTCTGCTGAAATCCATTCGACAGAGTACATCCCTCCTAATGTACAAGAAGATGAGGGGCACCCATCTTTTCTCAACTCCTATTTTCTATGGAAAAGGCAATCAAAATTTTTATGATATAACAAACCCTAATTTTCTTCTGGCAAGAGCATACCAAATCCAGAATGTCATCTAATATTTTAAAACATATTTCACCAGATTAAAGGTCGAATACGAGGAAAAGTAGTTATGAAAAAGATATAATCAAAACTAGTTTCATATTTAAAAAATATATATATATAGTAAAATATATTTCTGATAAAATTTATATTTTGAGCTTTTCATTTACATAGATACAAATTTATTTAAAAAGGATTTTATCTAAAATATATATATTTTTTTTTGAAATGAATTTATTATATGTAAGTTCGTATGCAGTGACACATTCGTAATAGATGCGTTAACGGTAAATAGAAAAAAATGAAAAAAAAATATTTCCTTCATTATAGATGTGCAAAAATCCTTGTCTATAGTAATAAAATAAGTAGATGAAGTATTAATTTAAATAAAAAACATCATCCTTCTTTGTGCAAAATAAATTTTGAAAAAAAAAAGAACACAAACACTCTAGTCATGGCTCAATGTGTATTATTTTGTGCAAAACAATATTAAATTTCTTAAATCTTATTATAATTAAGAATAAGAATATAACTAATCTAAAAAATACCTCCTCGATATAAATTTATATATTTTTGTATATAACAAAAATATTAAAATAAGAAGTTGTGTTATATAGTAGAATTTGTCTTTTTCATTAATATGGGAAAATATTTGGAAATTTCGAGGAGACAAATGCTCCCACATATTACAAAAATCCGAAAAATATATTGAAAATGACACCACTGCCACTGCCTACAGAGCGTTAGTATGAACTAGTATAAAAAGTAACAACACACGTAAAACCAAAACTCTTTAATACTAAAATTTTATTATTTAATAATTAAAATATATTATTTCCTTACATAATAAAAATATATATCAGTTTTGCATATAATGAAATAATAAAAATGTGTATATAAGATAATAAAAAATGTGTTTGTCAGACTTGGTGTTTCGTTATAATGCCAAATTCATAAAATAATATACATGCTCCCAATTTGTCAAAATACATTTTAACCGGGTTGCTTAACCAAGAATGTCAAAAATGGATTGACCAACAACCGAATATAATGATCACGAATGGACTAAAATACGAATATAATCCTATTTTTTTTAATTATATTAAATATTGAATTTCAACACGATATAAAAATTAATTGAGTTACACAAAAACAGCAAATTTAGTACGTATGATAAATTGTCGTATGTATAAATATGAACAAGATATATATAAAACAGAGCGGACATGACATGTATTTTTATGTTTTTGTTAAGGTTATATACTGTGAATGTAAATGACCTTTTTATCCTAAGTTCATGGAGTAAATAGATTAATGACGTAATCTTAGAAAGGATATAAATAGATTAATGAGTAAAAGGTAAGGTATAATTAGATAGGATGAGTCAGTGATGCCCACAAAACAAAATTAAATATCATATAATTATTATTATTATTATTATTATATTATATATTATTAATGCAAGCCCATTGACTTGTTTGCCGGTAGCCTGAAAACAGTACTGTTATCTAGGTGAAAATAGGCCCAAGGGTGTGATTATCACTCACTGCCACTTATCACTTCATTTTGTAATAATAATAATAATAATAATAATATTGCTATTATTAATAATAATTCAAAAATTGAGTGCACGTTGTCTACCCTGAAGCTGACTGATTTCCTCCACTGCACCGTGTGATGTAATCTTATAAAGATCGCAGCCTCGTAATCGATTGTTTCTTTTTTATTATTTTATTGTAAAAGTCCCTGCGTGTTAATATGAGGATGGAACTCTTATCTGTATGCATAATCTCTACCGTTGGATTAGTATTAGTTTGACAATAAGTTGGAATTAAGGACGCTGATTTGTTAATTGTGTACACCTGAATCGCAGAGTATCATTAGACCTCATTCAATATTTTTGGGTCAAAGTCCATCCCATCAGCTTCTCTCTTTCCTATCTCTCCAGTTCATTCGCAGATTCTTACTCTGTGAGTAGCAGTACTGTTGCCAGAGGGCTATATTGGTCATTTCAACTTCGATTTGCAGTCTCAGTAAATAGTAATACATGATGTAGGACTAGAAGAAAGTAAACCAAGAGGGTCAAAGGGGAGTAAAACTTGACTTTGAAGAATGAATGATTGATACACAAACACTAGAACAGAACAGGAGACATTCTCCTCAAATGTAAGAATGTAACTGGAGAGAATATAAATTACTATTAGTTTTTTTCAACACACATTTTCATACTAAAATACAAGTGATTTATCAAATTTAATTTTTAATGCTAAAATAATTTATAACGTATCAATTGAATTAATAAGAGTCAGTTGGCCATCAAATGAATCGTTGAATTATTTTTATTTTTTGCTTTTTTGTAAATGAAAACAAGTGTGAGGTGTCAAGCAAAAAAACTCAAGGCAAGGAATCAAAAAAAGCCAAGTGGCTTAAGCAAAAGCAACCACAGTGTTATTAATACTATGTACCAAACAAACACAATAAGAATAATGACCCAGATGGATTGGATTCACTATAATCATTTTCTACGAACACATAAAAAATTCTCCACCCAACACCGCAAAAATCTTCCATTCTTTGTTGAATTTTGGGGATGCCAGTCCACCACACACAGCAGGAACATAGAGCTACTGAACACCTTATTGTACCATGATTTTCCCAATAATTGGGTTATGAAATGGAAACCATAGTCTCACTTGCAAACTTTTTTAGGAATGTCAAAGTCCAAGTTTTGCGGTTGGAATCTCACTCTAAATACCTTTATCGCACTACTAATAATTATAATGTTATGCTTGTTCGTTTCGGTTCGTACATTGAACTTATCCATTCAGATGATAAGCAATAAATTTATTTATCGCATGAATTGTTTATATAAATTTGTAAATAAAATTTTACCTGAATGAAAAAGAAAATTACTTTTAGGTATTTATATGTATCTAAAATTATAAAAAACCATTACTAGCATTAGGCAAAACGTCGGCTGGACCTAAACATTGAAACTAAATATAAAACATTCCATAATGATTGAGGAGGGCCTATCATAAAAAGAACAAGTAAGCATCATGCCTTAATTAAGATTCCTTTGTGCATTATTATTGCTATTGTTAAAGCCAAATATGTCTTTTTCAAACCTTTCTTTTCATTTCTTTATAATGTTCTTCCTCTACCATTTTAATGTTTAACAACTACCATTACCATCATTAATAAGATTGTAGCTTTTTTTTTTTTTTTTGCCTGCCTCTAAAATGAAAAACCCATTATTGATGGGTAAAAATTAAAAGATTTTAGGGCAATTTTTGAACTAGGAGACCTTACATGAAAAGAAAGCCCATTTATCCAAAAACAACTATTGGTTGCCTTCCCTACAAAATTCAGATTTTTCTTGGAAATGTACCCTTTTCATAGTATCTTAAATTTTTTAAATTAAAGAACATATATTATAGCAATTTATTTCTTGTTTTATGACAACTTCCAACATTAAAATATGGCACACCTCGAAACCATAACATGTTGCATACTAGTATAGGAGTATTATATAAATTTTTAATTTTTAAATGTGATTTTTTCCTTATTCTTTTCATGTCACAATTCAAAAAGGAAAAATAATTGCGGAGAAAGAATCCATGGCATCACTTTAGAAAATTAATATTTTTTAAAAATTATACATACTTTATTCTTTTTTTTTATTTTCGATGTATGATCAAAATTACCCCATATCAATAAAAGACTCATTTTTATTGATTTATCTATAGATAGACTTGTAAATCCGGTGTAAGCAAATCTATCTCAGTATCAACTCCCATGCATTTCAAAGTAGCATGATTAGAGAAGAGACTTTAATGAGGCTTTTTAGGATTTTTGGGATGCACCGAGCTTTAATTAGGGTTTTAGATGCTAAAGACTCGAGATTTTTAACTAAAAAGGAAAAAACCAACCTTTTTTTTTCCCCTAAACTCTAGAAATAGAATCCCAAGTGCTTGAAATTGAAGTAGTAGACCCTGCCCACTATTAAGCCATTAATCAAATACTAAATACAATAAAATTGCCTGGAATTAATAGTAATAATTCCATAATGTTGCTAAGCCCTCCTTGGATCGTCTAATTTTTGGACACAAAGTAGGAAATGGTTTGATTTAGACATCTAACTTGACATAATAATAATAATAATAATAATAATAATAATAAAGCTTAATCAGTAGCCAAATTAGAGACAAAAAGGACTCTAATTTGCATTGAGGCAGCCAGCTATTTCGCACGAGGCAAAGGGTACAAAGATTTTGACATCTTAACCTCCCACGAGAAAGAAATAAATTTTTAAACTTTATAATTAACAAAATTAATATCAGAAATCCCATAGAAATAACAAACCCTACCCTAAATAGAAGCACCACTTGCCTCTAAGGGCAAAGGATGCTCTAATTATGTCAATATTTTCCTTTTGGTCAGCTAAAATAATGGACTAAGTGATTCCAAACATTTTGATTAATCCCCACAACTACCAACAGATGATGAAACAAAACCCCTCCATCCAAAAGTTTTGAACTCTCCAAATTTGTGGTGAGGGGCCAATTTAACAACACTTAAAGCTAAGTATGAAATAACATGGAAAGCCACCAACACCCATAAAAGAAAATATAATAAAGAAAGAAATATTTAAAATCTGAATAATGAATGAGGTTAAAGAGTGATAGAGAAAGGAGTGAGTGGTACCCAGATACCATTCATACATGCTGTCAGAAACCATGTGACAGTGTGGCCCTCAACCATTCATGTCCACCTAAAAGAAACCACAAAATGAGACAAAAAAGTCCCCTAAAGTTGCCTTTAATCACATGAAAGAACAATCTTTACTTTACCCCATTTCTTTCTTTTTCTTTTTCTTTTTTTTTTTTTTTTTTGAAAAGAAAATATTTTTTTTCTTAAATACCTTTCCTGTTCTGCCTGTTTCATATATCTAATGGGTGACAGATGATACAGTGACAACAAGGGTAATAAAAACTTGTAAAAGAAAAGTAGAAGTGAGACAGCTTTTACCCTCCACTTGAGTTGCCCTTTTGGGCTCCATATCCATATAGTAGTTATACTTCTGCTACAGTTCTTTAAACTTGTTGGGGTCTATTGCTGTACACATAATGACATAGGAACTATTCTTCACCATACAAAAGAACCTCATTGCTGTATAAGGTTCAAATCTTTTTCTTTTTCCTTTTCTTTCATTTCATCTCACAAGAAATGATGGTAAAAAAAAAACTAAAAACCAGTAAAAGAGAGACTAAATTACACAGATAATATAAGAGAGAGAGAGAGAGAGAGAGAGTTACTTATGCTATTGCTGTGTGGTCCAGCATACACACACACACACACTCACCTACAGAGAAGGGTACATATAGTGAGGAAAACAGAAAGACCCCACTCTCATATATCAGTTCATCTGTCCTTTTATGTATGCATTATGTATTCATTGTAAGTAGTATGTATTGATGATGATGGTGATCTTGATGAGATCTTGTCTACGGATCTTTTTTCTTTTTTCTCTTTTGTTGTGGGTATGGTTTTTGGCTATACAGCTAGAGGATTTTCTTTTTCTTCCATGTATAATGCTTTCCAATATTTCTGCAAAGATGAACAAAAACAGCCCAACATTATAAAGGAATCCTATTTGACTAAAAAAGTATACAAATTAGATGCATGTGCCTACAAGATCCCAATCATTCATTAATGAGTGAGTGAATTTTTGTTATTTTGATAATTAATTAATTAATTAAAATCTCTTACCCTAGCAAAGTCAATCTCCCCATTGCTGGCCATTACTCACCTTTGGCAATTACATGCCAATGGCTCCATGCCCAGAAGAAAGCCTGATAAAAAGTCAAAAAGCAACTCTATTAGTTCTCTTGCTTTGCTTTATTTGGTTCTACACAAGCAAGATATAATCTTCTCACCTGGGCATTTGGAGAAAGCATGATTTCAGGGAAGTCATGCTGAGAGTGGAAGCGGTCGGCATTATGGGGTTATTGTTAGAAGAAGAAGAAGAAGTAGTTTGACTCGTTCCATTTTCATCAGCCTCCAAAGCAGATGCTGAGAAGACAGTATGATCATGACCAGCTGATTTCTTAGGAGAAGTAAAGAGGTTATCAGGAAGGATATGCTCCAAACTGCTCACATGACACAACATAATTTATTAAGTTAAAAGAAATGTAAAGAAAAAATAAGCTCTCCTGAATCGAATTAATAAAGCAGAGATTTTTATACAGAATCTGAGTGTAAATGCAAGTGTTCGCTCTTGTAAGTAACTTTCTCTTTCTTTATATCTAAAAATTCTGGTATCTTACCTTTCATGGAGATCACTTTCTTCAATGTTGGTCTTCTCCTCCGTACTACTACTGTTGCTATTGCCATTACTGTAATTGCTAGTAGGATTCCCTCCCTGTTCAGCATCTGCAACCGCATTTCGAGGAGCTGCTGCATCTGGGTTACAACCATTCTCTGCAGCAACTACAAATGCATAACTATTATCTTCTCCAGATTCACTGTTTCTTCAAAATCATAATTACTAAAGATTTTATTTATTGACCAACCTTCAGGAGCTTCCTGATCAATGCCATCAGGCGCAAAAATGAGGGTTTGATTATTGGTAGTGCGAGAGAGAGTTGGTGAGGGAATGGGAGAGCCAGTGGATAATCCATGAACATATTGATGATTATTATGATTTTTAAAATCAAGAAGTTGCAGATTCATTAGTCTTCTTCCATGGAGTTCAATAGCTTGCTGCAGCTCAGCTTGTTCCTCTAATTTCCTTCTCAATAACATTTCTTGAGTATTCTGAAACACTCTAGCTCCTACATTGACACCAAATAGTACACTACTTCAATTCAAAGAACTAGCATTAATTTAAATTGAAAAAAGGCACATTCTTTCTTTCTGTCTTGACGGGTTTGCTTACCAAGATGAAGGTCAAATGAGTCTCTTGATTCAAGCCCAGAAGGGCTTGAGCAAGCTGAGTACTCTCCCCTCTCCATCTGTTGTTGTTGATGCTGCTGTTTCCTGAAATGGGTCGATCAAGAACCCAATAATCAATGTAGAAAGAAACAGAAAAAAAATAAAAAATAAGAAGGTTAATAGGCCTATATATATACTTGTCTGGGACTTTTCCCTTCTCCTTGTAGGGCTTAACAAGCACACGCGAATCGCAAACAAAATGAGGATTTCCTTTGGCCAAAATAAGCTTCACTGTTTCTGGATACACAAATGTAACGAAACCAAACATTCTCTTTTGCTGATATGGAATCCTTACATCTTGCACTGGTCCATAAATGCTTCAAAACGATACAAAGAAAATACCTTTAGCCAAAAGTAGTTCAATTATTCGCATTCTTTAGTGGCAAAAAGGAACGGAAACTATAGAAGCATGAATTACCTAAAGTAATTTGAAACATCTTCTTCTCTAAATGTGCTATCAGCTGGAAATGTCAAATAGATCTGTCTAGAACCTGGGTTCATTGCCCCTCCTAATCCCATTGGCGAAAAATCATTCCTTTCCGAACGACATCTCCCAAACTTATGAAGCTCATCTCCCATCATCAATGCAGCTGCTGCAGCCGATCTAAAAACAGCCCATTGAAAATGCCATAGTCAAAAAAAGGAAAAAAGAAAAAAAAAACTGTAGACCCATTTTTTCAACTACCACTCAAAATCACCAGCATGAAGTCCAAAATAGTAATGTTCATACCTCGGGGAGTCATTTTGTTGTTGAAGAAGATAATTCATGCATTTATTATAGGGAAAAGGAGCTCCAGCCATGAATTGTGAAGCTGCAGCTAGTTTATGCTGTTGAGCAGCTGCTGCAGCAGCGGCTGCTGCTTTTGATCTGAGAAGCTCTTGACACTGTTCAAACTCACTGAGTTTACTTGGTGAACCAACAATAGTACCACCATCAGCTGAGTCTCCGTGAAGAAACCTGCAACTAGTTCCATTCTTGCAAAACCCTCTTGCGAAATACAAACATGGTTTCCATCCAAACCCAGAATTTGCATCTTCAGACCCAAAACACATACCAGGCACTGAATAGCTTCTTCTATGCAAATGGGTTTCACCATAGGCAGTTGGGCTCATAGCTAACTCTAGCCTTGGATCAAACAAATCATCTGTCTTTGAATCATTGAGGAAAGAGAAGTGGTCCTGAAGCTGATACTCATCAATGAGATCATTACTCGCGTTATTGTTAGTGCTGTTACTGTTATAATATGGGAATGCATTAGATAATGACACGGTAGATGATAAAGATGAGGAAGAAACAGTGTTATTACTGGTTCCATTAACAATACTAGCATAAGAGAGTGAAGAAGTAGAGTTAGGACTCAGAAGAGGCCAAGAATTTGAAGAAGGCGAAGATGGGATTGTGATGTCAAAGCCATTGTTGGTAGTGTTCCTTGAAGAAGAAATGGACAAAGGGTTTGGTCTCGAAGTAGGATTAAAAGGTGAAGGTGGAGAAGGTGTGGAGGGAGTTGATGGTGTGTTAGAGATAAGACCCAAGTGGGTTTTGGCTTGAAGGATTAAATTATGCAGAAGAGTTTCTGGTCCAAAAGCTATGCGTATCATCTCCTTATCTCCATGATCCTGTAAAAGAAGGTAACCCATGATTTTAGAGGCATTCTCAGGGTCCAAGCTTTGGATCCTTGAAAAAACCATCTTCGTAGCTTCATAAGAATCCATGGAAGAAAAAAAAATCGTAGAAAGAGCAAAATGATAGGGAGAGGAAGGGTGAGGAGTAAAAGTGTGGACTTTGTGAAAAGGGGAAGTAATAATGGAGTGGGATTTGTTATTTTAGTATATAATGATTTTTGAAGTTAAAAGGAGAGAGAGGATGCTATTATAAGGTTAGAGAAGATGATAAAGATGAGAACTTTTCCCTTTTCTTTTCTCTCTAAACTCTTGAAAACCCACCCCTCCCAATCTTTAATAAAAAGATAAGGGGGTTTTCAAGATGGTGGAGAGAGAGAGCACATCAAAGAGAAGAAGCTTTGATGATGATGGAGCTTTTCTTTCTCTCTCCTTCTCTCTATAAACCTATTACTACAAGCTAAGAACCACAACTTTTGATGGCAGTGCAAGCCAGCAGCAGCAGCCTTGAGAGAGTAAACTCACCCTCTTTCTTTCTCTCTCTTACAGTGTTGGATTTTGGGTTTCTCTCTCTCTTTCTGCTTTATTTTTTAGGGATTTTGTCTTTACAGAACTGGACAAAACAATGCTTAGTGGTAGAGTAGATTCAGATCTGCTTATAAACTTGGAAGGGAAATTTGTTAACGCCACTCGCCCTATTTTTGCACCTTTGCACCGCTTAAATAGTTTCTTTGTCATCTCATCGTTCCCTTCCATTCCTATAAGCTTATCATACTTCAATGCTTACAAAAAGAAAACAACGTCCATAACGAAATTGAAAATTTTTCAATAATGGCTATTAACAACTTGTCTGACTAAATGACTG
Organism: Jatropha curcas; assembly: GCF_041381405.1. Taxonomy (NCBI): domain Eukaryota; kingdom Viridiplantae; phylum Streptophyta; class Magnoliopsida; order Malpighiales; family Euphorbiaceae; genus Jatropha; species Jatropha curcas. The sequence continues at coordinate 1,298,151 of NC_143160.1, read as the reverse complement.
AGAGATAAATGTTTATGAAATATGATATTTTTTCAGTTTAATTTCGAGAAAATTTTAGTTTTTGAATTAATTTAAATTCAACAATATTGGATTTTTAGGTCAAATATTCATATTTCCTCTCCAATTACACTTTTTGCCTGCATTTTATATGAAATTTTAGTAATATTTTCATAATATAACTTTATAATGTTTATAACATACTCCCTCTACCTTAAATCATAAATTGGAATTTAAAATTTTTACATGTGAATTAAATAAGTAATTAATTCTCCTAAATTATAATAAAATTAATGATAATTTAATCAAAATGCTATTTTTCTCAAAAATCAAGACTAGCTTGTATCTATTTAAATAAGAGTAATATTAAAAAAATATAAGTTATTATTTTTTCAAATATTCAAAAAAGTATATATTTTGAGACGTAGTAAGTGACATAAAATAAAAAGAAAATTATTAAAATTAAATATTATTAATTACGATTAAAATAACAATTAATTATGGTACAAAATTAGAAGTTTTTGCTTTGGCATAAAAGGGACTACAGTTTATATATTGAATCATTGATTATTTAATAACTATTTTTGTTGTTTTGTGCATATGAATATATGTTGGATAAAATTGCAAATGATATGATGATAAATAGAAAGAAATTAAGAATATTCTTTAATTTTCAATGTATTTGAGTCTCATTAATAGTTTAATAATTTTTTAAATTGGATTTATCTCACAATTATTTATTACATATTCCATATTAATTTAATTATTGAAATACAAGATGCTGGAATTAAAAACTCAAATTGAAAATAATTTACTAAATAAATACATACTACTGTATTAATCATTTGATGAAGGAACGTTTTGGTACACGCGTTATAAAAAGGCGCGTGGGTAAATGTTACAATAGTGTTACAAATAGTGCACGTTCACTTGCCATCATTCTGACAAAACTCTCCTTCTTTCGTACTGTGGAGATGTAAATTTAAATTAGATTCCATCCTCAGAATTGAGAAATAACTTTTTGGTAATACTTCTCTACACGAGCCCTCATAGATACTTCCATATATCCACCATCTGATTCCTCAAAGTCACATCTTCTGGGCAGATTGAAATACAGTGCATCCACTTCCATACATCATTAGAAAGGATTTTGCATTATGAAAGGTTTTATTCAATTTCGGGTCAGACCAGTGTCCTTCTCTCTCTCTCCTACTTGTTTCTTTTTGCCTTTTTCCCTGGGGGCTATCATTACTCCTTGGGCCTTTGCTGTTTCTGGGAGGGAGATAGTGGTAATTTTATCATGTCAGCCTGAGAGAAATAATTCAATCTGGGTTGTCTCTTTCAAGTGGGTCCTTCCCCCTTTTAAGTATGTCCAAATTAGGATCAGAGAGCTGTGTCAAGGACTTGAATGCATGCAGCCCAAACCCATGGGTTGCAACTTGACTCAAATTTTTGGAAATGGGTTTGGACATGGGTCATGTATTGGGCTACTCAAAATTAAAAGAAAAAAAAAATTACTATTAATTTTTCATGGAATGATTGATAATTAATTATCAGTCTTGTGAAAAATAATAGGTTTAGGGTTTATAATGGTCAATCAGGTGTATCTAATTAGTAGTTTTCTCGTTTGTACGAGAAGTGAAAAATTTTAAATTAGACCACAATAGTTTTCAAAAATTTAATGAGTCAAAGGGAGGATTATCGCTATTGTGTAGTCAGCAGTGAGCCTCCCTAGAAATAAAAATAGAAAAATAATAAAATTTGATTTTACACAGAAAAAAAAAAGAATTATAGGAATACTCACAAAATTCCAATTTCCTACTAATATAGTATAGTATTGACAAATGTGTGAACAATACTCAAAATTACCTAGAAGACCTCAAAGATATCTTGCTTGTGCTTCCCGGAAAAAATAAAAACTGAGTAGTATCGTAAAATAAAATAAAATAAAACAGTGGTGCTTAATATCAACATGTTGTGTTTTGTTGCCTCCGACAAGCGCTTGATATCTTTATGACTAATTTATTTTCTTTATTGTTTTTCTCAACCTCTGTTCTTGTCTTTTATTTTCCAATGTGAGTGACCATTGGTAATTCATTTTTGAGTCTTCAACTTTACCCATGTGCAACACCTATACTATACTGTCCAAAAGGTGCCCTGCCCTGCCCTGCCCTTTTCTAATTGCCCATTGCTTAAATACCATTGAGGCAGCCTGCCTTCAGATCACCCCTTCAACCATTTTTATGAGATTTTTGCATCATAATCTGTGGTTAGTAGCAGAGCCGGAGCACCTCTGCCTCACTTTTGTTCCCAAGATGTTCAGTTGGCTTTCAAGAACATAGAACAGGCAACCCTAATAAGTTTCTTTGCATTAATTAATCTTGGCATCAAAATTTAAGTTAGTCCCAGAAGTTACGAGTCGGTCAAACAAAGGCTCGACATTCAAGTTGTGGCTATGACCATCCATTTCTTTATTTATTATTATTTTTTTTTTGGGTACATAACCTTCAGCATATTATTTCATCATATTTCCTAACCATTGATGGAAGAAGCTCAAGCTCAAACTCAAAACTCTCACACCCCCACTCTCTTGCAGGGACTGAGACCAATCAACTAATTTCACCACCTATATGGAAAGATATGAAGAGAAAAATGTTTTTCCATTTTTTTTCTATGTGGGTAAATGTGGTAATTACTAAAGATTGTAACTTCTTGTCATTTTTGCATTACTGTCATGACAATACACCAAATAAAATGACTTTACGAAGGAAATTCATCCACACTTTTGCATATTGAAACCTATATCCGTCGAGGTGTCCTTCCCTTTTCTTTAGCAAATGGTTTGAAGTAAACTTTACAATTGTAACCAAATAACTCCATCAAAGGAGTTTTCAAAAAGATAAGGGAAAAAAAAAAGATCAAAGCTATTTGAAAAGAAGACACAGCACAGTGTAAAGATAACGGATGACAAGTGATAACTTATAAGTGACCAACCTTAGAGGAATCATAGCACAGGAAACATAAGCACATTTTTGCAAGCTTATCGGGTCACTGTTTCAATTCATAGTTTTCCTGGTCTGTTATGATTGATGATAATGCCCGCGGCCGCAATTCTCCACTTTGTTGAGGAGTGTTACCGAAAAGGTTAAAGCTTCAAAATCAAATGAATACTAAATTATTGAAAGCGTATACGCCTCATGAACAGCTTAATTAAGCAAATATATATTGTCTTCTCTTGGCAAAGCAAATACATTATGATTACCTCCCACCTTCGCACCATATGCTCTTCCCTAGTTTAGCGCAAATTTTTCTTCTAAAAGAGAGAAAAGATAGTTGAAAAGATAACATATCAAACAAAAAGGAAAAGCACCCTATGTTTGAAAATTGAAAAGTAGGGCATCCTATGGTAATTTCTAGCAGCATGCACAAAATCTTCAGATTGACTAACATGATCTTGGTTCCTTTGGATTGCATTATGCAGTGAACAGCTAATAGCCTCCTGTATGCCATTAGTGGAATATCTAATACAAATCATAATTACTAGCAGTCACCAGCAGTTTTACTTTGTGGTATGCTAGACACCGATGTGTTTTCAGTATAAATTCATTCTTGAAAAAAGAAAAGAAGAAGAAGAAGAAGAAGAAATTATCCAAATAATTATAAAAAATATACAGTTAACGAACCAAAAAATGTTGAAAAAATAGAAATGACTTATAATCTCAAAGTATGACATATCCGGTGTTCTGAAATTCTTAAATAAACAGGAATTCTTCTCATTGAAATAGCTATTCACAATACAACTTATATGCTCAAAAAGTGAGGGCAGCAATAATATCAAAAGAGAAAGAAAGTTCAATGTAATTCAATAATATTAAAACATCTACATTCACCATGTATGAAATTTAGCGAGGTAGATTAAAGAAATACCAGGCAATTGTTCCTCCTCTTCCTCTATACTTATGGTGTTGTTTTCTAATTTTGATGCTTGAAGCTTAGAACATCACGCATGCTTAAAAAGCTTCATGCTAAGCCAATGGAAGTATACAGCAATCACAAGTATTGGAAGTGTCAAGGGTACCAAGAAGCAGTAATACCTGTAATTAGAGGAAGAATCAGGAAGTCCAGAACAGAAGGACTTATATTAATATGTGAGAAATTGAAAAAAATACATCCAGAATTCGCAAGGCATGAGTTTTATGTCTTTTTATTCACTCACTCCCAAAGGACAAAGAATGTATTAACTAGATTGACTCAAGTAAATTCAGCTAAATCAGAAATTGCTCCTCTCCGGTAAGGCAATCTAGCACTGCTCATTAGATCCCAAAACGAGTACAGTTAGCCACAGCAATTGGCTGTGATTGAAAATAGCATCAAGACACGAGAGATTCCCAACCCACTCAATAACCATTTTCCCCAATTTTCTTCCTGGCTACACAAGGGCATGTAAAATTTATGAAATTGAAACAATGCCTAGGTTAACCTTAATCATTCCCATACAGACAGAAAAAAGAGCATCAAAAACCATTTTTCTTCCAGAAGAGAATCCAGAGTACGTGAAGATACAAAATACAAAAGATCGAACTCTATTACCTGTCGTTTTGAACGGCTGAGATGATGGGATTATTGGAAAAAGGAAGAAGCTTTGATATAACAGCCACGAAAAGGAATCCAACAAAAGAAACCGATCCGATTCCAATCAACATCCATCCCCAGTACGCCGTCATTTTCCGCGAATCAATCATTTTCTGCAGTTCTTCTGAACGAAGGCAACTAATAACAAAAACGAATGAGAGAGATAAAAATGGTGATCAAATTGTCGGAGGAGGTGGTGGAATGGGCTTGGCAAGACGCACTGGAGCGAGTCGCAAAAAGAAAAGGAAAAAAATTGGCGGAGGTAGTACAAACGGGTCTGTGGGATTCCGTGGACAGTGTATAAAAAACGACTAGCTGTTGGCGTAGCTGTCGTTTGTGTCGTTCAGTGTAAACAATTTATCCATCGTCAGAATTAAATGGTGTCGTTCGAACAGCCATCATAAGGATATAAAATACACGACTTGTAGCTTGTATCTGTCGTTTGAGTACAATCAATTTATCCAATGGACAAAAGAAATGTGGGCATGTGGCAAGCAAATACGGTGCGTTTTATTTGTTACCGGGTCACTACCATTTCTGTAGAGGATATCCAAACCCTGGATATAAATTCGGGTCTTCCAAATATTCTGATTTCTCTGGACAGACCACTTTCCCTAAGCCCTCTTTTGGAGAGAAACCCCTAAATCCGTCAGAGCGCACCTCACCGCACCAGACCACACCGCACATACTACAGATATATACTTATTAGGTATATACTAGGAGAGTAGAGAGACAATGGCTAACGCAGATGCCGAAGCGGTGGATTTCGAGCCGGAGGAGGACGATCTGATGGACGAGGATGGAGCCGTCGACGTTGACGCCTCGCCTCGGGCACCGCTTCCCAAGCTGAAATCCGCAATTACTGGAGGCGCGTCTTCTTCACTCTCCGCTCCCAAGAAGACTAAAGGCCGTGGCTTCAGAGAGGAGGCTGATGCCGATCGCCAGAATCGCCTTGCCTCACGCGACTTCGATTCTCTTGGCACGGATGGTGGACCTGGTCCCCAACGATGTCAGTACCCTTATCTCTTTCTAATACGTAGACATATTATATATTTGTTAATGTTTTTTTTTCTAGGGTTTTTGAGTTAATTGAAAAATGTAACTATGGTAGTGGTCATTTATGAAGAATCCAGTCGAATAATCAGTATCATAATTCAATTCATTAGTATGAGAGCTAAATGTTATATTTAGGTTGGATTGATGGATATTAGGGTTTTGATGGGTTTTAATGGTTCACTATGTCTTTTGAAAAATTAAGGTTTGTTGAGGATATTTAAGTAACTCTTTAAGAGGGAAAAAACTACAAGAACAAAGAGGTGGAAGGGAGATTTTCTCTAAGAGAAATACGAGGTGCTGAAGCCACCCAAATGGTCTACCAAAATTCTAGCTCTTAGGTGGTAACACTTATCTTCGTTGATTTAGTTTTAGGAATTTTCTCACCTAGTTGGAAGTGCAATTTCATGGTATGTTGCTCATGTACAACACAAGGGAACTTTTTGACTGAAGCGCAAGGCAATACCATCTATTTAAACATTTCTATTGAATCTGCGTTTGTTTGGGCGCAAACATACCAAATATGCTCCTTTTGTTAGAAAGTTTTTAAGAACTTTATTTATGAATTCTTGATGATTAATACATATGTTAACTGTGAATCTTAATACTCTTGTTGTAAGTCCTCATCTTATTACCAGGAATAAGATTTTATTTTTGGCCAATCTACTGAATAAGTCCTCATCTTGTTTCTTTAACTATCTTCTTTCTACCTTGGTGATGGTAATTCCATAATCTATTGAATTATTTCTGTCCATTCACATTTCTACAAATAAAAAGCTGCCATTTTTCTTGTAAAAATTTGCAGCTATTGAAGGATGGATTATTTTGGTTACTGGAGTGCATGAGGAGGCACAGGAGGATGATTTACAAAATGCTTTCGGTGATTTCGGTGAGATAAAAAATTTGCATTTAAACCTTGATCGCCGCACTGGGTTTGTTAAAGTAAGTGGATGTTTCTTTCTTCTCCTTATTTTGCCTTCTAAATAACATAGAGAGAGTTTTTTTTTTGTACAAAAGCTTCTATTTAGGTGAAATCAATGTTAAGTTGAAGTATAAAAGATCAGTCTTGAGCTTTAAATGTTAATTTAGAACACCAAAACATTTGATGGATTGCTTTCATGTGAAGAATTAAGAAATAGGAAGTTTTTTTTCTTAAATTTACATTAACTGTATGTGTGGAAAGTCTTTGAAAAATTCGTTCCAAGAATGGAAAATCTTTTATTTAGAACAAATATATTAATGATTTGAATAATCTTAGGTGGTAAAACAGAAAGTCTTGCCCATGAACTATAATCTATAACCCATAAATGAATTAAAACTGCACTGAGAAAAGTGGCCTAGAAAGCTTGATTTTGTGTTAGATCATCACCAAAAATTTTCTAGAATCGGGTCCTGAGTTAGTAGTTAATGTGGATTTTCTATGTAGACCATCTTTAGTTCCCTTTCTTAAGTCTTAGGTCAGACATGGTAGATTTATTAGAATAACCTTCCATGTTGAGTGGGTTAGTTTATGGACCAATTAGAAAATTACAACATTGCAACACACATACGACATAGCTTGTGTATTCTTTGTCGCTATTGAGTATTTGCTCAAGATAGTTTACTGTGTTATTGGCTACTTATTCTTGTTGAAAAAGTTTGAAATACTTCTCTTCCAATGTGCTAAATCAAGCTGTTACTTGTCAAGGGTTATGCTCTGATAGAGTACGAGAAGTTTGAGGAGGCTCAGAATGCGATATCTGCAATGAATGGAACTGAAATTCTGACACAGATCATCAATGTTGATTGGGCCTTCTGCAACGGGCCCATCAAAAGGAAGAATATGAGGTTTGTCTTCATACATACATGCTGTGAAATTGTTGATGTGATTGGTTATCAAGAAGCGGAAATATCAGAAATTATAAAGAAATCTCTCCAATAATGATTACTGGTCTGCCCCAAGCCGTCATCAATCTAAGATTTGAATGCAGTGATTATAGATAGTTAAACAAAGTTTATGCCCTTAAATAAATCTTTTCATGTTGATCTGTTCTGAAACAGGTGGCATCATTATTTTGGGGCTTAATAAGCCTTAACTGCTGATCTGTATGCCCTAAATTTTTGAGATGTCTTGAATGTGCAAGTTATCGAGTAATTGAGGTGTGGCCTGTGCATTATGTGGCACAACTGGGTGGACAGGAACTTATTTACTATACTCGGTAGTAGTGGATGCTAGATGCTATCTTTTTTGATATCTTGATATGATTTATATGATTTGACTGCATGTGCACCTGGCTTGCTTGAGATATTGAACTGCTCTGAGGCTTATCTTTTATTTCTGTGTTTGGATTGGAATGACCTGTTGCTATTTAAAATTTTTCAGGTCAGGACGAGCACATCGTTCAAGGAGTCCTAGGAGGAGATACTAATGACCTGTGTTTTTTTAATTCCGAGCATATGGATTTCATTGAGGGGTTTGATATTAGTATTTGTGGAGGAAGATTACAATTGATGCATGTTTTGAATGGGTTATTGGCTCGTGTCTGCTGAGATTTCATTTCTGTACCTTCCAGTTGTGTGGCAATTCGGCACAAATTTACATTTGTAACATTTAAGCTTAGTGATCTTGTTTATTTGATGATTTGGAGATTTTTACCCATTTAGTAGTGAGATCATAGCTTGCAATTTCATTGTAAACTAGTTGCCGAATGTGGATGCTGATTGGATGCTTGTGGCACTTGAGTTTTCCAGCGGATTTAATCCCCCTCTATTTTGATCAAATACATTTGGCAAAGTGACAAGTCGAAGGGATGAGAATTCTTGATCTTATGTGTTGGATAGATCTGCAAGTGTATGTATAAAATGAATTCTCCTACGACCATTTGGAATTGGAGTACGATATCCTCTTACCAAGCTCAATTCAATTTAAAATTATCAAATTCGAGTGGGTCTCAATACCGATAAATACGTTAGAATTTCAACTATAATTCTAGAACCCTAGCTCACACTGTTGCGCATAAAAATAAAATTTCCATCTCACGGTAGAACGACACAGGGTGCTTGATTACATATGCATGCCAAAAGGAGCAGACTCCGGTAGAAAACCAATTCGTCTCGACAAATCCACAGACTTTGATACGACATGATTCAGGAAACTCGATATGATATATATAGGACGTGTAACTTCAGATATTAGCCAGACGTGATGAAAATGGTGTCCGCACCTTAATTGTTTGATGTTATACCTGAGAAGACCTTAGTTTGATTGACAACCATGTCATTGTCAGACGAAGAATATAATGATTTCAGGATGGCATATTCTTGTTTGGTAGATTGAGGAAGTAAATTGGGAAGATGCGACTTGCTTAAACCCGATGATTGCTGGGTAATACAAATCAATGCGATGGAAAAGCACTTGTTTTTATGAATCATTATCAATATCAATTCTCGAACGAAATAAGATGCTATATAATATTCACCTTATGCAGTTATTCTTGATTGATTTTGCTATAATGTTTCTACACGTGAACAGTTGAAAGGTATGGCTTTTCCAGAGACTCCCCTATGCGCTGTATTATTTTCCTATACAAGCTGTTTAACTTTTTTTTTTTTTCTTCTTTTGATTTTCCTTGGGTGTTTCTGTCCTCAATTTCCACAACAAGGCAAAAACAAGAAGGATATGGATGTTGCTGTCTCGGATTTGTTAACTGTACAGTATTGTTGATTTTTGTTTGTTGTTTGTTCAGGTGTCTGTTGCTGACAAAGTCCTCTAATTTGTAAGGTGGTATTATGTTTTTTTTTTTCTTCTCTTCTTTCACGATGCCACAGCAGTCCAAAAATTTGTTATGCATGAGCTTGCAGGAGTGCCAATGACGCGTGACCATGCCCACTTTGTGTCCTCAACTCGTCGCATTTCTGCCAACTGCCATTATACTTTAAGGTGAGCGACCTCATCATTTTTTATATACTCTTCATAATTCCAACTTCAAATATTCATGTTCAGTTATTTTATAAATTGCATCTCAGAAAACTAATTTTATCTCGAAGATTGCAAAATAGTGCAGATTGATTATGCACTTCTCTGAGTTAGTCCATCTTTCATTTTCTGAGGTGGTTTTGCTATGTTCTTGGAACCTCCTCAATAATGGAACTTGTAAAATTTATAATATACTAGTAAAGGAATCAGCAAAAACTGATAAATATAAATTTTCGCTTACTCTGCCATCTCTTAGCTCGAAGACCACTGAATCATCAGCAAACGGTATTGGTCTTGTTGATGCCACCTGTGAATTATTTGAAATTCCAGCATTAGTTTCATCATATCACTAATTTTTACTAATTATCACATGTTCATGCTAACCTTTGGGTTGCAGTTACTGTCGAGATCATTTAAGTTTTCTGCATCCTTCTCCAGGCTAGCTGACATTTCTTTATCTATACAAACTTCTTCGTTAGCATCTACCACCGCCACTTGTCTTCGACCTTTCTTTCTTAAATATGGGTAGCCACAGTTTTTCCATTTCCATGTCATCTGGTCCATATACCTTATGTATACCTTTCCATCAGAACCAACCAAAAAAATTTGATTGCCTTCAAAGCATGGGCTAGGAGAAGTGATCAAGGATACACCTTTATCAGGTGTTCCATGTTCAATCCAATTCCAGCCTTCACCTGTGTTCCATTGATATTCAACAAGTCCACCTTCTTCCGACAGCATAAATAGTGAGCCTGTGAGTGATAGAGATGATGACCTCATAGCAGTACCCGGCATTCTTGATAGAATTAAATGTGGAGACTGATAATGCTCATGCCACAGTTCTGTCACTTTGTTGTACTGATATAGCCGGCCATTCCTTCCAGTGACGAATATTATATTTTCCCTAAACAATTCCTGGTCTACTATGCTTGCTACCTTGGTATTTGGAGGGTTCTGACAGTTTTTCCATTTAAACTTCCTTAGGGCAACCTGTCAGCAATTTGAGTCATTAGCCAGCATCAAAATATGGATCTGATCTTCATATACAAATGAAAGAACGCCTTTATTATTTCCCAGCCCTTTTGATGAGTAAGTTATCAGACAGATACGTATATTGTTTTAGTTGGTTTTTGCTACTTACTGTAAACTGTAGTAAACTTCCATTTTTGCTCACAAAGAAGAGTGCATCTTCTGCTGTAACTTTCAAAGCTTTACCTGGAATTCTGTCCCATGGAGGTCCTCCAGTCACTCGCTTTCCTTTCCTCATGGCAGTGCAGTTTAACCATGCAAGGTCATTTCCACTTCTCTCTCTGATAAGCAAACTACCATATGTGTCAACCAAAAATAAACTTCCATTATAGTTTCCTAGCGCACCTTTCAGAGGTGTTGAGTGATCATGCCTCAGCCAAAGCCACACATTTTCAGTGTTAAGGTATTCAAAAGCCAAGCCACCATCTGTTATCAGGAAAAATGATTTGCTCCCATGCATCACTCGTAGGCGAAAGTTAGAATTAATCCAATTTTCTGGAAAATTATATTCCTCCGAAGATTTGATTAGTTCACTGGCACCTGCAGACAAGTAATCTTGTTGTGCTTGGTTTCCTTTTCTCCTTCTTGTCACTGATCTTGTAACTCCTGAATCATTAGGTTCATCTTTTATGCCAGTGATGCAATGTGAGGGTCCCCGTTCTTCTTTGCAATACTCTGCATTCCATCCTTCAGTCTCTGGTGCATCTAATATTGACCATACATATTTAGCTGATGCTTTTCTTCGGACATTGACTTGATGATTAGGACCTGCATTTTCCCCACCTAATCCTGGTAGATGCAACTCAGCCAGTCTACCATCATCCAGAGCAAATATTATTCTGCCAAACTGAAGTTGCAGCCCAGCAATTCCTTTAGCAGCTTTTGCATGTGGGGGATGCCTATGACTTAACCATGCGTCAGAAATTTGATTCTCTAGAGCAATACCTGTCTTTGTGTGAAAAACTTATTTTCAGGATGCAAAACTTTTCTTCATATAGCAGAAATTTGTAGCTGGCACATGAAGTTAGAATTTGTTTCTAAAGAATGGCTACTTTACGCACCTGAATGTTTTGGCATTCGATATTCAAAAATGGATCCAGCAGATGTGGTGAAAAATAATGAAAAATTTTTACTTGATTCATCTTGTAAAACTGGTGTAATGGAAGTCATTTGGTGATTTTCCGGAATTCCATGGGTAATCCATTTCCACTTCCTTTGCTGTAATCGCCTCTCTACCAATTGCCCTGCCTGTATACAAAATATTGCAAGAGTGTGGTATATCTTCAAGAACTACATTGTAACGAAATTTACACCTTTGGCTTTGTGAAGGATCTTTTTATTTCCTACATTATTTAACTTTTTGCAACTTTTATGTATAGCAAGTGTAATCCATGTCCATTCTATACATCCAATGACTCTCAAAAAGTTTGTTGTTGCCTATTAAAACTTAAAATTGTGGCAAGTACAATGCACTGCCCAATTGTTATTATATGGTTCTACATTCATACAATTGTTTATTTGTTTTTATATACTCCAGTGGCATAAAGTTTCCTAGTCAACACTTTACATGATTTGTGATAGTTATGGAAGTTTTAACATGTGCAGATGTGATACCTTCGACAAAAGAAATAGAGAACTGGAGTACTCTCCACTTATCCCATTAATGGTGTACCCTCTTGATGGTAACAGTAAAGCATCTTCCCCTGTTCCTTCTGTCCATATATGCTTCTTCCATGATGGCTTGGAGCTCTTGTCATATTCATATAGATTCCCTGTTGAGCTGCATTGTAGTATCATATTTAGCATGATCCTTTTGATATCTAATAATATACTTTCATACACGTGGCTTCCTTATTCACCCTCATTGATAGGGGAGCAACATTTTTTGAAACTCTCAAGTTAATTGAAATATGCTCTTCTATAATTTCGACACTTTGATTGATAGTTTATTTACTAAATTCTTTTCTTCTGGTCAGACCATTTGTTTTTCAAAATTCTAGAACGAAATTGACTAATTGACAGTTGATTCTTAATTAGATGCATCCCCAAGAATTGAATTACAGTTTTCGAGTTGAATTGATATTGGGCAGAATGCAGTCATATTTACTGAACATATAGTCATGCAGCATAGTATGCCTCCAGAGTGGAAGAGTGAGATCACCTTATGGTATATACTACTTCCGGTCTAATGCTACCAGCATCAGCAATTGCTGCAACATTTCCTCCTGGTGGTCGTCCATGATGTACCCATCTGTTCTATGTTTATAGCAAATGTCCAAGTGAAGATTAGATCTTCCCGTCAGCATCTACATTGTAAATAGAGACTGAAATTCAAAAAACAAGGCACTAGTTTAGCCACAGCTTTGCCTAAGTACGAAATATTACCTTGGAGGCTCAACCTCGGTTAGTTCTAATAATTGTCCCTTCTTTGTGCAGAAATAAATTCTCCTGGTAAGCAAATCAGCAAAATCAGTGTAATAACTTCAGTTTATGCTGTAAGGGGACATGATACACTCCTCTGGTACACAGTTCATAAATGAAATTCTAAAACTGAAAGTTTGCACTCACAATCCGTCATGAGAAACAGCACCAGACTTTATTAGAATCGCAGAATTTTGTTCTGCCTCTTTATTTGTGCTTGAATCAGGAGTTGGAGTGAACGCAATCCAAACTGGCTGTGCATTTTCATTGAGTTGCATCTTGAAACAAAAAGAGAAACAAATATCAGTTTTGCAGTTGCAGTGTAACGTAAACCCATTCCTATCCTGATAATAATTTTGCTATGGAATAGGCATTAGCATTAAAGTCAGATTGCATTTTTTTGTTGGCACATTTGTCTAACAGAACACAAAAAAAGTACCAACTATGATTTAATTTCAGTTTCTACTATTACTTACTAACGATTTGAACTAGGATTATTCATTACAAAATAAGTTTGATCTCTGTGGTAAAGCAAACTATTGTTGAGGAAAAACAAGTTAACGTAGAAGGAGTCAAGCTCTTTTGGTCAACATGTATGGTGTAAGTATAACATAGCTTTGTCTATTCCGAAATACAACGCGTGGAAACGGGAAAATAAAAAGTTAGAAATAGCAAATACCGAAAGGCAAAAGCTGTTTTAGGCTAATCTTTGAACTGATGTTTCTTCATCTTCTCTAAATTCGCAAATTAGGCAACTAGAAAATTAGTACTACCTGATATAGAATTCCTGCTTCTGAAAGAGCAAGAATTGTCTGATTGACAATAAAGACACAGATTGCATAACCTGCTGCTATTGATAAATCATGGGGTGCTATCACCCACTGTACTCCATTCCAGAACCTCTCATAGATAGACCCACTTTCACCTGTGACCCAAATGGATGTCTCGGACATTCTAGTCAAAGAAATTCTCTTTCTCTGGGGCAGGAAAATCTTAGAATCATCCTCCGCTCCTCCTCCTCCTTCACCATCCTTCTTATTCAAGCTCTCAATTTGCCTGGAAACATCATCTTCTCTTTCAAAGCGCTTTTCTTTATTTTCTGTTATTTGATCAATTGAACCCACTTTAGTACAGTTATCATTAACACAAGAGACTAGGTCATAAGGAAGTTCCACTTCAACCCAGGTGTTGGATTGCTCTTGGAACTCCCAAAAACGATCAGTTTTCTGCTTGAATTGTCGATCGCTGTGTTGTACATAGTTATGTAGGAAACAAGAAGCAGAACCAAGAATCAAATCGGAGCTCCATGACATGGGGAGGAGCCAGAAGATAAGTACAAAATGGAACAAAGACATGGCTGCATGAGAGAACCTAATAAGAGGACCAGATATAACAGAAATCCTTCAAAACTGAGATATGCAGATGGTGTCATGTACATGTTTTGGTTGGTCTTTTGTACCTTCTGTGGTGCCCCATATAGGACCATATAAGAAAAGGCTCTTAAACTTGTTAAAGAACTTGACCATCAATTTTGGAAACAAACCAGCTCTTTCCTGGCCTTAGGACCATATGAAGGACAGGGAGAGAGGACTGAGGGGTCCATAAATGAAAAATGGGAAGCTGGTGCAAATGGCCAAATATAGACTTACCTTTGATTTTAACTACCATATATATAGCATTTGTCAAAGGCAGTGAAATGTTGTTGTAGTTGCTTCAATTGCTCTGTGTTTTTGTGCAAGATACACATTTCTTGAAGCTAGAATACTGTTAATGCTTTTCTTACCTAATTCATATGACTTCTGTGCCAATTTTTTTTTTTACTGAACATTTTTTTTTTTTTTTGTTATTATGGGCTATATACTGTCAATTGTTGATTTGCTTTTCTAAAGTTTGTTTCTTTATTGGGATTCCTGCACTAATCTCCATCACAGGGAATAGATTCAATGCATAACATGTTGCATTCAGATGAATTCCTTCTGTCAGCTGGAAGGAAGATCAGATGATACTGTAATCCTGGCCGTCCAATCAACCAAGATGTAATCCATGGGGTGAGAAGTCATTAACTCTGTAGGTAAATTTCTTTTCTTTTTTAATATATTATGACTGAATTTATAGAAGCTGATGTAATATGCCACTGATTTTTTTATATGGAGTCGTTGCTCATCAACCAAGACTTTTTGAAAAGACATAACCCAAGTGGGAACTCACTTCTATTTATTTCCAGAATTATCAGTAGAATTAATAGGCAATGGATCCCATGCTTATGATCCTCTGTGGCCCACATACGTCCTTCATGCATCTTTTGACACGTGTACATCTCCTTCGGTTCCGGATTCAAACCCAAACCTGCAATGAGTGCTTACACATCAATTTGACCACAGCCATTCGATTTTGAATTCTCTTCAATAAGATCAATGGCTTTCATTTGCTGGATGCCAACTGTGGAGGCCCGCAACAAGATTGCTGTGAAGTCAAAAGGCCTCTTGAAAGAAACATGCAGTAGGTCCCACATCCATTTGTTTATTATCTGTGGAATCTTTGGATCGGCCAGGTGCAAGGATTCAAAGAATCTTCGGTTAAAGATTCTAATCTCCTCATGAGATGAAAAGAGCTTAGTTGGCTTTTATAAAATGTGGCTTGATCCTAATGCGGTGTTAATATGTTATATTATGACTTGAATAATTGTTCCTCTCTTTCTCTTTTCCTGTCACTTTAGAGAAAAAAAATTTCCATTTTCATCTGTTATTTTAAATTTTTTTAAAAAGTATTAATTATTTTTTAAATTTTCTACTAATTTAACAGATCTATCTCTTAACTAAAGGTTAAATATTTAATGAAAAGATAATTTAATCAAGAAAAGTGTAGACTTGATAAAAGGGGTTTAATTGGGTTTTCACTTTTTAATTATATTTATTAAAATTTTATTTAGTAAATGATAATTTATAATATTTCCATCTTTGGCCCGTTAATATAGATTTATTTCCATTTTTACACAAATTAAGAAAAACTACTTAATTAATTTAAACAATTAACATATTAGATATTACTTTCAATAAAAAATTGAATGGAAAATAAGAGTATATGATAGAGAATTAAAAAATTAATTTTATTTTTAAAAAGAAAAATAGACTATATATTAATTATGCCAAGTGAAATGCTGACTTGACTTACCGTAACGTCCATTCACGTTATTGACTTTGCAGATTGCCCAAACCTCACGAAACAAACCCTAGTTCATAACTACGTTACATATTTATATTTCAACTGCGTTAAAATTGGGATATATACTAATTAATGAAAAAAACTTAATCTATATTAAATTCGTTAGCTATAGCCTGTAGGGTGGTGGTTGACATTTAAAGACTAATCAAATTGAATTTTTAACTACTCTCAAGATGAAATTCCAAATATTCAAACTTTAAATTCTTAATTTACTATTCATTTTCGCTAATTCAATGGCTTGTTAATGAAAAAATTTCTTTCTTCTAATAAGGATAAACTATCTAATTTTTCAAAATTCAATTTTTTTTCCCTTAAGTTTTATATATATTTTAAAATATCAAATTATCACTCCAAAAATTTTTTATAATTTATTTTTAGTCCTTGAATTTCATACTAAGTTTTCACAAATAGCCATATTAGCATCTCAATTTTACTTTTATTTAAAAAATAATTTTTTTATTGATTATTATTGTTGTTTTTAACTAACCTCATTAATGACGTCTTTAAGTTTCCAATTTTGAAAATTTTTGGTCTAATTAGTGAAAAGGTTGTTGGTTGGTAGGGTTGATCAATTTCCCTTTAACCAAGGCAATGAAACTCCAATTCAGTAATGGGTTGAAAATTGAAATCCCATTTGTCTGAAGTAAAATTAGGATCAAGTGGTCACGTATTACTGATTTCTTAGTAATTTAATTACTATATTATACAGTTGCGGAACCAAAAATCAAATTTAGGGCAAAAGAAATTTTTTCAAAAAAATTTTAGGGAGACTGAATAAAAAAAATAAGTTCTCAAGGCAAAAATAGAAAAAATATTTAAAATTTTTTTAATGTTACTCTTATTTACATTAGATATAATAATTATTTTTATAAGTTATAAAAATTACTTTTATTTTTATTGTAATTTAAGAGATTTAATTATTTTCTTAATTCCGTGTAAATATTTTTGACGACTTATATTTTGAAAGAAAGAATAATTAAAGGAGTTTAGCGAAAATATCTAAATAAAAATAAAGTTACAACAAAATAAAAGCCAAAAAGTATAGTAAAAAAATTAAAAAGTGTCAAAATATCAAAACCTAAATGGATAGAAAGCTAACCTAATCTAAAATATCTTATTAAAAGTCTTGGCCCATTTACCCTTTTAGATTAAATTCGATGTTTGGGCCAACTTCAAACTATAGCATGATCTAAAGATTTCCTGCTTGGTGCTCTGAAGTAAAAATTTTCCTGTATATGATGATAAGTTTTGATTTAATAAATTAAATTCATTTCAGTAAACTAAATATTTTGTTCGTATCAAACTTGGAAACATAAAATTTCATATGCATTTCAGTAAATCTGCTATGAAGAGAGCAGAAATGAAAACAAATGATTCATACAGTCGACCCACCTAATCAGAAGTCATTGTTTGTTTTTCAGTCAATCTGCTTCAAGCAAGGAGCCATTATTACACAAAGTATAATTTTCCTTGGACTTAAAAAACATAATGAAAAAGGTAATATAGCAGCAGTTTTATCAGTCAAGACTACAGCTAATTTGGCTACAATTTCAGTTTGAGTGGTACAAAGTTAGAACCAAAAATGACTAAATAGTACTTGTGAACTAGAAATTAATGAACAGAAGCAATGGCAGCATCTAACTTCAAAAACCAATGCTGCACAAAACTAAGAAATGTTCTAAGGACTGCATAAATTCCTAAGGTCATCTTCCTTTGCATACCAGCTTGGTATAATCCTTGAAGCATAAGGATACAAATCCTTATAAGAATTTCTTATAGTCCCTTCCGCCACTCCGGTAGCCAGCGATATATCTACATATCAAACCATATAACAGGACTCTGCTATATATACCCATTAATACAGAAATGATGTAACTTTAAGCATATTAAGTTTAAGTTGTATTTCTAAAATTCTTACCTTTTAGAAGTTTCTTGTCGTCGGAGAGTTGAGTTATCATGTAAATTATTGCTGCTGCTATCGATATTGGGCTTCGCCTGTATATTATAGTGTATCAGTAAAATCATATAAAAAAGATACAATTTGGTTGTTATTGGAGAATGAAACCTTTTTATCTTACCTTATATCAAGCTCTTCAGATTTCTGCACAGATTCTTGAGCTGCTTTAACTGCTTGATTGTTCATCCCAAGATGAGAACAAAACCTTCTCTGAAAATTCTTATAGTAAGATTAATACTGAAGGCTAAATTTAAAAAAATTAATCAAAAAAGAAAAATTGATTCACCAGAAAGTCTCCAGCATGGATAGTTCCCATTTCCATTGATTGACCCAGCTCTACTTCCAGTTGCTTGACAATATACTCCTTTGCGCGGCCAATCTCCTTCTTTGTGGCTCCATTAGCTACTGAACATATTTCTAATACATAGAAATTAAGTTAAAGATTCGGAGACTGTCGAAAGGCATATATTACAGCAAAAGATTATATGATGGAAAGCTCTACCTTTGACAGTGCGAGGTTTATCCTCCTGTCTACAAGCAATGTAAAGGCAAGCAGCCAAGATTGCATCTTGATTCCTTCCTCTCAGAGGCTTTTGATCTTCTACTTTCTTATAGATTTCATTAGCTCGATCCTTCAATTACAGAAATATCAGCAAATCTAATAATTACTTATTTCAGTGAAGAGTATAGATTCTTAATTATCACTTAGACGATTAATTACTCAAACTAAATATTTTCCTTTCCCCCAAAAACTACTAATCACTGTTAAACTTTCTTAAGGTAAACTGAATTCTCCATACCTTTATCGTTGCAACAAGGCCCAGCCTGAAAAATTTAAATGTGTGAATTACATTTTGCAGCTTCTTTAATTTTATATATAATAATTAACTTTGGAAGATAAAAGCAGCAGATAGGTTGCTTACTTTCTCAAGAAACAAACGGAAATTAAATACACGAATACGGATAAAGAAACGAAACGAACCTATCAGACATTGTAGCTATAGTCTTAAAGGCTTGAATAAGAGAACGGTCAGGGTTGGAACCACGATTCTGCCACCGGCCTAAAGAAGTGGTTAGGAAATCACCAGAAGCTCCGGTAGGCTTAGAAATAACGGTGGAAAGACCACCGTCAGCGAGAAGAGGATTTGAAGGGCCGCCGACACGGACAGGGTCGTTATCGGTGGACTCGTTTGCAAAAGTCCTCCACTCAGATGTCTCGTCTATGGAATGAGCCTCTAAGACGAGGCCGCATTCGGAGCAGACTGTGTCGCCGGCGGAATGGTCGAAGACGACCTCCGTAGGACGCTTACAGTCCGGACAGTACGTGTCAGCCATAAGGAAGTTCGGTGGTAGTTGTGAATTTTGATCATTATCTAGTGTAAAATTGTTTTCTGGCTCGCCAAATAAGCTTGTATGAATTTTTAATTTTATTTTTATTTTTCTAATAGTGTGATTTTGCGGTTATGTTTATCCTTGTTTGGGATGTGAAGTTACTTATGACTGACAGAGAGTAGTGTAAATCCTTCATGATCCTGTCTTCTGCTAATTTAACCGTTTATCTTATTTTGTTTTGTCCGTTTTTAGTGTAATGTGGGCCTGTCTGCGGAAAGCTATAACCTGCTTTGCGGATAAGATATAGAAATGGTGGGGCCCTCCAACTCTGACTATGGCGAGAGTCAGACTCTAGAATTAGGGAGGCCGAACAAAATTTTTAAAACTAAAGGGGTCAATTAAAGAAAAAAAGAAATTTTTAGGGAAAATTAAATATTTTTTTTTTATGTTTTAGGGCCTCGCCCTTTACCAACCTCATTCTAGAAGTAAACCCAATCTTAACAAGCCAACCAGCCCAACCGGAAACTAATGGGTTGATTCAAATCGGATTACCCGAATCCGATTAATTTTTTGGACTTACCCGTATGTGCTCTATAAGACCCTGAAAGGCTGACACGGAGAAAAACAACGCACGCAAAGCGAAAACCCTAGGACCAACTACAACAATAGGTTCAAACGCCGATGATCAAAAACCAGTTGCAGAGGCAATGGATTCTAGCCTACAGATTCTAAAGCGAGCTCTCCTTTCTTTTACAGAAAATGTAAAAATTGAAGAATACAAGAATTTTATATGCTCTCCGCTATCGATCAATGTTCTATTGAACATAGTGACTGTAGGAGCGAAAGGGCACTTCTTGGAAGAGCTACTCAGGTTTTGGGGCTCAAAAAGTATAGAGAAACCAATGAAAAGTATTTGAAGCTAGAAGCTGTTTGGATAACAATCCATCTAACGATGGAGGTCCTTATTTGCTTATGTCTAACGCGGCTTTTGTTAATCAAAAACTAGTTTGAAGCCTTCTTTAAGAGACGTTGTTACGAATTTTTACAAAGCTGATGTCAAATACCTTGATTTTGACAACAATTTACTTTCTATTCTTTTATATTTCCTCTTTTAATATTTGATTCTTTGTGCATAAGAATTGCATGAAGTGATTTTTCTGAAAAAAGGCTTGAACTTTAATTTCTATTTGGTTAGGCTGAAGAAGCAGCAAAAGAAGTGAATTTCTGGTTGCAAAATGCAACTAAAGGGCTAATCAAATCCGTTCTCACCAAAAGAAATTCAATAGCGATAATTATTAAGTCTACAATTCAATCATTAGAGTCAACTTATTTTTGTTTTTCAATTAGAGAATGTTTTTTTTTTTTTTTTTTTTTTGAAGAGATCACTTAAAATCATGATAACCTTTTTGATAAAATGTAAACAATAATAAATTTTTGAACTATCAAATCAGACAATCTAAAATTAGGCAATTGACTTATGATTTTCTATAATTATTGTCAAATAAAAATCTAATAAAAATGAAGTTTAGCTTTGTAAACATATAATTATTAATATTGTTAAAAGGAGGGTTGACAGTTGAAAGGTCTGTATAACAATTAAAAACTACATGAACGAGCAACTTGCATGTCATTCTCATTCATTCATTCATAAAACACATAGCTCGCATTTATTTCCCTTACTTGCCAACTGTACATGTCCATATCTTTCAGACACCTACCCATTAAAATCTCTCCATCTATCTCTTCTTCTTTTACCATTCTTAATTGATAATTTTCCATTCAGAGCAGGGGCAGCATTTATGATTTAGTTGTTTGGTGATTGTTGTTTTATGTTTCATCAGTCATCACTAGCTGCCCAATACTCTTCAAAGAATTTTTTGTTATATAAGGCATATATGTTCTTTCCATTTTCTCTTATTCTTCACGTAACAGCCCAGTTTTTGTAATTGGCCAGAAATAATGGAGATAGAGGCGGCAAGCAGTAGTTATAGCACTAAAACTGATAGTCTTAGCACCAATGGTGCTGCAGGTGGTGGTGCTGGTAGTGGCAATATCAGTTATCAGAATAATGAGGGCCTTGGCCGTGGAGATGAAAGAGGGACATATTTGGTTTGGGAGAATTTAACTGTGGTTTTGCCAAAATTTGGAAATGGACCCACGAAGAGGTTGCTTCAAGGGCTTAGTGGGTTTGCTGAACCTGGAAAAATTATGGCCATTATGGGTCCTTCTGGGTCTGGAAAATCCACCCTTCTCGATTCACTTGCAGGTATATTTTATGATTTTCCTCCGTCTCTTCCGTGCAAAACATGGGTTTTTTGTTCTTCATTTTGTCTGTTTGTTCGTTCAGTTGTTAAGTATATTTGAGTTTGTCCTTGATTGTGTTTTGAGATTATGTTCTAGTTTCCGCATTTTGCACTTCTTAGACAGAATTTTTCTGCTAGAAATTTTCAATACATTCAATTGTAAAAAATAGTGTCAAGCCAAGGATCCATGTGAATGGATTATCATCTTTGTCACTTAGCATGGAACGAGTCCATTTTAAAATTAGTGTGAACTTTTCTGTGCAGAGCATTAATTGCTACATATTTCAAAATTTGTGGGGTTGATGTTGGTTAGCTTAATTAATCAATTTAGTTAATCTAATATCAGGGTACGTCTGATTGAATCCCACTAATAATTCAAATTGAAAAGTTTATAGGGTTAGAGAGGAGGATGCCTTTATGGTGTTTATTTCATACGGTACCATACCTACAAGCAAACAATTGACTAGCATTTATGTATTGAAGGAGAGGCATGGCCACGACATACCAGATAGTTTTTTTTTTTTTTTTTTCTGATTACTAAAATGCCCTCTATGTTCTGATCCAAAACTTCTATTGTTTGGCATGGCCAGCTAAAACCAAATAATTATTAAAAGTTAAATGCTTTGGTTCAAGCAGGGACCAGTGGGATGTGGCCTATCCTGACCACTGAGTACCTGATGAAAATTACTTACCACCAGCAGCTTGGTAGCTTAATCTCATGTCTTTTTGTCTTCCCGTTCAGTTTTTAATTCCCTAATTTGCTTTAGGAAGTTATAAGTATATTGGTGAGGCTATTTCTAGAATTCATGGCATTGATACGGGATGTGTGGACGGTGTTGTAGTTGAATGAATTAATTGTTGCTTTAAATTATTCTTTTATGGGAGTCTTTAAGTCGGGCCAAAGATGTATATTGTCTAACTTTTCAACAATTTTTGCAACCGACATATTTAGTCAATTTTGGCTGGTTTGCCTTGTGTATTTTTTAGTCAAATGTCCCCACTTCAAGAAGAGCTGGCAATAAAATAAAATAAAAAAAACTCTTTTTTGGTTACTTTTAAGGCTTTATGGTTAGAATGTTAGTGAGCTATACAGTGGTAGACGATAGTCATTCCTTTAAATTTATCATAAATGCGCAAAATCGGTAGGATCTGGACCTGCGACCTTCAAAAATAAAAAGAAAGAAAGAGAGTGAGATATCATGCATAGATTATATCAGAGGTGAAATATCATGCATTATTTTTACTAGTGGGTAGCTCTATAAATGATATAAAATTTTGAGTTACTTATTCTTCTTTTGGTCACAGGTAGACTCTCCAGAAATGTCATAATGACTGGAAATGTTCTTTTTAATGGAAAGAAGAAGAGGTCGAATGCTGGTGTTGTAAGTACCACTACAGGCAGATTTTTAAGTATTATATCCACATATGAAATTTTATTAATTCCAAGCTGAAAAGACTACAGAAAAGTAATCAGAAGTGTGGTTTTAGTAGCTCAATTGAATGTATTACTCATAATATTTTTTTAATGTTAAATTTCAGGCTTACGTAACACAAGAGGATGTATTGTTAGGAACTCTTACAGTGAGAGAAACCATTACTTATTCGGCAAATTTGAGGTTTCCAACTTCCATGACCAAAGAAGAGATTGCTGATGTTGTAGAGAGTACAATCATGGAAATGGGTCTGCAAGATTGTGCTGATCGTCTGATTGGAAACTGGCATTTGAGAGGCATAAGTGGTGGTGAAAAGAAGAGACTAAGCGTTGCACTGGAAATCCTCACAAGGCCGCGGCTCTTGTTTCTTGACGAACCTACCAGTGGCCTTGACAGTGCATCGGCTTTCTTTGTAATTCAAACTCTTAGAAATATAGCTCGTGATGGAAGGACAGTTATCTCTTCAATTCACCAGCCAAGTAGTGAAGTATTTGCACTCTTTGATGATCTTTTCCTACTATCTGGAGGTGAAACTGTTTACTTTGGAGATGCAAAGATGGCTGTGGAGGTATGAAACAGTTACTGAAAAAAATCATGGCTTTACAATTTAACATCTTGATATTAGCGCCATCTTTAGTCTATCCTTATAAGAGGCAAACACTCTTCAAAGTCTTAAAACTTTTCAAAATTTTCCCATTTGTTATGTAAGCTGTTGATTTTATTGATATATAAATATGATAATGCTGAAATTGATTCATTAATCTCTAATTTGAGTGTTGATTTTCACAGTTCTTTGCTGAAGCTGGTTTTCCATGTCCAAGTAGAAGGAATCCTTCTGATCACTTCTTACGTTGTATAAATTCAGACTTTGATACAGTAACTGCCACGCTAAAAGGATCCCAGAGAATTCGTGTATGTATCAATTCCAGGTCTTTTGGTGATATTTGAGTAGCAATTCTTTCCATTAGTCCATGGTTGTTGCAATATGTGCTATTAATCTTTCTTGGTATCTCTTTTGGTAAAATAATATTATCAGCAAGCCGATGCTGAACACCCTGTGGCAAGCTCTTCCAAGTTCAAAATTGAAATCCTCAATCCTTCACACCAATTTATTGGCAACTGAGATTTTACCAATTGGTGATTTTCACGGCTCTAATAGGCCAACTTCTCACCTTACTTCATATAACTTAAATCGACAACATTTCCAAAACAATCAAATACTGGTTTTATAATTCCTTTTCTTTCAAAAACAGAGAGTTGCCTAAAATTTGGAACTTCTAGATATTTCCAGTTGTTGAACTCTTGATGCCCCTGGTAATGTGGAGTGGAAAAAAAGGATTGTTTAAAAGAACCCTACAACTCGGAATCTAGTGTTATTTTAAGTGGCGTTAAGATGAGCAGCTAACTCAATTTGGAATGTCTAGCCAGCACAATAATGCTCTCTCACACGTGGACACATGCACGAACACAGCACACGTGCATACAAGCTGCCTTCATTTTCCATCTTCAGCCATGGAATCACCTTTTACTCTTTTTTGAAGACATACTATATGCTTGAGTACAACCTGTCTGGCTTAATTATAGGATGTTCCAGCATCAGCAGATCCTTTGCTAAATATGGCAACGGCAGAGATCAAAGCAAGACTTGCTGAGAAATATAGGCGCTCAAACTATGCAGGAAGGGCAAAAGCCAGAATTAAGGAAATATCAGCCATTGTAAGCAATTGGAATTGAGCTTTTTGTAGTTTTAATCGTTTTCTTTTTTTAAAAACATTTAAATACTGCCTAGATTCTATTTTATAAATTTTGAGATGCTTTTCAAAAATGGATAATACTGTGCTAGTCTTGGCTATGTTTCCATGCTTGCTTTTGAAATTGAGAACCATAAGTTTCTCTTGCTTTAGCCCGTGCTGTATTGCACTACTAGAAACATTGAGAAACATAAGTTTCTCTTTCAACAAGTTTCAGGGTTACTGGCTACTTACAACCTGACAAGTAATAATGAATTTGGCATATTGACAACGTCCTGTAAAACAAAAAAGAAACTTCTATGAACATTGCTGATGTGAGAACTCTTTGATAGCAACATGGTTGATAGTCTTTTAAGTTGTGTTTTGGTTTATTTGAATACTGGATCTTCATTTTTCTAGGTACTCCTTAAGCTTTTTGTCTATGGCTTCTTTCTTGGTTTTCAGCACCTGATATGTTCTGGGCCATGTTCTATTGTTAGCTTGTAACCCCCTTTATTCTTTTGATGATATATTTCTTTTTTTTTTGGCTGATTAAGAAAAATGGTAAAAAAGCAACTGCCTTTTGAAATAGCATATGACTTATTCAAAACATCATTCAGGAAGGACTTGATATTGAAACAGAAAGTGGAAGTGAGGCAAGTTGGTTGAAGCAACTTTCAACATTGACCAAGAGATCTTTTGTGAACATGTCCAGAGATGTGGGATACTATTGGGCAAGGATAGCAATCTACATAATTGTTTCTATCTGTGTTGGTACTATCTATCATGATGTTGGATATGGCTATACTGCAATCTTGGCTAGGGTGGCCTGTGGTGGATTTATAACAGGCTTCATGACATTTATGTCTATTGGAGGCTTCCCATCCTTTATTGAAGAAATGAAGGTAATAATTAGATTATTATATAACCTGATTTTGGATAACACAAACCTGTTTGTTCCAGGTTGTTGATGCCTTTTCCTTTCCATAAAACAGATCTTTTATCGAGAAAAGCTTAATGGATATTATGGTGTTACAGTGTTTATCCTCTCCAACTACTTCTCTTCTTTCCCGTTCTTGCTCGCAATTGCGCTTTTATCTGGGACTATATGTTTTTTCTTGGTGAAATTTCGATCGGGATTTTCCCATTATGCATTCTTCTGCCTCAATATTTTCGCTTGCATTTCTGTTATAGAGAGCCTGATGATGGTTGTAGCTTCTTTAGTTCCGAACTTCTTAACTGGACTTGTTACTGGGGCCGGAATCATTGTAAGATCAAAATACTTTGAAGTCATCTATTAAGCTTATTATATATTTTCATCATATGGTGTCATCTAAACGGCATTTTAATCTTCTGTCACATCCACATAGGGAATCATGATGATGACCTCTGGCTTTTTCCGGTTGCTGCCTGATCTTCCCAAGCCATTCTGGCGCTACCCGGTTTCTTATATCAATTACGGAGCATGGGGACTTCAGGTGATTCTGAGATAAACTTATCAACTAATTACACTAAACTCTTTTATTAATCGATTGCTGTTGCCGAAACCACAGGGTGCCTACAAGAACGATTTCCTAGGCCTGGAGTTTGATGCTCTAGAGGGCGGGCCTAAACTGACTGGCGAATTCATCGTGACAAATATATTTGGAGTTCCATTAGATCATTCAAAATGGTGGGATTTATCAGTTATATTTCTTATTCTTCTATGTTATCGGATTCTCTTCTTCGTGGTTCTCAAGTTCAAGGAGAGAGCTTCACCAATAGTGAAGGACATATATTCAAAGAGAACTTTGCAAAAACTTGAAAGGAGGCCTTCTTTCAGGAAGTTAACATCTATTACTTCCATTTCCAAGAGGCACCAACCTCTCCATTCTCTATCTTCTCAAGAGGGTCTTAACTCTCCTCTCCACTAGAGGAAGCACTAAAGATAAAAAGCAACCTTTGTTCTTAACAGTACATTTTATGTAACTTACTATTATTTGAAATACAATGATACAAACAGATAAAGATGCAGAGATTTGCTTGAAGCTTCTTATTATAGAAAATAGCATAAATGAGATTGATTCTTGCATACATGAACTTTTGAACAGTCAGCCAAATAGTGTAGGTAAAGGTAAGAAAATATTTACTTCTCTATGAAAAAATAGAAAAGAAAAGAAATCTCTTTTTTATTTTCATTGTATGCATGAAATATTATCATCAATAATAATAGAAAGAAACTAATGGGTCCCATATACTTCTGGAATGCCATTATAGCTTATACCAAAACTATATACATACGCGGTTTCTAGCTGTCAAAAGGCTTGGCAAACCCTGTATTAATTGTCTTCTCTTCTTCCTGCCAACAGTACTATTTCTTTTTTTTTAAAATTATTGGCTTGTTAAGTATTAAAAAAAAAAAAAAGCAAAAGAAAAATGAATATTCCATGTCATCCCAAATCGTGATACCATAATACAATTGAGAACTGAAGGTATGTACTGTATATAACTGTTTTGTATTTCAAAGTTTTAAATACATCGCTCTCGGAGTTACTATCATGTCCAATCCTCCATGTGAATGCATTGATGGGAGAGACTTTGAAAACTTGTTCACCTGCTCACCTTAACTGGTTAGCTACTATTGCTCTCAATTTTCATTTCCTGCAGTTTTCTTTAAAATATATATTAATTAATTTGTAGATCTAAAATTTTAAATAGAAAGAAGGGATTATGAAATAGGAAAAAATTAATAATTTCATACGTCAAATGATAATTAATATATAATATCACGAGAGGTTTTCATTAATTATCATCTATTATTCCTTAATATACAAATTAAGTTATGTTGGATTATGTTTCAACATTTTTATCATTTTCCCTTTCAATAAATATATGCAAATGCATGACACAGCAGGTTCAAAGGATCACCATAAATAAAAACATGGCCAGCTAGCAAAAGTTTGGTGAGGTTTATATTCTGAAATTGGCATATATTTATATGTATATATATATAATTTTTCTATATTTTTAAGGATCAATACGTACTTTTCATAATTTTTTTCTTTTAAAAAAGGTTTTTTTTTGGGATGGCGAAAGCCCTTCAGCCCCTATGGAGCTCCGCCCCTCCATACTGCAATTGAATGCTAATTTTCACAGCAAACAGATATTAATGAGAAAACTTTTCAAAAGTACTTTATAGTGGCAACTGTCCAATCTTCGATAAGGATTATGCAAAGAGATATTTCCAAACTCAGTGTAAAATAAAAAATTACATAATATTAAATTTAAAGTGCCAAACTAATTGAAGAGTTAGTTTGCAGTTGGACTGGTACAAAATAATAATATTTAGAATCTTTTTTTTTTTCCCTTAATTGTGGTTAATGAATATATATATACATATATATATTGAGTACGAAATGAATGATTTGCATGCAAGATTGCTACTGATCATGTCAAAAATACTAGAAACGGTAATAAAATATGGTTGAGGAAGATTAAGAAAAAAAAAGGAAAGAAAATGGAAAAGGTTTACAATATCTATTTGTCTTTCTAAACTCTGCAACTAATTTAAGAAGCTATAATGATAGATAGATCTGGTTTGGTCGTGATAGTTATTATCCAAGTAAATTAACTTCATTACTACCTTCTCAGCTCTCACCAGTGACCAACTTCCCTTCTATATATTCACTTCTCTCTTCTGTCTATAGTGCTACAAGTTTGTTCACTATACTTACTATACTTGAGTATTCCTTTTCTACTTAATTATAATCCATACACCAAAAAAAAAAAGGACCCATCTTGCTTTTTTTCTTTTTCATAAGTTGTCTTTCAGAATCAAGAATTTTGGCTGGACATAATGGAGATAGAGCAAGTTACTAGCTGTAATGGCGGCGGCAGCGGCAGCGGCGGAAGTGGTGGTGCAGATGTGGAGGTAGGTATAACAAGAGGAGAAGGATCTATGTACTTGGTATGGGAAGATTTAACAGTAGTGCTACCAAATTTTAGTAAAGGACCTACAAGAAGGTTGCTTAATGGACTTAATGGATATGCAGAGCCTGGTAAAATCATGGCTATTATGGGTCCTTCTGGTTCTGGAAAATCCACTCTTCTGGATGCATTAGCAGGTTTCAACCTTGCCTCTCTCTTTCTTTCTTCATTTCATGTTCTCACAGATACGGAACCATTAATCATATTGATTAACTATTGAGAAAGATTTTTTGTTTTCTAATCATTTGATAATTACTTATAACTTCATTAAAATTCATTAATTATCAAAACAGGAAGATCTCGAGTTTGAAGCTCAATAAAATCTAAATTAACTAAATATATTTTAGTTCAATAATATTACAATCATTTTCAAAAATTGAAAAATATCTAGTGAAAATCCTGAATCGAGACCAAATTCAATATTGTAAAAAAGTTCCACCCAATTGGTGGTTAAGAAACAAAAACAGCATTGTAGGTTTAATTGCTTCACAAAAATTGCATGTTCTTGAATCCTAAATACGTAGTGTTTATATCATATATAAGTTGATAATACCATAAAACAATAAGGACTGTTAATTATTATTATTTCAAATAATCTTAGAAAATCATATTTAAATATCTATTATTTAAAATTTTTATGATCCCAAAAAAGAATTAACCTTGATGAGTGATTTAGAAATTAGAAAATATTCTAACTCAATAGCCAGTGGCTTTGCTGGTCCCTCATAACATAATTTTTGAGTTTGCATTTAGTGGTCTGATAGAAGATGTGTGGCTCTGGAGCTCAGGATTTAATGCAATTGGTGAGGTTGGAAAAATTCTCACTTACAACTTTAGATGTTTGATTTGGGAGTGGTGTATAAATCCAATAGCTGACTGACACCTCCACTTACAGTTTTTGCATGCATTGGTTTTTTATTTTATTAGAAAATTTATTGAAGAATATATATTATAATTTAAATTTAATCAATTCTCCTGTATCTAGTGAAGAATATTTAAGTTTTGCATGCATGATTTTATTTTATTTTTTTAAAATTTTTTATCCATAAATTTCAGTACATTTAATTCTATTTGGTTTCTTTTTATTTTTATATGCCAATTGAATTACCTTTACTTTACGACGCTGCTAACAAATATATGTTGGAAGAATTTTTAATTATTTACAGCGGACGAAAGGAGATTATGCCACGTGGCCTCCCCATAACCTCTACCGTATTTAAAGCCTTAATAGTATATGTATGGAGTCATTATCAGAGTATTTATTATTATTTAATAATAATAAATTTATCCACCCAACCAATCCCATATTTTCATGGGACTAGTCAGTCTTTTCTATTCATTCTTGCTTTCCATTAGTCAAACTCTTCTAGTGAGGCCCACATTATTCCAACTCCTTAATGGTAATTAATGATAATCAATTGCTTAATTCTTTTTTTTTTTTTTTTGTTGTCAGGTTGTAATATTTGAAAATTAATTAAAAAATATTAAAAATTTTTAATTACCAGTGCATGTGCATATGCTTTCTCCATCTCGTTACAGAAAATTTTTATAAACAAAAATTCTTTTTGCGCTAGAATTCATAGAAGGAAGTATCACATGATAATATAGAAATTAATATTAAATATTGCAGGTAGACTCTCAGGAAATGTTATCATGACTGGAAATGTTTTGGTTAATGGAAAGAACAAGAGAATGGGCTATGGTGATGTTGTAAGTTATTTAAATTTTTCTTAATTAATTAATTAATTAATTTAGGATTCTAAAATTCATGATTTAAAATTTTAAAGGATCAACTATGTTTTTTTTTTTGCAATAATTCAGGCTTATGTAACTCAAGAAAATACATTGTTGGGAACTCTAAGTGTTAGAGAAACCCTGACTTTCTCCGCCCATTTAAGGCTTCCAAGCAGCATGAGCAGAGAAGAGATTGAAGGCATTGTAGAAGGAACAATTGTGGAATTGGGTCTTCAAGAATGTGCAGATAGGCTGATTGGAAACTGGCATTTGAGAGGAATAAGTGGTGGAGAGAAGAAAAGATTGAGCATTGCGCTTGAAATTCTAATAAGGCCAAATCTTTTGTTTCTTGATGAACCTACAAGTGGACTTGACAGTGCCTCTGCTTTCTTTGTAGTACAAACTCTTAGAAATATAGCTCGCGATGGGAGAACAGTTATCTCTTCGATTCATCAGCCCAGTGGTGAAGTTTTTGCACTCTTTGATGATCTTTTCTTGTTATCTGGTGGCGATGCTATTTATTTTGGAGAAGCAAAACTTGCAGTAGAGGTCAAAGTTTTTATTTTCTTTTGTTTTTCTTAATATATAAATAAATTAACTGCTTAGTTAACTTTTTTTTTTTTTCCAATCTTGCAGTTTTTTGCTGAAGCTGGATTCCCCTGTCCGAGTAGAAGAAATCCTTCTGATCATTTTTTACGGTGTATTAATTCAGATTTTGATCATGTAACTGCAACTCTTATTGGGTCTCAGAGAGTAAGTGCAGTTTTCACTAATTCTTTTTTGGATTTTTGGTTTACATTGAGCTTCCAACTCACAACTTGACAATTCTAGTATGAGAAAAATACGTTGTTAAAAGAGCTTTACGTCGCTTCTGACCTGAGCATGGAGACATGTGCAAACTTAAAAAAAAAAGAAAAAAGAAATGCCTAATGTATTAGAATTTGATTTCTGGTTTTCACAGTTCCAGGAAATTCGAATATCATCAGATTCTTTGGCACATTTACCAACAGCCGAGATCAAAACGGTTCTAATTAAGAAATACAGGTCCTCCAGCTATGGAGCAAGGTCAAAAGCCAGAATTAAAGAGATCTTAGCTACTGTAAGCATCTTCATATAGCACTTGCTATGTGTATATAAAATTAATTAACCCTGTGAATTGTTTGTTGATGAGCATGAATTCCGTGCTGCAGAAAGGGCTTGAGATTACTAAAAAGGGGGAAAACCAGGCAAATTGGTGGAAGCAACTTTCGACATTGACAGAGAGATCTTTCATTAACATGTGGAGAGATATAGGGTATTACCGGGTAAGGATATGTATATATATAGCCTTATCTCTTTCTGTTGGCACTGTCTTTTACGATGTCGGAAGAAGTTACACTTCAATCTTAGCTCGTGGAGCTTGTGGAGGATTCATATCAGGATTTATGACTTTCATGTCCATTGGAGGCTTCCCTTCCTTCATTGAAGAACTCAAGGTAATTTCCATTTTTTTTTTCTTTTTCTCATATAGATCTTTCATTAATCAGGATTTTTCTTGTTTTGCTGTTTAAGCAGGTATTTTATAAAGAAAGGCTGAACGGGCATTATGGGGTTGGAGTATACATTCTGTCAAATTTCCTCTCTTCGTTTCCGTACTTGTCTGTGATGTCCATTGCTACTGCAAGTATTACGTTTTACATGGGGAAATTTAGACCTGAATTTTCACATTTTGTGTATAACTGCGTTGACCTTACCACCAGCATAGCAACAGTAGAGAGCTGCATGATGACCATAGCTTCGCTCGTTCCTAATTTCTTAATGGGACTCATTGTTGGAGCTGGATATATAGTTAAGAAGAAACTTTTTTTCACATGTACAAACCTTTCATAACTTTTTTCACAAAATTTGTTACATCTTTAATGTTTGTTTTCAGGGAATCCTGATGATGACTTCTGGGTTCTTCCGTATGGTGCCTGATCTTCCCAAGGTCTTTTGGCGATACCCGATTTCTTATATCAATTTTGGAGCATGGGGCTTGCAGGTAGTTTCACAACAGCAGTTCCTGTAATTTCCTCTAAATATTGTTTACATAACATTGATCTGCTCAGAATAAAACATCAATGAAATTCACCTACGTGTTACATTAACAATTCGACATATTTTCATTCACCATAGCTATAATGAAAATGCAGGGAGCATACAAGAATGACTTGATTGGGATAGAGTTTGATCCTTTAGTACCGGGTAGCCCGAAACTGAAAGGTGAAGTTATTCTCACAACCATGCTCGGCATTAGAGTTGATTATTCAAAATGGTGGGACATAGTTGCTATTGTGGTGATTCTCATAGCATTCAGACTTCTCTTTTATGCCATTCTCAAATTCAAGGAGAGAACTTTGCCTGTGTTCCGTAAGCTATATTCCCGGAGAACTATAAAACATATGAAGAAGAGGCCATCTTTCAGGAAAAATTCACCCTTCCCTTCTCTGAGGCACCAACCTCTCCATTCTCTGTCTTCTCAGGAGGGTCTCAACTCTCCGATTCACTAGCAGCAACACCAAATTAAACATATTACAGTTACATTCAAACTCTATATTGGTATTACAAAAATACATGTTAAGGAGCGAAATTCAAACAAATATTCAAGTACTATCTTCTCTTTTCTCATTTTTGGCAATCAGAAAAATGTGTTCATGGTCTGGAATTGACACGCATGCATGCAAAAATATTTTCAGATATCGGATTACCACAAACAGTGCATGGTTATGCTGGAAAAAAAAAAAATCATACTGCAGTAAAATAGGGTCCAGTATAGAAAAGAATATTTTCTATCAAACGGATACATTTGAACCCACATTTGAGCTGTAATATCTCAATTTCATATAAAAGCAATAAAACAAACCTGAATTTTACGCACAGTCAATCCATTAGTTCATCTGCATCTTCTGTCTATCAATTTCAAGAAAGTGGTAAGCCACTGCCTATCAAGTATCAACAAAAAGTAGTTTCGTCAGATACCATATTGGCCACAAAGAGGAACCATCCTAATCCTTTTTCAAAACAGAGAAATAAACAAAACACAAGCAATTAAGTACATGCACAATGAGAGATAGTGATTACTATCTTCATATGTATGATACTAGAAAGCACCAACATACATACAATTGATCTCTCCTGCCACCCAAAAATGATAACAGAATGTATCTGTCATCTCTGAGATGGGAGAGCAAAACATATTCATCATTTTATGACAAAAACAAAAGCCCATACTGAAATAATAATATCAGAACTGCAAGTAAAGAGGAAAACTTATATTGTATGTGTCATAATTTCTTAGACATTTCAGTCTGAATAAGAACTCTGAAAAAATTTACTATGCTTTCAGTATAAACAGGGAAACCAGTTCAGCAATACTGAAGTGAGCTAACTTACATCATCAATAAAAACCAGAAATCCAATACCAAGAAACTCTGTCAATAGATCATCAGGCTTGTGCCACAGCATTACATTTCATAAATAGAAATCAACTTCTCTTTTTTTTCTCTCTTTTAAAGAAAATTGGAGTTTACAAATCAATTAATTCATCTGTCAGTTCTAATTTAATACTAACCAAAATTACAAATAGAATGCTAAACTTGGATTAATCTCCCAACTTCACAGATAGTCAGATAGTTAATGTTTGATCTCATTGGACACCCCATGTTCAACACGATTATCAAACCCATGATAAGGAACCTCAAACATGGGCCTAGGAATTGGACGCCCACCAAAATCCTCAGGAAAAATTTCAAAGTCAGGTCCAAAGTTAAACTTGACCACACAATTTGGTTGATTTGGAAGGGTGTACATTGAAGCAGCAGGGAAGTAACGACCACCACATAAATCCTTGAATGCAACGCCTTGACATACCCCATTTCTGAAGAAAGATATCTCACTTCCTGCATGGCAGAACAGTAATTCCTTAAAAAGGCAAATAATGGCATCCAAATGTGAAGCATAGATTACATATTAGCTTCCCCAAGTTACAGAAAGGATCAACCATGCTTGCTAAGAAAATTTCAACAAAATACTCATAGAATCCAACACAAAGACATAATTATTTCATCAACATATTGGTTAAGGCTACAACTCCAAATTCAAGCACGATTCAACTCCTCAGCTAGATGCCCCCAGCATCCAAGACAAGTACAACAGAAGCAAGGCTACACTTAACTTGCAGAAACCACTTTCCAGCGCAAGAAAGTGCAGACAAATGTATATATCATAGGAAAAATTTAAAATGTACTATCATCAGATAGTACATTACTTTGGCAGTCAGATTGAAAAAATATAGTTTTTATGTGTTGATAGAATTTATATTGAGTAGATCTCTAGTGATCTGAGAGGAGAGAGAGAAAATCGAGTCAAACCCAGCATACATTCATCTTTCTAGGCATTCACAACAACCCTAATCAAACTTCATGATTAATTTAGCAGATTTAGCTCACCATGCAAAACCTTGAATAGTTCAGCTGACAGCTACAATCAGTTTTTGTCACTT
This sequence comes from Jatropha curcas, assembly GCF_041381405.1. Taxonomy (NCBI): domain Eukaryota; kingdom Viridiplantae; phylum Streptophyta; class Magnoliopsida; order Malpighiales; family Euphorbiaceae; genus Jatropha; species Jatropha curcas. The sequence continues at coordinate 1,262,868 of NC_143160.1, read as the reverse complement.
CAGAATTAGTTTCTAACATGATAGACAACTCTTCCATTGCCTTACCATTCATTCCTAATACAAGTAAGATACAGTCCATTCTTTATATTTATATAATATATAGTTAGTTGAATATTATGCATAAAACATCATTAGTTCAACCAGTTATTTACAAATGCGTATTTCAGATAAAGTTGAAGGGAAGGAGCAAATGCACAGAGATGAGAACGCTTCACATTCTCTTTGAATAAAAAGCTTAAGCAGATTTGAGAACAATTGTGATGGTTTGTTTTGATTGATATTTATGATGTCACAAACAAGTAATCTCATTAGATGGCAATACCAGGGGGATAGTATCCTGGAAAACAAAAGCATTTTATTAAAATGAAAGATGGGTCTAAAATCACTCTAACACCCCTTGCAAAGCAAATGAAGTCACATCCATTCGCTAAGCTGCAACCAACTTCATTCTCTAGATTCAGTCATGCGAAGTACTCACCTGTACAACTACTTGTTGGCTCTCAAATTTTAAGAATGTAATAGAAATTTGCCAAGTCGAAGAAACTTTACAAGGAAGTGAACCTCAGAGGCTGTGATTCATACAAAAAAGTTCGTTTCTTTTTCTAAACACTAAACACTTATTGCGACTGACACTGTCATCCCTAAGTATAAGTGCAAATATTAAGGGAATCTCCATCCCATACATGCCATAAGCTTATCTAGTTTACTGCAAGAATCCTCCTGCTTTTAGGGATAAAAGTTTTGAACATTTTCATTTGCATCTCCTTTGCAATTAGAGATTCACCATTGTGACTAACATATTATTCAGGATGGTAAAAAAACAACATTATCTACCACAATATTCACAATGATGGAAAATACAGAAGTAAAACTAACAGTCGGGATACTTCACTTAATCCTAGAATGTTCTTGTTCAGCTCAAAACAAATGCAGTACTATCAAGCCACTAAAAGCACCCAGAATAAAGGAATAGCTTAAGAAATGATAACACTATCATTATGCTGCAATATCTTCAAATGTAACAACTGCTGCGCAGGTCATATAACAACACACATACTAAAGAACAAGCAATACTGAAACAAAACGATGCTAAGTTATAAACAATAAAAACATGAACTCACCAGGTATGATCTTAGGAGGATCCTCCTTAGCATCTGGAGCACAGACATACCTCTGCCCTTTATACCAAACCAAATGTGGTGGCTTAGGAGCATATAATGAACCTTCCGGTAAATTAATATAAAACCCAATAACATCCCCTTCCTTATACCCTTCCTCCCCATACTTTTCTCTCAATGCCTTGTGCACTTTACTCCCATCAATATCTCTATACCCAAAACTGTTCCCATCGTATCCAACTGGCGCCTGCAGGTCCCCTTTCTCTGTTGACCATCCAAGACGAGTGTGCCCTGTCTCTCCCAAACTCGCCACTTTAATCTCAAAGTACCATGCCCCTTCGCAAACACCTCTAGTGGCTCTCACCATTCTATACCCTTTTGTACTTCCAGCACTCAATCTGTCTTCGCTCAATTCCACTTTCTCAGCTTTGTATACTTTGGATAAGCAAATTTTCATGTCTGGGGTATCGTCACTTTTATCTGGGAATCTGGGGACAGGGGTTATCAAAACTGTATCTTCAGCAGGAGTATTCTGGGGATTAGGCTTGGTTTTCTTCTTGCCTTTACGGGTAGATCTCGTTACCCACACATTGTTGTTGTTCTTTTTCTTAGATTTCTTTTTCGTTGTTGCTTGCGTTGTGGATGGAGTCTTAATTTCGCTCGACACAACATTGCCATTGTTGTTCTCGTCAATGGTAGTGGGTTCTTCTTCTCGTTGCTGTTGGGTCAGAGATGAGAGTTGCTTTTGCTTTTTGGGAGGTGGGTCTTCGTCTTCATCGTCGTCCTCATCTTCTTCTTCCTCCATATCCTCTACTTTGGGGGATTTAGTAGTGGGCTTTTCAGTGTCGTTGGAGGTGGTTGGGTCCGATTCAGAGAGACCAGATACAAACGGCTCTTGATTTTTGGTCGAGTCGCCGTTTTGAGAAGTTTCCGTGTCGTTTTGTGGTTCTTCTGTATCATTCCGATGTTCCGCAAGTTCAATGGCGGTAGTGGCAGCGGGTGAAGGATCCCCATGGCTAGTGGGTTTTTCTTCATCGTCATCTTCTTCTTCTTCTCGGTAGGTGGCTTGAAGGGAGTCCATGCGAGGGGCTTCGAAATGGGGATTGTTTTGATTGAGATTAGAAAGCGCGAGTATTGCTCAGGCTTTGATTTGATTACAGAGAGAAAAAAAATAGGAGTAACTCGCGTCGGAACGGGAAGAAGAATTGGGTTTCAGAAAAATTAATTTGGGCTTTTTATGTCTAATTAGGCTTCTGTTCTGCAGGCTTTTATGTCTGATTGGGCTTCTGTTCTTCGGGCTAATAAATCTGATTGGGCTTCTGAATAGGGCCATGTAAAGGGGCTCACTGGAAGATTAATCCAACCCATTATTACATTACTGACAGCTAACTCCGATGCAGCGTAAACCGTTACAATTTTATTGGCACATCAAGAAAGACTTATTCAACGTGTTAGCTTTATTGATTGACCCCAAGCCACCAAATGAACGCGTTGACACCAAACCAACCAACCGCAATTTCCGCAGTCCAACATAACATGCCAAAAACAAAAATTAAAGAGTTAAGTCTCCTCATAAAGAAATTCGTTTACTTTTTCTATCTTCTTCTTTCCACTTTCTTTCTTGGGTTGCTGTTACAAATTGAAAATTCTATATTACAGCCATAGTATAGCAAGCATATATTGTTGGGTAAGATCTGGACTTAGCAAAAAAAAAATCAAATCTGTCTTCCTATTATTTATACACGTATACTCTTTTTATTTTAAAATAAATATCGTCTTTCATCTTTTATTTAATAGTATCGTATTCATAATTTTAAAACTCCATTAATTTTTTTTTAATCTATCCTTATTTATTTATTTATTTATTATTCTACTTATAATATTATTGTCTCTCAATTACTCCTTTAATTTAATTGGAGGGCAAAATAAATATTTTATAAACTAATTTTTTTGTAAAATATAGACCGCTAATTGCTTTCTAGTCATGTACCACTTTAAATTAAAGGAATATATTTTTATATTCAGACTGAAAATGCAGAAATGGTAGTCATTGTAATATTATGATTTTGATGTAAATGTCAATTGGTTATTGGTCAATATGCACCAAAAGAAAAATTCAAATTAAATATGCTAATTGAGTTGTTACTTGCAAAAACTATTCACGTAATCAAATCGACGTTGACATATATGTAAAACCAAGTAAATAAATTTTATTTACAATATGAATTCATTTATCAAATTAAAAACTATTTATAGTTATTTCATAAATTAAATTTTATTAAACTCATACTCAAAAATACTAAAAGAAAAAAAAAATAAATTATGGTCATTGGACTGTTACCGGCCAATGGTCAAAGTCCCACGCGCGGAAGGGAACTGGGAAGGTCAGTTGCATGTTTCTGCTTTGTCATTGATATAATCAGTCGCAATCTCTATGTTCACTTGCTGTTACATGTCACAGTCACCGTCCTATCGGCGAAAAACACGTCTGTCAACTCCGGGACCATCCTCCAACGCGTATGGAGTCGAACTTTCTACATGATTTACACAAATTACTCATATGAATTCACTTTAATTTTTATCAAAACAATTAAATATAAAAAAATATTTCAAACTTCTTGTAATTTGTTTCAATAAAGAATTTGTTTTATTATTTTTTATTTATTTAAATATAATCATCTAATTGTTTTATAGACTATTAAATGAGCAAAACTCGATAATCTTAAACATGATTTTTGTCCTATAATTCGAAATTTTGAATTCCATTGAATTTTTCCTCCTTTATTTCTTAATTTTGATTTGATATTCATTCCATTGAATTTTTTTTTTTTTAAAAAATGGAAAATGCTAATCATATGCTAATCCTAGTCATATTGTTTTTTTATTCAAAAGAATAAAGAATAAGGATGAAAGACTTATGAACAAAATTTAATTCTCCTGGTTTATCCTTTATATATGATTTGACATTCATCAAATTTGCTTTTTTCTAAATAGGCAAAACGTTAATCACATTGTTTTCAACTCAAAAGAGTAAAGAATAAATAATAAAGATAAAATATTATTACTTACAATTTGTGACTCATTTGATAAACTCTCGAGTTCAATTTCTACTAAATGCATCTGCTGAAACGAATGATGAAATTTAACTATGACTAAACTCCCAGTTTGATTATGGCTTAGTTGGGTTAGTTAACAACACACCTATTGAAATCTATTTCAAAGTTTATAAGCCCTACCAAATATTATTCTATTTGTAACTTTTTACTTAAAAGACAAATTTTTACCAAGTTAAAAATTAAATCAAATTTGATTGAAATTTATTAAATTTAAGATCCTCTATATTTTTTTCTCGATATTAAACTCTTGAATTTTTTATTTTTATTAAAATTAAATTATTATTTTTAATGATAATTTTCATGTGTAATGTTACTATTGAACTTATTCTTTGTAGTAACACAAGAGTTGAATCTCGAGAAATAAAAATTTAAAAACTTAATAAGTAAAATTAAATAAATTCATTAACTTATTATTATTATTATTTTTTGTCATCTAATAGCCATTCTATTACTATATCCTCCACGCTTTACGGTGGGCCGAACATTTATTTATTTATTTATTTTTTGTAAGTTCGGTCGTTGGTGGGCTCACTTAAATCTGTCATTGTCTCTCTCTCTGTATCTAAAATATTTACTTATTTGTTTAGCACCAAGTAAATCTCCCCTCTCCCTTTGGACATGACTTCAGAGTTCCAACTACTCTTCTCTCTAATGGCATTCTTGTGTCATTTCCAGCATTTCTAACGCCTTATCAGAGCCTTAGAACCTTCTTCTCCAATGAGCCGCTCAATCATGGCTCCTTGCAAGCTCAATTCCACTGTATTCATCAATCTCTTTGCACATCTCTATATATACGTCTGTAGCGTGTTTATGAAATTCTATTTATGCATTTGTGTCCGAGGCTTTGAAATATGTCTTTTGTTGACTTTTATTGTCAGTTAGCATGAGCTGTGGATCTGTTTAATATTGAATGGTTTCAATATCCGGTAGTTGTTGTCAATTGCGTCAGTTTGTGCATTTTATCCTTGAAAATCTATTTGCGCACTTGATAAATACTGCTTAATTGCAGAGGCGGTGCTGTCTTGGAGTATAGTGTCTTTATTTCTTAGAACCAAATTTTGAAACTCGTGAAGTGAAGTGGAAAAATTTGATGGTTTGAGAATATTGGGTTCAGGTTTTGGCTGATAAAGTGGTTTTTCTTTCTGGAGGATGGTTGGAGTATTTGAGACATGCTAATTCTTTCCTATGTGAGAATTATGAACAACTTATTTTTTCTTGATGATTTATTGCATTTATATTTATTTCTCAAATGATCTGGGGCTTCCTCGAATTCCATAATTCCACTAACCCGATTTGTACGAATGGTCAAAAAACCTTATAGGTGGCCTTTGAGAGATTCGTATTCTGAATTTGGTATGGTTTTGAAGACTTAACTTTTGATTATTTTAAGCTTGGTTGTAATTTCCCACGTATTTTAATACAATGAATTGTGGATATTAAAATGTCATGGGTAAATGATTAACTTGAGCATTGTTTGGTTAGCACAACTAAAGTTCTTTAATGTACTTGATGTTCTTTTCATTCCTCCATTTTCCCACTTCCCATAACTTTATTTAATTCTTCTTCCTCTATTTCCTGGTGTTCATTGTTTTGATGACTAGTCTATTAACTTTTTGTTTTCTGTTTGATAGGATTCTTATGGAAATGGAGATGTGAGTTTTTCTTGTTCACAGTTAAATAATTCACTTCCTATCTTACATTCTGAGAAGGCAGCACAGAATGGAAATGGAGATGTGAGTTTTTCATGTTCACAGCTAGATAATTCACTTTCTGAGAAGGAAGTGCAGGAGCTTCTTCAACAGACTCCTATTCAGGGAACTGATGAACATCTTATAGAGTTCTCAGAGGCACTAAGAAGTATAGTCAAATTTGTTTTTTGAACATACACATTCCTTTACTGAAACTATATGCCACAGTTATGAATCTGACATGCCATTTTACACATTAGCTGTTGCAAAGACATTGAGACGAGTGGCTGAAGGAAAAGCTTTTGCTCAAGCTGAGGCTGCTGAATGGAAGCGTAGATATGAATTGGAGAGGGAAAGAAATCAGCGGCTGCAGCGTAAAGGTTTCTAATAGTTAAATAAACATGCATAAATGGCATATTAGTTTTCATGCAGTAGGTATCTTATTCATTGCCTACAATTATGTTGAAAACAAGTTTTCATGAATAAGTCTAGGAGTCATGTGTTGAACATTTTTCTATTCGCTCATGATCTGGCCTGGTTGACCTAGCACAGGACCCGATATTGAAGGCTGACCTTTTTTTGAAAGATATATGTTTCAGAATAGAATCCAGTGCATGATTTGAAATCATGTAATGTTCTATATTAACCCTGAACACCAACAGAACAAGGCATGAGATTTTTAGAATCTTCACTAGGAAAATGAAAATTTTGATCTCTCATTTAATTTTGGCATGCTCTTAAATTTAGGGGCATTGAACATATTTTCTTCAATACTGTCTCCTTTGCTCCTTGCTTTGCTCTCCGTCATTTGGCAGATATGATTGTCACTTTTTATTTACTTTTTGGCTGCTAAATTTCTGCACCTTGTGAAAAACAAAACGGAGATACTGGAAAACGTTTCCTAATCTAAGAATGTATTATGCTATTGGATTTTGATTTTAGTTTTTTTTCACTCATTTAAGTAGTGAACGATTGAAAGTTTGGCTTGGTAAGCTTACTAATTGAATTCAGACTCAGTATCATCAGATTATGGCTATTCCACTATCAGGGAAAAATATATCTGAAATGCTTCGAAGTTGGTGGACTCAGATTTCTATGTGTAATGCAATGGGAATCATAAAATTAATGCTCCCATATGCGTTGTTTGCTGGGAAGTCTGGGAAGAACAGAATAGGAGAGTCTTTGAAGGTACCTGCTTTTACTCACGTAGAATTGCTAGTTATATTTGTCCTTGAATAAAGAAGTGCATTTCTTTTTTCAAAAGATGCGGTTTCTTTTAGCATCAGAGTCAATTGTTTTGGAGTTAAAAATACTGAAACCCTTGGAGTATGTGCCACTTATTGGTTATTATAGGACTATGGGAATCCGGGTAACTTTGATATGTTTAGTTATTAAAGATTCTGAAGGTGGAATATGAGGTCTAAGGCAATTTCTAGGCTGTCCATAACTTGTCTGATGGTACGATCTGGGACCTCTTAGTGGATTGAAGTAGAGAATTTTGAGATGGAAGTCTAGTATATGAGCTGAGCAGGAGATTATCTAGTGTGTTTGATTGGCAAAATAGTTCCCTTCTTTGCTATTTGAGGTTCTGAACCCCAAGAAGCTGCTGGAGGTTTGTGATTGTAGAATAGGATACCTGCTTGAGGATATGTCACTAGGATAAAAATGCTACCAGATACCTTCCTCGTTTCCTTTTCCCTCTTTAGTTTTAGGACATACCTCCGCTGTTTCTACAAATTTTAATGGGATTTTGCTTGGTCCATGACTGATTATGAATTTAAGCTTCTAGGATAAGTTTGATTGAAGTGAAATTCTGTAAAAGTTGCGGGGGAGGAATTGTATTGGTGGTGTAAATTTCACGTCATGCTTCCTTAAGGATACTTGGTTGCTGATAATGTAGCTGAAGATTGGAGAACAGCACACCTTTCACAAGAATTACCTGGCACTATTAGAGTTCTTGTCATCAGCAGTTGAGAAGGAACCCATGGGATTCTGAGATCCTTTCAAGATGTAACCTCTTCAAGAAGGCCTTTTTCCATTGTTGTTAGTTTCTTTTTCCTGAATATTTTTGTTGGATATGAATGTCTGGGCATTGGTACAACAGTTTTTAATTTCAAACAGATGGAGGAAATTTGAGTCCTACAGCTTTGTAGAGATATACTCTTAGCCAATAAACCGTACCCTCGTCAGATTACCATAATATTCCATAACAAAGACAGGAAAGAAGGGAAGTCTAGTTCTTTCAAAATGGTGGTAGTCTCTTCGGTAAACTCTTCCACTTCTGCTTATGAAGCTTGATAGCAGCTTTGGTTGGGAAAGAGGTCTCATTTTGTTAAATCAACTGAAAACCAATGAAGTCTTTTACAGTCCCGAACTTTTTTGGTTCCTATGCATCTTAAGCTGATCATTTTGAATCTCTTCTTTCTGTGTGCATTGACATTTTCACGTTCTTCGAATTTTTCAATCTGTTTTGCACCCCTTTTTAAGTAGGAATTTGATGGCTTGTGCTGCAGAACATTTACCCAGGGAGTGCAATGGTGATTGTAACAAAGAGAGGACATTGAACTCAAAAAACCTGTTAGTTTCGAGTAATGGCACAAATGGACAATCTGAAGATTGTTGTACCAATGGGATTTGCTCTCATGAAGTTCTTCAAGATGGAGAGACTGACTCTGATCCCATGATGGTTAAGAGTAGGATTATGAGAAAGGTAAATTTTTCAGATGTGCATCTTTGTTGGCAAGCTACTTTATATATGATGCTTATAGTTTAATTGCATGTTGTCTAATTTTTCTAGGTTCACAACATTACATGTTTGGATGGTAACCCACTAGTCTTGGTAATATTATTGACATTTCTTAAGGTTACTCATGTCCTACTTAGGACCTACAGCACATTTTTGGAGAGCTTTTCTTTACTGCTTTTGTTGTTATTGTTATCTATAATGCTATTTCTAATTTGTTTTAGTGATTATATACATACATCCTCAAAAATTGACAAGAAATTCTGGCAATATCGTTCCTTATGAGTTGTAGTAATGAATTGAGAACTTTTCAAGTCGTGACAATTAACCATAATGTTTAATTTTCTCCCATTTTGCATTGTGAAACAGGCTTCTTTTAAACTTTCATGGTGCAGCAAAGGTGAAGATAGTGATCAGCACAAACATGAAGTTGTATCTTTTGCAAGAGGAAATATAACAACTGCAGAGCGCCACAGTAAACAGGTATTGCTTCTGCAAGGCTACATGTGAAGTTTTGTATCTAGTTCTAGTCATACTGTTATGGTATTATACGTGCACATAACTAACTATATCTGACTTATTTCGTATTTCCTGTGGAGAACTTTGATGCTTCTATTAGGAATCAGTTCCCTTGTATGTGTCTTACCAAATACTCCTTTTTTCGTTGCTCCAGATTTCTTTGAAGTGGGAATCTAAACCGCAGACTGTGCTTATCTTCACCAAACCAAATTCAATTTCTGTTCGAATTTTATGTTCAGCTATGCTGAGGTTTGCATAATATGATTGTTTTTTTTTTTTTTTTTTGTTTTACATTTTTCAATTCTGAAATGAGTTTCTCAATTTAGTTGCTTTCATTATTGTGTAGGTATTTGTAAATGATTTTACTGACCATGAACATGTATCTGTTAATAATGTACATTTCACGATGAAGTTCCTCAATGCTTTGGAAAATATTCTATAGAAAAGAGTTTTAATTGTGGTTTCTCGTGTTGCATTATTTTCATTTCTTTATCTGAAAAGAATATCTAAATTGTTCCAGAGCTCGTAGTTTGATATTAATAGTTCTTATCTACAAATGCTTGTGCAATTAAGCAAAAAATTTTCTGTGCCTAATTTTTCAATTTCCATTACCAGATGGTTGGAAGAAAATAAAAAGTTAAACATTTACGTGGAACCACGTGTGAGGGGTGAACTTCTGACAGAATCGTCTTACTTCAACTTTGTGAAAACATGGAAAGATGGTAAATTGCTACACAATCTTATAGCGAATCATTGATTTAACCAAGTGAATTTCACTACTGCTAATATAAACACTGTTTGAACTCAAATTTGTGGGACACAATATTTTGCTTTTTTATTTATGGATATTTCACTATGTATGAACTCGTTCGCAGACAAGGAAATTTCTCTACTGCACAAAAAAGTTGATCTTGTAGTTACTCTTGGTGGGGATGGTACTGTTCTTTGGGTATGTTCTTTCAGTTTGATCCACATCTGCCTTATTTTTATTTTGTGCTTCTCTTCCTTTCATCTGCCTTTGGAGAAGTTACTATCTGCCTTTTTTTACTTGCAGGCAGCATCTATGTTCAAAGGACCAGTTCCTCCCATTGTTCCGTTTTCTCTAGGTTCTCTTGGCTTTATGACACCGTTTCGTATCCTTAATATTTTCCAAAGAAGTTTAATTCCTCAAGTGGAAAAGAAATTCTCCATTGCTAATACTGGCTTCTCTTTTGCAGGAGTTACAATTGCTTTAAATATTTATTACCTTCTCTTTGTCTGAACTCAAAAAGTATCCTTTAACATTTTTTAGATAGTGAACATTACAGAGATTGCCTTGATTCAATTCTTAGGGGTCCAATTAATATAACATTGCGACATCGTTTACAATGCCATGTCATTAGAGATGCAGCAACAAATGAGGTTGAAACTGACGAGCCTATACTTGTTCTGAATGAGGTTACGATTGACCGTGGAATATCATCCTACCTCACAAATTTGGAATGCTATTGTGACAACTCCTTTGTCACATGTGTGCAAGGTGATGGGTTAATTTTATCAACAACATCGGGTAGCACTGCTTATTCATTGGCAGCTGGAGGATCGATGGTCCATCCACAGGTACATTACAATACAATATTTTCTTTAAATATCCTGTTGACCCTCCCATTCTTTGATGTGTCAGACTAGAATGTGCAGCCACGGCCCCACAACTATTAATTCACTTTTAAAGAAGCTTGATTTACCTATCTAAATTAGATCATATTTTATGTTGGTTTTCGTTTTATGTTAGTAAAACCTTATAAATGTTATATTCTGTAATTGCAGGTTCCAGGCATCCTCTTTACACCAATTTGTCCACATTCATTGTCTTTTCGGCCTCTGATATTACCTGAACATGTAACAGTAAGGGTACAAGTTCCTTTCAACAGTAGAAGCTCTGCTTGGGTATCATTTGATGGCAAGGACAGGAAACAGTTAGCAGCCGGCGATGCACTTGTGTGCAGCATGGCGCCTTGGCCTGTGCCTACAGCATGCCAAGTTGATTCCACCAATGACTTCTTGCGCAGCATTCACGAGGGCCTTCACTGGAACCTTAGAAAGACCCAATCTTTCGATGGCCCTGTGATAAATAATAATATTTAGTTTAATTTTTCAAGCAAATCTAGCTAGTATGCATTATAGAAGCGGAAATACATAAGAGTTTGAAATTTAGCAAAATTAGTCAACAATTATCTGCAGATGATGATGAAATCTGTTAGCAAGCCTTTGCAGATTTACAAGAGGTTCAGTCCTGGCTGAAAGAGAAGGACGCTTGGAGATGAAGGAGACCAACTTCAAGCTGAATCTGACAGTTGATGCTGCTGTGTGTGGTGCTGCCATGTTCTTAGTGATTCCTAATTGTTTCTTTTTAATATTAATTTCCTTATTAAGTGTAAGAGGTGTTTCTCTCCATGTGTATTTAAGTAGAGCAAGCCAGTAATAAAACTGTATGATTAAAATCCCAAATTTTTTTTTGTACTTGAAGCTCAAGAGTTGCAGATTCTCTCCAAGTCCTTCAATATAGGTAGAAGGAAGAAATATCACATCTAACCCTCAAAGTCAAACACTCATTTACTCCTGTTGTTTTATTTCCTTCCGTCTACTACTGTAGTTTTCTCCGGCAAGACTCTTCCCCTCAGGAAAAACTACAACTCAATTCTTGAGATTTTGCAAATTGCAAAATTTTAATATTACTTGTTAAATGAATTGATTGTTGTGATTTAAGTGCTGGGTTTTTTCACTTAGCATTGGGGAGATAGGTTCTGGTGCATGGGAGGCCGTTAGAATTAGGGTTAGAAGCTTGGTTTTATTAATAAAAGAAAAGGTTTTGATGATTTAAAAAAAGAAAAAAAAAAAACTATTTTCTGAATTTGACTGGGACTATGGAGTCAAACCATATGTATAGAGTTGAAAGTGCACATTAATGGTACCGTGTGTTATACGGGTCAATAAAACCTTTATTCCCATGCAAAGCAAAGGCTAATTAAGGGCTTTGCTTCCTTTTGCAAATACGAAAGATTCAACTATGCCTTGTATATCTATATTTTATTTCAGGAGATAATTTTTAATATTGTTTTTCCATTGATCAATAATTTAAAATAATCTTGAATTTTATATTCTTATATATTCTTGTAATAGTCATCTCACTTTGTCATTTAGATTAACTTTTAAGAAACTAGTTAAATATATCCAATAGGATCATTTTTTTTTTTATAACTACAACATAATTTTATTTTAAAAAAATACTTAATAATATTTTAAAATTCATTTAAGTTTACTTTCTTGGGAGTAAGGAAAAACTTTGCAATTAACACACAAATATACAAGAGAGAAACAAACAAATTTATGTAGCTTGTAATTTGAAAACTACTACAAATTTTGATTTGAAGGTTAAAATCATGAAAATTAAACATAATTCGATATGCCAAATCAGATATTTTTAAAATTTCAAACAAAATTATTTTTAATAAAAAAAATTTACAAATTGTATTAATGGCAGCCACATGGCTTCTAGGAAACCAAACGCAGTGAAAATTTCAAGCACTCCATAAACATGATCATCCATAAAGATTATCGCTTAAGTTATGGACTCTCCATTAAAATCTCATTAAATTGCACTGGTCCAACTAAAAACCTTCAAATCAAAGAATATTCACATGGTTAATTACCTGATTTCTTATATATTAAACCATCCATTTCCATTTCATTTCAGCTCTATCCTCCACAATGTCTTCTTCAAATGCCCAAAACTTGAATCTATTTCAAAACTTAACGCTTGGGATTTTATGGAAATCTATATTTATTATAGGCCTATCACTTCTCTTGTTCTACACATTCCTCTTTACCCACAAAACTGATTACCAATCTTCAAATACATTTCTCCCCTTTCAAATCAAATGGCCAAACCCATCATGTAATAACAGTATTATTACTGATATTTCTCTTACAAATATTAGCCACATTGGATTTGTGGTCGTAAGTTCTTTGCAGACATGGAAACACAGACATCCTTATACACAGACATGGTGGAGACCAAATGTAACTAGAGGGTATGTCTTTTTAGACAAAGAACCAACACAAGAATTCTTGCCTTGGCCTTTAACTTATCCTCCATACAAGATCAGTGAAGACATAACAAAATTAAGAGTCTACCCAAAACTTAGAAACCCAATTGAAGTTCGAATAGTACGTTCGATTTTAGATATGTATAGGGTAGGAGATAAAGATTTGAGATGGTTCATCATGTGTGATGATGATACTGTGTTTTTCACTGAAAACTTATTAGAGGTTTTGAGGAAGTATGATCATACTAAGTATGTTTATGTTGGAGGTAATTCTGAATGTGTGAAGTCTAATGCTGATTTCTCTTTTGATATGGGATTTGGTGGAGCTGGTTATGCTTTGAGTTATCCATTAGCGAAAGCTTTGGCAGCCAAATTAGATGCTTGCATTGAGAGATACCCTTACTTATATGTTAGTGATCATATGGCACAATCTTGTTTAGCTGACATGGGAGTTGCTATAAATCTTGAAAAAGGGATCCACCAGGTAAGATCAGCAGTCACATTTCTTCATCTTTCTCTATAATTGAAGGCCTAATTTGCATAAATTTATCTGATATTTGCAGATAGATCTTCATCATGACATATCAGGCCTTTTATCAGCTCACCCTCAATCACCTCTTCTTTCTCTCCACCATTTCGATTCTATAAATCCAATCTTTCCCTCCATGGATCGTTATGAAAGCGCAAGACACTTGATGAAAGCAGCAAACTTTGATCAATCTCGCCTGCTGCAACAAACTATCTGCTACCAAAGAGAAAGCAACTGGTCCTTCTCAGTCTCATGGGGCTATTCTACTCACATATACGAAAATATAATCCCGAGAAGCATTCTGCGTAAACCTCTCGAGACATTTAGGCCTTGGGCTAAAAATGATAAGCGACCATTCTTCATGTTTAACACTCGTCTTCTCAACAACGATCCATGTCAAGCTCCTCATGTGTTTTTCTTTGATTCTATAGAGTATACTGCTTCAGGTAATCGGATTTTGACTAGTTATATTAGAGCTTCGCCTCGTAACTTGCCGGCTTGTTCATTCGCTGGAAATCATTCTGCTGATTCCATCTCCAGAATTCAAGTTCTTTCTCCTGCGACAATTCGCAAGACAGTGAGTGTTCTTATTCAAATTACAATCTTTACTCTCTTTTTGCTTAAAATTTTCAGTTTCAGAGTTGTGATTGAGCTTGTGTGAATCGATATTACAGGCCGGTGTAATAGAATGCTGTGATGTAGAGTACAAGGTGGAGATAAATACTACAGAAATCAAGATAAGGCCTTGCGTGAAAGATGAAGTTCTTGCCTAATTACAGAGTAGAAAACAGAGAAAACAGAGGCATCAGTTTCATTTAATTCCAAATTTTTGAAACGATGGGTTATTTTGCTGTTAATGACAAAGGAAACGACAGTTAGTTTCGAATGGAACGACATGTAATGAAACGGAAGGCAAATCATTCAATACAAAAAAAAAAAAAAAAAAAAAAAAAAAAAAAAAAAAAAAAAAACTATAAACGACAGGTGCCTGTAACAATATATGTAAGTTCTAGGATTATAGCAATATAGCATAAGGCTCTACAATTTGTCAACCATTAATTTATTCTGCATTAAATGATCAATTCAAAGTCAACTTATAGTAATTTTTAGTATTCTTTTCTATCTCTTAATTCACATTTAAGCTTGTGGCACCTATAGTAGATTAATACTTCTAATAGGCTAATAGCATATAGGAAATCCCTTAAATATAAATTAAACGATCGAGAGAGTAATTAATTAAAAAATATTAATAATAAAATTTCATAATCAAGAAGATATTGATTGAGGTGGTATCCGGTAAGGATGAGAACATAAGTTTATCCTCGAGAAAGTAAATTTTAATAGAAGGGCCTAAAACCTTTATGCTCCAAGTCCCGGAGATTTGGAGGAACTGACTATGCTTTGAGTTACCCATTAGTTAAAGAATTGGCAAGTAAGTTAGATGATTGTTTTGAGAGATATCCTTATTTGTTTGTTAATGATCATATGGCACAATGTTGTTTAGCTGACACGGGAGTTGATTTAAACATTGAAAAGGGTTTGCACCAGGTAATTTTTCATTTTCTTATTCTTTCTTCTTCTTCTTCTTCTTCTTCTTCCTCCCTTTATCTTTGGCCCATATGGCACAATCTTGTTTAGCTGACATGGGAGTTGATTTGATACAGTGTCTTGCTTTTATAACTGCAGATAGATATGCGCGGTGACATATCAAGATTTTTATCAGCTCACCCACAGTCTTCTCTTCTAACTCTCCACCACTTGGACATTATAAATCCAAATTATGATCAATCTCGTGCAACAAACCATCTGCTACCAGAGAGAAAGCAACTGGTCTTTCTCTGTCTCATGGGGCTATTCTATGCATGTATATGAGAAAAGAATCCCCAGAAGTATTCTGCGTAAGCCACTTGAGACATTCAGGCCATTTTCGAAGGATGCTAAGCCGCCATTTTATATGTTCAATACTGGGCCAGTACTCAACAACGATCCATGTGAAACTCCTCATCTATTTTTCTTTGACTCTATAGAGTATTCTACTTCAGGTAATCAGATTTTGACAATTTATGTTAGAGCTTCACCTCGTAATTTGCAAACATGTTTGGTTACTGGAAACCATTCTGCTGATTTTATCGACAAAATTCAAGTTCTTTCTCCTGCGATGACCGGAAAGACGGTAAGCAGAAGTTTTTATTTTATGAAAGAGAGCCCAATCTAATCAAGATTTGTATTAATCTAGTTCTAAAATTTTTGGTTTTAAGCGTTTGTTGGGATCTTCCAGGCAGGTGTGATAGAATGCTGTGATGCAGAGTATATGGTGGAGACAAATATTACAGGCATCAAGATAAGGCCTTGCATGAAAGGTGAAGTCACTGCCTAAATGCAGCCTCAGACACACGGGATAGCAGCAATATTAATAATAATAATAAATAGACTTACATACCTCCGGCGTATAATCAAGATATTGTTTTTTATTGGTTTAATGTATAGGTAGACTCTTCGAACCTAGATAACTATTTTTCTAATAATAATAATAATAAAGTACGTTAAATTATATTTTCGAAATGTTATTTGAAAATTTCTTCTTGACAAAGAAAAAAGAGAGAGATCTCATCTCTGTATAGAGAAATGTTCTGGACCTCAAACTTGAATGGGAATTGGGCCAGCGCCAAATGTAAGCTTCAAACTTGAAAGGGAGCTGGGCCAGAGCTGAATAAAATGACTGAACGTGACGTCTTAATTTATCATGCATTACATGTCACATGTCCACGTTGTGGGCGCACATGCATATTTGTGTATGTGTGTGAAGAGTTAAAAAAAAAAAAACCAACGGGGCAAGTGCTGAATGGCACGACTTGTGCCTAGGGTGTGTGCAGTAGATGGAAACTTTCTATAATGCCCTTAATATATTTAATTGTTTCTTGGGTTACTTTTCCCAATGCTGGCGTTCCTTTACCCCAAAAAGCAAAAAGCTCAACGCCAAAAGCCATATTCATATTCTGACAATATTGTATTCTAGCATAACTATAATTATAATTATTCTTATGATTATTATTATAATATATAATCAAACTTAATACTAACTTCTATTATATGATTCTACCTATTATAATCACTATTATCGTTCTAATACTACTATAATCACAGAATTTCCAATTATTACTATTTTATAATCAAATACATTTATATTTTGCGATATTGCATACTCGTATAATTATTAATTATGATTATAATTATAATTATAGCCAAATAAACCAAGTTATCTTTGATAATTCTAAGCATTATATATACTAAGTATTACAATGCTAAGTACAATTACAATGCTAAAAGGACTAATGAACTTATAGACAAATGAATAATCTAATTATACTAATATGTAATATTTTTAGATTATGAATAGATTTGAATATACACTACTGATAATTATAAATTTCATAATTATAGCACTATTAGAAAGGCAGTGATAATCATAATAGTTATAATCATATAATAGAAGTTATTATAATATTAAGTTTGATTATAATATTAATTATAATTAGAATGTCTATAATTATAATATAATTAGAATTTAAATGATAATTAGCATAAGTGATAGTTTTGCTCGTGGATTGATTTAAACTCCTTACATCAAAATTACCTAGTTTTGATGGTAAAATGACTATTCTTATTCTTATTATTATTATTATATTGATTAATGATTTGAAATATCTTGATGTTTTTCTTTTTTTTTTTTTTTTTGGTTACAAGGGGAAAGAGCAAAGCTCTGAAGGAAATTAAACACAACTCCTTTAGTGGGAAACCCCACTCACGTCATGTAACAGCCATAAGTCAAGGCCTGAAGGAGGGTCTTCTAATCGAAATATCAACTCCTTGGTTTGAAATATCTTAATATTGATTAATTACATGTGCTAATTATTAATTAAGACATTGAATCTCAATCCCTAGAATCATGCCTTATGTTAAAATCATTATTATTGCAATAGATATAGAAAATCTTTTAACAATCAAGGAAAGTATGCAAAAGTCAATTAGCATATATTGCTCAATTTAATCTAATTAATACTACAACAAAATAGAAGAAACCAAGACTTTTATAATTCAAACCGAATCGAATTTAAATCATACCAAATCGGACTATAAATAGTTTGAGATGAAAGAAAAAATTCTACTTTCTTCTTCCTCTCCTCCTTTGTTTGCCTCTTACGATAGAGGTCGATTTACTGCCTCTGTTTCTCCAATCAAACTCCGGAAGTCGATCGTTTAACAAGAATAAAACGGCGAAATACTCCTCCGGTTACGGGAAGTCTATATCCAGTCACCATTTGATCGACCGAGTTCCTATTTTTGGGACTAAGAAATTCAAATTTTATTGTTTTTAAATTTTCCGGTTGAATTTTACGATTCCGGTAGTATAATTGTTATTAAGATAAGCTTAAATTCATATTTTTCTACGAACTAAAAGTGATTTGGTGGAAGGATTTTATGTATTTAAATCTGCATTTAAATTTGGTAAATTTGGGGTTTTATTATAATTGATAAAATTTATAGAAATTGTAGAACTGAGATCTTCAAAAAATTTTGATCACTTTAATATATAAAAAAAGCAACTTTCTTAATTAGTTCAATTTCTGATCATCATGTATGGTTACCGACAGCGACGGTCCTCATAAAATCTGCTCGGTTGACCATCATGTATAGTTATCGACAGCGACGGTCCTCATAAAATCCGTTCAGTTGAAACTCATAATATTCGTGTATGCAAAACAAACTATTTATATTCTCTAAAAGTATTACTGTCCTTTTACATCATGTCAGAAAACAAACTGCAAGGGCACTACTGTCCTTTTACCCAAGTCCAACTGGGCTGTGTCAAAATTATTTATCGAAAAAAATGAAGGGATCTAAGCACGAGGCCACCCTTTAGCGTGGATCTAAAACACGTGTCCCCACGGCCTTTTTCCCTGATAGTTGACTCCGGCAATCACGTTTATGTACGGTGGCATTCTTAGTAGGAATGTAAATAAATAATAGTTGCAAAATTTCCCTTATTCGTTTTTGACAACAACGCAAATTTTCCCTTATTTTCAAAATCAAATAACAATATTCAAATTAAAAAAAGGAAAAAGAAAAATATACAAATGCTTTACCACTAGGGCCTACGTAGACTCTCCGATCGTAAATGTTGTTTGCGTCTAAAACTAGCCACCCACGAGCCGAGGTGGTAAAAAATTAGACAACAAATTTTGCACTGATAAAAACAAAACACGCTGTAGGATGTCAGCTTTATCGAGTAATTGTGAGGTATAGATAGTTGGAAAATTGCAATTTCTTCAGCCAAAACCCTCACAAAAATTCCACTGATAGACCTACTTCATGCCAATACATTTTCGTGGGACCATTACAAATCAAGCCAATTCGTTTTGCACCTCCTGAGCCTTTTGAAGTCCGATCAAGCGAGCATAATCCACCCACCTGTCAAAGCAAGTTGTGAATTTGACTTGCTATGGATGGAAAAGTTATCAAATTCAAAGAGTTTTACAAGTAAGATATCTCACAATAATGAACCCAAGTACGTGTTGCCCGTTCGAACAGCAAAACAAATTGCACTAAGCATTAGCTTGTGCTGGTGTAGTAGAGGTTCCAAAATTCGTTGTTCAAGAACTCCAGCCAGTACTTGATACCTGTTTAACAGATTTAATCTCTCAGAATAATATTCCAATCTCAAGAACCCTAAAAATAAAGAAGTTGTTGCATTTGTTACAGCAATTAATAATTCCAATGAGATTAAACTGGTATCCATTTAGAATTTCATACATTATATTCTGGTGGAGAACTATTGAGGCAAATTGCTTGGCTGCCATTTTGCTACTTACTCTGTTATTGAAGACTTCACAAAATCACAGAAAAATGGTCCTAATGATAAGCATTAAGCTTGAGATCAAATTATATATCTTAGTACTGTATTCCAAAAAAAAAAATTCACTATTTATGATGAAAATGGTTATTCGCCCAATGCAATCTATTCCCAACAAGCATGCAAGCCAGCATCCAAACTACACTTAGCTACCCAAGAACAGGGCATGGGTCTTTTGTGGTTTCTAGATTATTACTGCTATATTGAATCATCAACATCACGGACAACAAGACAATATACAAAATAAAAACCACAGATGCACAAACAATACTGCAAAACCACATCATACCTTAGGTTGCTGGAAACTGCCATATATACACCATAGGCAACACTAGTGGACACTATTGGCACATTTTCAACCTCACCAGCTGAAGACTTATCCACAGCCTTCCTTGCATTGATCAATGCATTTGTCACAGCTGTACCAACCTAGAACAAAAATAAATTGCATCAAATGCTTGCACACTAGAACTCAACTTTTCCTGTATATATACTAAAGAAAAAGGCCTGTAAAGGAATAAGATGATGACAATGACGACCAAGAAAAAAAGTGACACTGTAATGCAGGAACAGAAACACAAAGCAGCAGTTCATATTGATGCCTGAGAGAGAGGGGAATGGGGAAAAGGGGCCAGGAAGAGCCCCAGAAAATGACATTAACAGAAAATAGAATGTTCATAATGCAAGAAAAACAAAATTGAAGATTATATAATGTTTGAAATGAGGTTAGATATGTTCAAAATTAAAAGCCAGAGTAGCAGACAGTTCTTCCCAGCATAACATAGACAGCTGCTACAGAACAAAGCCAAAGAAAACATTGGCACAAGGTAAAATTGGTTTGCTAAGATGGATGAAGTACATATTATAAGAATAATGTCATCAAGATAAACAGAGATTATTAGATTAATGACTTCAAACAGAAAATTTTCTTTTGTATGAAAAATTTGACGACAACAGCTACTGGCCTTGATTTCATTTCTTTTCCCTAGGACTCTAGCAAATTGCGTATTTAAAGAACAACAATGTGATTAACCAGAATATTTCAAGCCATTTAGCATTAGCATTATGTTGATCTGTCCTAGAAACAATCCTTACGGTTGCAGAATGAAACAGATGCACAACATACACAGGTATAGTCCACATCAAAAACAAGCAACCTCCTCAGCAATGAGGACTTACCAGTGATGAAGTGGTGCCAACAGCAAAAAGCTTTGCCCCATTACGCTGCATGAATTTACTAACTGGTTACTTGAGAGATATAACTTGATAAATTTGAATTAATCAAGTGTAGCATACAAAATAATCCTTACCACTATGGCACCTATTCTCTGTATGAGTGAATAGGAAGTTCCAGCGAGTGCAACCTACAAACAGAATCCGAAAAACAGAGTAACTGAAAGTCAGAAACAATCCTTGTATAAAAGGCAAGCTAATGCATATAAGGTTATTGTCAAATAAAAACCTGAAACGCATTATCAGGGCAACTATAGAAGAACTTTGCAATAGTTCCTGCATTGCTTGCAAGTGGCGGTCGGAGGGATACTGTTGGAGCAGGAAGGTAAACCAGCATGAAGTCTGCAATTATGGCCATCACCTAAGAGACACAATAAACTCAAAATGAGAATGCAGAGAATACTTCCACAGCCAAATTTTCAGTAAACAAGCATTTGATTAGGTGCAACATTTCTGCCCATGCTTTTATAATCAAACAAGTGATGGATGATTCATAAGAAATAATCTTCAGCAAAACATTCTTACCACATCTGCAAAAACAATTTCGAGCTCCTTGAAAAAATTCTCTCTGCGACGTTCATATTCTGCAGCTGTCTAAACAGAAAAAGAATACGGATCAAATTAAGGATACAAATCTAAATAACAGTTCACCATAACCTATCTTTAAATCAAGAGCAGGGGTGAAGAATTAAAAAGGGGATTTGGTGATGAATGAGTAAAAGGGGAATCAAAGCACACTCATCAAAATTCTTTCCAGGATTGGAAAATTTTATTCCATTATGCACATTGTTAGCTTTTTCAATCACAATAACAAAATCACTATTAGCAAAAGCAAAAACAAATCAAATGCATTTTGCATTTTCCTTTTTCAATAGAATATAAAGAATTATATTGTACCTTAGTAAATATTCCAACACCACATTCAATGAAGACCTTGGCAAAAAACAGATCATCAGCCAAAAGCCTCTCCTTGAAACCACCAAAGTTAAGCAACCACCGGAAGATCCCCGACTTCTCCAGCTCTAAAAATCTGGAAACCACCACACCAGGAATTCTACCGGCCTGGATCGCAGCCGCTAAGTCCTTGGGCAAACTCTCTATAGACCGGTTTGCCTCTGCCAATACCATAATCGCCTCTTTCCTATTCCTATTCGCGGCATTATCACCATCCTCGTCACCACCGTGACCATTATTTCCATTGTTGTCATTACCTCCACCGCCGCCGCCGCCGCCGGCATGATTGCGGTTGTTGAAGCCGTCATCTCCACCGGAGTAAGAAGCAGAAGGGACGAAGAGAGGGAGAAGGTTACTGTGTTGGTGACGGAGAGAGAGTGGGGAGGAGGAAGGGACGGATAGACGGAGAAGAAGGTGGGGTGATGAGGAGGAGGAAAGGAATGGACGGTGGAGATTGAGTTTGGGGTCGGAGTTGGGAAGGGAGGCGGTGAAGAAGCAGGCGGCGATGGCCATGTCGACAAGTAGGAGGGGGGTGTGTTGGTGGAAGCTGAGAGGCGTGTTTTTCGATTCAGTTTATATAGTTGGTTGGGGTGGGTTTGAGTAGTAGAAAGCACAAAGCACAGTCAGTTTGTGTTGGGTATGTTTATTGTGTCGTTTATGTAGGTGGGCGGTAGTTGTGAATGAATATGTGAGGGAAAATTCAAGAGTTTTTGTCCTCTCTTCGCGCCATCACTCTCTCTCTGGAATTTGGTGGCCACGCTCTTTCTTTTGTTATTATTTTCTTTTATACTAGTTGGTCCCATCAAAATATCTTCTACAAAATAAAATAGAAGTGAAAAGGAAAAATTAGAGTAACCCCTTTTCCTTAACCGATCTCAATTTTGTAAAACATGCAAATTCAATCCCTTAAAAATAAATCTTATTGAAAAAATAAAAAATTGTTACATTTTATACCTAAAGAGAATTACATGCCGTGCTTAATTATACAAAAAAAAAAAAATCCAAAGAGTTACCCTTTTGGGACTTCAATATTTAAATTGTTCATGGTCAAAAAATCTAATGAGCTTTCGAATAATAATAGTTATATATAAACAAAATAATATAAATTCAACGATTTACATTTTGAGTTTTTTGTCTTTTCGTTAAAAAAAACTTAATATTATAAATTAATATATTTTATTATTTTTTAACGGATGTACAAATTTCTCTGGTTTGGATCTATGTTTTTTTTTTTTCTTAAGAAAATTTAGATCTATATGCTTCTTTTTTTTTTTTGTTAAAAAAGACTCTAATATGGTACATTATTTTTTTAATCACACCTATACAAGGTTATCTGATTTAGATCTATGTTTTTCTCTTAACAAAAATATTTGGATCTATATGCTCAAAATAATACAAAGACATGTGCACATGTTATTACTATATTCTATGGGTAGGTAGGAACCCATTTTGGTCATAGGTTGCGGAGGAAAACAGTCTAATAAGCATAACGGTGTGATTTTAACAACAATACTAACGTTAAGGTTTTCTATATTAAGTCTAATTCATTTAATGGAGTTTAAAATATTGTTCAGACATAATTTAAAGCTAAATTTTTTATAAAAAATAAATATATTACTTAAATTAAAATATTAACCAATTTCTATTAAAAATAATTAAATTACTTTAGTTGTATCATCTTTAATATTAGAGTTAAATCATTTCATTATTATTGACTCATTTCTTCTTTTTATATAATTTTTTTACGAAATAAATTAAAATTTTTTAGTTTTAACTAAACAAATAAATCAATACTTTTTCATACACTGAAATTAAGCCAACTTTATAATAACATTCATTTAGAATAATTAATTATAAAATAAATTAAAATTTAAATACTGTGTTTAAAAAATACGAAAAAGACAGTTAAGTCTAATGGAGCGTGCAACCACATCTCTATTGGCGCGTGATATCAATCGGTGCGCGGCAGGGGAAGTTGGTGGCTGGGGTTTACATTTTGATGCCTTTATGGTCATCAAATTCACTACAGCGTTACGGCCCAAAAGAAAGTCACATCTCTCTCTCTCTCTCTCCATCTTTTCTATACGTAGTGCAGATTGAATTGTACAATATTCATTGTACAGTATCAGATTGTAAAAAAAAAAAAAATTTGTATAATGTGTTTTTTATACATTTTATTTTTTTTATTTTTTTATTTTAATTTTTGTATTAAAAGTGAATTAGATAATAGATTTAGATTATGTTTAAACCATATACTCTCCAGATAAAAATAATACAAAAATAACATATAATTTGAATTAAATAAAATTAAAAAGAAAGGAAGATTATAATTTAGATCCAAGAAAACACACATTGAAATTTTACATATAGAATAAAGGTAAATATATAATCCATTTAAATAAATATTTATTAAAAGATGATTTTGAATTTGATGTCACATTGTTTGTTTTACAATTTCCCACTTCAACTATAAATTCAAATCAAAGTTCTATCATTTATTTTAAAATACATACTATTAACATGCAAATATCTTTACCAACAATGCATCGATTAGAGTAGTAAGCGGCATAAATCTCCGTGAATGTGAGAACATAAATTTAATTATCGAAAAATGCATTTTATTGAAAGTATCTTTATTTATCAAAGAGAAATCTCATTCGTCCTGTTATATTTTCTCGTGAATAAAAAAAAAAAAAGAAAGACAGTGTCAATAAATTTAATGCACAAAGCTCCAAATATCTAAAACAACACCTTCTACACCTCCAATCCAAACATCACTTGAGAAGTTTCTTTTTTATTTTTTATGTTATTTTCATAAGTCTATCATAAACCTGAATTTGGATTTTTCTCAGTTAAATTTCCTAGAAATTTTAAAGAAAAAGACAAAAAAGGATGTTACCTAACATTAGGTGGCATTTTTCCTAACAATTTATTATCATACATTAAGGATTTTTAACTTTTTTTTTCTTAATAATATGAATGCTATATTTTTTTTCACCGTTATTATAATAATTCATTTAAAGCATAAAAATAATATCAGTAACAGATTGTTAGATATACCATTCATTGCTTGAGAATATTTTTTTTCAAATCCAACAAAAATATTATTGAGATAATATTTTATCTTTTTTTTAAATAAAAAATAAGCTACACGATGCAAGAAAAGGAGAACGATCTTATTTTCAATATCATATATTCAATTATTAAAAAAAAAAAAAAAACAGCAGCTTGACCTTTCCTAGTTTGGACAGCTCATTGCAATTACAATTTATTTGCAAGCTGTCGTTTCGTTCATATACTGAAGCAAACATATTTTTGTGGCTCACCGGCTATCTACATTAGAGGACGATTCAATTTGGGCGGAAGATGTCTTGTATGTTTATCTAAATTAAATTATAATATTAAACTTTTATCTAATTGATAAATAATAAATTTTATTTTATATATATTAACTAATTCTTTGATTAAATATGAGAATGCATTTAGGAATGGGATTAAAATTCGATAGGTTGATTCAACATGTCCTAATAATTGCAAACGGAGCAGAAAATTGTAGCAAAACACAGTTACATGCGCGAAAGAATATTCTTATGCTACGTTTGGATACTCAGAAAAGAAAATAAGAGAGAAAACAATGAAGGACATACGCTTTTGTTTTCTTATAAAATTTCATTTGGAAAGGAATAAACTGAAATAATGAAAGAAATAAAATAATAAATTATATGTTACATTAAATAATAATTTCTTTATTTTTTCTTTCAATTTAGAGAGATTCTAAATTTATTTGTCCTAGAGAAAAATAAATTTTTATTTGATAGTTTTCTCACATTTTTTAATTAAAAAATATATTTCTATTTATATTTTATTTACATAGTTTATTTCTAACAAAAATCCCACTTTGAAAAATAGAATACTCGAGGGATGGGCTGGGTAACAAAAATCTTTTTTTTTTTCCTCCTTTTGAAAAAAAAAAATTGTTTTCTTCAATTAGAAGTATTACATTTGAACATGAGATATAAAGTTTTTTTAAATATTCAAACTCTAATTAATAGATTTTGGATATTAGATGGTCCGAAAATAAAATAATAATAATAAAAAGAATGGCTTAAGAAAATAGGCTGAGTTTTTTTGAAGAGTCGAGAAGAGCGCCGTTGTAGGCTGCTGACTTCCAAGAAGTTGGGAACTCAGACTCTCAGAGTCCAAATGTCCAGTGATCCATTATTTTTATTTTATTTATTTCTTTTTTTTTTTTTTTTTTTGCCCTTTTTCAAGTTTGAAGTTTGAATAGACCGCCAATTTTGTTTTATCATTTATATGCTATGTCCGAGTCCGACAACGTGAACCGATGCTTTTTATGGATTTTATGAGGCCAAAGCCCAGTATCAGAAAGCCCAGTAGAAAAACCCACGCTAAGGCAGTCGGTGCTTGTCATTCTATAAGGCCAAGCCTCACCTTTACGGGGTCCACGCAACCTAGCTAGCCTTTATGCTTATCAAATTACGGGGACATGAGATTGGATTTTTATTATTATATTTACTGCCACTCTTGTGGAAATATTAAATAAAATATCTCTGCGTCTTAGAAAAAAAAAAAAAAAAAAGGTTAAGATGTCTAAACTAGCCACTACGATGGATCATGGGCAACCATAATCAATTCAGCCCCACTTTTTCTCTAGTTGGAAACTTGCAATATGGTGAAAAGCAAATAAGCAATCATTTCAAACTTTCATTATGAGGAGTTTGATATTTAATTAATTCTAATTAACATCAAAATCATTTAATTAATGGAGCTTAAGATGTACAAATCATGATTCCATTACAACTACTTGGGTCACTAACAAGGAAGTGATTATTGTAAGTGCTCAAGTTCTAATCCTTGCATATTTTTTGTGCAGCCTATAAATGAAACACATGGTAATAATATACTAAATTCATCATGATGAGCTACACAACAAGAATAATCCTCCTCTTAATTTACTAAATTGTTGAAAATTTTTATAGTCGAGAGAATTTAAATTCGAGACATTTCACTTATCACATTAGTGAAAAAACCTAATTGGTTCACTTTCCTTTCTGTATTGATTAATGTATTGATATATGATACACACGCATGACTAGTGTGTGTCTCCTACTTTGGATATACACAAAAACAACATGATTATATGTACACACACGTGACATGTGTCCTAATTTATCGGTGGTCAGAACCTTGTAAGTGGCATTCATCATGTGTATGATAGTCGTGTGTTGGGCAGCATTCTAGTAAGTAACAAAAATGGTGGGTGTAGAATTGAGATGGTCCTCAGCGTACTAGACCAAAAGAGAAAATTGACACTAGTGCTCAGGGTCCATACCATTCTTCCTCTTTAATATATATAAGTATTATATATATTTTATAGCACAAGGACGATCTATCACATTTATGTACATACATACATACATATATAGGACACTGAGGAGATAAGGCCCAGACACGCACACACGCAAAGTTCGTAGTGGTTACCACATCAAATTCAAACTTTCAAAGTGCTTCCACTTAAGAGGAGTTTGCTTTAGTCTTGAGCACTTGTTCAAGGTGGTGGGCCGTATCAGCTCGATGTGCCTCCACTCTAGGCCTATCCGGCACCACCCATCGCCCTTCTCTATTTCTGATCATCCCTTTATTCTCATCTTGCCGCCAATGCGGTGGCACACCATATTCACTTCTCAAGAAATCACAACTCTTGTTAACTAATGCAATATCTCTTTTTGTCGCTAAAACGAACTTTCTTCCTTTCCCATGATACCCATCTACTAAATGCAAATGGACTTCAAGATTATGAGCACAACCCAGGTCGTTTGTTGGTCTTAAAAATGGACTATGTGTATGATCTAATGCAAGTTCTACACCAACATGTGCATAGCTCCATGGAAATGACATTGTCTCCTCTACGTATTTTTGAAATTGAAATTTTTCATTAGCAAATATTCCTGGTACTTTTGGTACCTTGTCATGCACATTAATCACTCTTAACACCTTAACATCAAGCTCTTCGCATCTTTCTTTAAACTTTAAATTTCCAACTCGAGGGCCCGAAAAAGAGTAGACAGTGATGGGAATTTTAGTTTTATCATCCATGTAATTAACCTTCATTTCTGCAATATCATAGGCACTTAATATAGCCAAAGCTGCTCCTAAGCTATGACCCGTAATTGTAATACTAATTTCTTCGCCTCTATAATAATCAAGAAGCCTTTTAATCTCAGCTAAAACTTGTTCACGAGCAGAAAATGTGCAATACTTGCAAGAGTTTTCTTTCTTGGTGTATAAATCATAAAAACCCAATTCGATCTTTATTGATGGATCGTTAGTGAAATTTGCAGAGCAAAGTATGTCTTTGAGATCATATATCCATTCAAGATAAGTAACTGTACCTCTCCATGCTATAACTATATCGCGACGGCCTAGCCGTTGGATTTCTTCTTCATCGGTGGAAACAGCAACGTAACCCATCCAATTTGCATGGATACTCCAAACGCTGCTTAGTTTAGATTTTTGAAAGAAATTTGGAAGATTAATATTTGAAGTCGCATAAAGATACCTACTTATTTGATAACCATGTCCTTGCATGTCAAGTTTATCAAAGAAATGAGCGCCTTGATATTTGCACGTGCCACAATACTTGGAGTGAGGATCGAAATCGAAAGAATCGTAACATGTCTGAGCGAATTCTCCGTACCGAATGATTTCTTTGCGTAAATGAGAGTTCATTGGGTCTAAAAGTCCTTCCCAGTCATTGCAGCCTTGAATTTCTTTCCAAATTTGGCTTAGAGGCCTCTCGTCTTCTTGGTTATAAACTAGGGTTTCGTCGTCTAGTTGTGGAGTTAGACGTGACACAGATGATGAGCATTTGATGAGAGTTTTAGGGTTTAGTGAAAAGAGTTTGCTTTGGAAGATGAAAGATTTAGATTTGCTGAGTTTAAAAATTGGCAAGAAACGTTCATGGATAGGTGGTAGAGTGGTTTTCAGAGTATTCAAAGGTATAATTAGCAGAGTAGCCATTACTGGTTATCTCTCTATTCGACTGTCTCTCACCTTAATTTCCTCTTGTTTGTCGATTCTTGTTTTGATAAAAGAGATACATATCAGGGAGTGGCTGTGTTTATGAAATCAAATAACTAGAGAGACAGAGAGTTATTTGAAACAAGTCCATCAAATCTACATTAATTATATATCAATGGATGAATATGATGGCATCATTTTCAATTTCCTCGTGTCCAAAACATCAACATTCTTAGAGCCACCAACCCACCACCATATTATAATAAGAGAGAGTGAAGTCCATTGGTGAGGATAAATTTAATAACGTTGGAAATATTTTAAAGGCTAATTTAATTTTGTAAATGTGAGCATACTTAATAATCATGTTCCAAATATAGGGTTATCTCACAAAAAAAGAAAAAAAAGAAAAAAAAGAAAAAAAGAAAGAAAGAAATAGTGGGTGGGTGTCTTAGTGTCACGCCCCGACTCTAATCACAAGAGGAATTGTCCGCTTTGGTGTAGTTCACGGACGCCCTACACCTCACGGTTTTGTCCCGCAGGTGAAATGAGAAACTTCCCAGGAGGTCACCCATCCTGAGATTTCTGTTAAACGAGCACTCTTAATCCTGGAGTTCTTCCAACTCTCCAGTCATTCCACCAAAAGGCGCCTCTAATGATTAGTTTCCTCCTTCGATATATAATTCGATTCATTCCTGTGTCCCGCATTCTACTACCCTAGCTAGCCTGCCATCCTAGAAGCTAGCCAGGAGCTTCGCTCTACCCGCCCTCTTAGAATCGCTTTGCCGGGTAGGGATGTCACACTTAGTCTCCAACTTTACTTCTTATTCCATAAAGCCATCATAAAATAAAGTAAGCACTTGTGTTCCTCGTGCCACAGTATGAAAATAACATCTAGATTTCATTTTGTTTTCCTTCTTTTAAGCTTTTGAAAATGTACCAATGGTTAAAATAATATTTCAATATTTAAAAATACATAGTTAAAATTTTAGATTTTAGAATTAAATTGATGCTGAAATCTAAAAGAAAGTCAGCAAAATGTATAATGAACAATTGAAATTGATATATAGGAAATTAGATTTGTTTTTTTGTGAGACTGCTATCAACCACGCAAAATACTTATCTCTTCGCTGTCTAATGTATTATTACAGTTTAGAAACATTTCAAACGATTACCCAATTTTCAGGTAGCCTAAGTCTAAATATAATCATTAGGATACAACTATATAAATATAGATATTAATGTGCAATATAAATAAAAATATTAATTATTTTTGAATAATAATATTTAATACTTATTTATTATTTTTAAATAACTATAAAAATAATGGCCTAAAAGTATTAATTTGAAAATAAAATTATTCATAATTATTTTTATAAATTTAATATGGTCTAAACATAATAGAAAAAGAATTTTAAAATGCAATTAATTTACTGAATGAGACTTCTAAAAGAAGATGTTAGTTGCATGAAAAAATTGAACCAAACATTTTTAGAGTTTTGGCAAAAAATTTTCAAAGTGATAGGAGATAGTGAGAGCAAATAATTATAATAATAATATTATTATTATTATTGTAGCTAAAATAACAAAAATACTATGAAACTATGGAAAATGTTCATGATGCTTATTTGAAAGGAGAAAAATAAATAAAAAATCTTACAAATTAAGTTGCAAAATCCTTTATTTTTTGTTATAAAAATTGTATAGTTTTGAGAATTGAATTACATTTTTCCATGAAATTTTGAATCGAAATAATCAAATTTATAGAAAATAGTAAAAATATATAGTCATAATGATTACCATGCACCTAAAGAAAAGAAAGATCGAAACTTTTGGAAGAATTCATTATTCATATTTGAAAAATAAAAAAAATAAAAAAATTGACAAATTAACATGGAAAATTATATTTTATTATATAAAAATTATGAAAACACAAGTTATGTAACTGACTTTTGTTATTTAAAGCATACGATCATAACCGGTTAACGTGACCACGAGTCATCTCTAGTTAACGTAGCAGGTGGCGTAACAAATCACATTAGTTAACGTATTAGGTGGCGTAAACATAAATGAAATTGTTTAAAAAATATAAAAGAAACGGCAAATTAGCCCTGTCGTTTCCTCGGTTCAAATAAGCCTTTCCCCGATAATTGCTGTCGATTGGGCGTCACATGGCATTATCTACTCCAATCAAATTAGAGCCACCAGCGGCAGCGAGTTATTCATTCGCATACGTCAATGCTTACGGCATACCTAGCCGGGCTACGATTTCGTATGGTATGACACACGACTATTCGGTGAGCTCACAGACTTGCCGTTACAAAAGAGGACAGACATTTGCCTATTTAAAGAGCATGAGCCAACTGAAGGAAAAGATACCTTCCAAACTGAACGAGCAAGTGGGAGTAGAAGAGAAAACGAAAATGAGCAGCGGAGCAGGGAAGATCGTTTGCGTGACTGGAGCTTCCGGTTACATTGCCTCATGGCTCGTGAAGTTCCTCCTCCTCCGTGGCTACACCGTCAAAGCCTCTGTTCGTAATCCAGGTCGGTATTCATCATCTCTCCCTACATCCGATTTTTTCTTTCTCATTTATCTTCATCGTGCTATTTTGATTACGGTTAGATCACTGTATAAACTAATGGCCAATTAATTTAACAGATTGTAAGTTATAAAGCTCCGGGAAACTTCTTCTCTCATGCATTTTCTTAATAATATTGTTGAAGTAGGTAGATATTACAAAATTCTGTCACAGATTGAGATAGTTGAGAATAATTTCCTGCGGTTAGGTTGGAGGAAAGAACTATTTGTGGATTATTTAAAATTTTCTACACGTAACTAATTGTTTAATATAAAAAATTGGTTGAATCTGAATCCTTAATCACACGCTTGAACGTTCTTTTAGGGTGCGTATGGTTACCGCAATTGACAAAAAACGGAAATATGGTTGGGCCTATTATGTGTTAAATACGAAGAATACTTTACTCTACAAAGCATCTCTTCCTCTATACTTTAAGAGAAACCAAGATGCTGTTTTCTCACGAGGTTGGGCCTGTTTGGTTGGTAATGACAGGATGAGCACACTTATATTTTCCTTCATGGATGCATACAAACAAAAATATACTGATTGCAAAGCAGCAACAGAGAACAGCTAGCTGTTTGAGCAAATTGTTGATTGTTTTCTGTTATTTCTGCAGATGATCCCAAGAAGGTGGAACACTTGACTGCACTTGAAGGAGCTCAAGAGAGACTTCAGCTGTTTAAAGCAAACCTATTGGAAGAAGGTTCCTTTGATGCTGCAATTGAAGGGTGTGAAGGTGTTTTCCATACTGCATCTCCCTTTTTCCATGACGTTACAGATCCACAGGTTAGACTTACAATCTTGCTTCTAAGCAAGCGTTGGTGTTTTTTGTATACTCAGGTCCTTATTTTTGCTGAAATTAAGGAAGGAAACTTAATGATACCTCATGAGTATTGGCACATTTATCTTTCTTCATAATCAGGACTGTGAATGCGTGTATTTCATGATTAGCACCTTTTCATTCGATAATGAAAAGTTAGTAGATAGATGAAATCTCGAAGTGTATTCTAAGAGCAGCCATTATGGTGTCTTTTCTATCAAGTGTTACAAATGTTCAAAATAACCAATATGCAACTTTATTATATATCTATCTATTGGTAGCCCTTTGTTGTTTTGTTTCATGCGTCAGCAAGACTTCTTTTCTAATAGTTTTTTCATTTCAGACAGAATTAATTGATCCTGCAGTGAAGGGAACACTAAATGTTCTTAATTCTTGTGCAAGAACTCCTTCAGTCAAACGAGTTGTCTTGACATCTTCTATCGCTGCAGTTAATTATAATGGAAAGCCTCGAACTCCAGAGGTAGTTGTGGATGAAACTTGGTTTTCTGATCCAGAATTTTGCAAGGAAAATAAGGTGCGGACACATGCTAAGTCATCTATCTGGTAACTGATTGCTTGCATTATGATCTCCAAATCTTGCCCAGGAGGGTTATCATCTACTGTTATTACTTTCTGTAATATAAACCAAACCCTGGCTATCTACTAACATGGGCTGGCTTCGTACAGTTCTTTTTTAGCTAGTTAAGCCTCTGGTAGAATAAATATTTTAGCGTCCATAAGAGTGGGCTGGGGTTGGCATAAACAGGGAGAGAGAGAGAGAGAGAGAGAGAGAGAGAGGCACAAGTAGTGGATGAGGGTGGCAACATATTCAATTTGCAGATGAGGTTTAGAAACGTGGAGGTCTTCCTTCAAGTTTCTTTTCTTCTACGAGATTGATGGAATCAGCATTATGGTTTTGGATTGAACGGGAAACATTTTGATTTTATCTTTCTATTGTAGATGCTACTTTTTTTTGTTTCATGACTTTCATTGTTTTAGAATTTGAGGTTTAGATAAAAACAGGAAGTGAAGCTGACTTGGCTCATCAATTCCTTCTTAGATTTTTGTTGCATTTCCAATTTAGCGTGTGCTTTCAGTGGCCAGGATTTGCTATGCAGTAGCAGGATCAGTTGAATTTGAATTGGTTAACAATAGTCTTGCTCAGACAAGGAAAATTCTTCCTTTTTCCATTTATTTAACCAAGATCTTAACAGATCCCTCCGTATTTTTCCATTTATTTAGAAGGAATGCAACAGGAGGTTTTCAAAAGAATAAAATCTGAATAAGTACTTTTAATTTTTTTTTTTAGTAGAAGATGATACTTTGATGTTCATACTGTGTTAGACCTTGCAGATTGCTTGCCTTGCAAATGGTCTTCTTGTTTTAATGCATGAATGGCATCCCTTTAGTGTGTATAGTGATTTGTGTTTGGTTATAAAGCCTTCTAATGAAAATCTGAATTCTCATACCAAAAAATTAGAAGTTAAAAACCCATGCCAAAGAAAGGAGAGATCCAGCGGCCATCATTTCAATTTCGAAATTGCCTGCAAATGATTTCTGCCATACCTTTTTGGTGCTCAGTTTTGATATATCATAACACTATTTCTGCCATGTTAATTGTCCAAAATATAAAATTTCTTTGTGATCTTTCCTTGTTTTGTTTTTGCTTTTAGCTTTGGTACGTAGTCTCAAAGACCTTGGCTGAGGATGCCGCTTGGAAATTTGCAAAAGAGAAAGATATAGACCTGGTTGCTATAAATCCAGCAATGGTGATTGGTCCTCTTCTACAGCCAACACTTAATACAAGTGCTGCTGCTGTATTAAGCTTGATGAAAGGTATTTGTTTGTCTCATTACTATCTGAATAATATCAGTACAATCTACATAAAGTCAGTATCTAATCCCTTGAGAAAGATCAAGTATAGAATTTAATCAGACAGAATTTTGAATAGAACCTCTATAATAAAGGGATCGTATTTATCATTCCTTTAAATATTATAAGTTAATCTATCAAATCAATGTAGCAATTAAGATATAATTGTCCCTTTTGAAAATGTCTAATGCTGTAACACGGCGGGGAAAATTGTCAAGAAATAATAGTCTTAGGATTTCTATAATAGCAATGCGTTTTTCTCTCTCTGGAGCGCATATGCTTATTTTGCTCACCTCTTATTGATTATAGGAGTACAAACTTTCCCCAATGCAACTTTTGGATGGGTAAATGTTAAGGATGTTGCTAATGCACATATTCAAGCTTTTGAGATTCCGTCAGCAAGTGGACGTTACTGTTTGGTTGAGACAGTTGCACACTACTCAAAGGTGGTGGATACTTTGCGTGAGCTTTACCCCGATTTCCAATTTCCAGAAAAGTATGTCTTTCTTCCACATTTTATTTTCTTTTCCAAAGGTGTTTATATTGCAATGGCGATTCATTAATCACTTTTCTTACACAGTTTTAATCACATTATACACATTATAGCAATGTATCTATCAGTTATTCTGTTGTTTTAGCCATGGATGATAAATTGGGTTCCTTGATGGCAAAATTTTACAGGTGTGCGGACGATAAGCCTTATGTTCCAACATATGAGGTGTCTAAGGAAAAGGCTAAACGCCTGGGTATTGACTTCATTCCTCTCAAGGTGAGCATAAAGGAAACTGTGGAAAGCTTAAAGGAGAAAGGATTTATTGTGTTTTGACCATCTTCTAGCCTTTCCAAGCTACTTTCAGCTTTTCTTTTAATAAATAAATAATGGTGTTGGCATCATGCGGAAGAAGCAATTATTGTTTAGCTATATTGTTTTGTAATAGTAATATTATGAACCAATTATTGTTTAGGATAAAATTAGTTGTTGTGTTATCATCTTCAAAATAATTTTATTATTCTCTTTAGTTTAGATTGATAATAACAGTATTATTTTCTTTATGAATTTGTTTGTTTTGCAATATCAAAGTTTTCATACATGTTTTCACATTTCTGTCTTTTTTTTTTTTAATGATTAATAGTTAATTATAGATTAGAACATATATGGGAACAAAATATATTTTGTCGAATTCTTACCAAAATTATTTCAAATTATTATTTAAGATTATAAATGACTATAATTCGATTTTAATTTTAAAAATTAGTGTTTAAATTAGTTAAAATTCTAAACAAATTATAGAAATTCAAATCATTCAGAAAATGAAATTTATACGTAACAAAATGTTGAAAATTTATTCAATATGAATCAAATTACTATATTTTGCCTTAATACAGTGGCAATCAATTTAGTAACTAATAAACTTAATTACACTCAAATGACAGAAATGATAGGAAAAAATCAACTCAAAAGTGGTTAAAAAAAATTATAATCAAAGATAAAAAGTTAGCTATCAATCTTATTTTTGAATTTAAAGTATTGGCATATAATTAATTATTAATAATACTATTATTGACTTAAAACATTAACATTCCAAACAGCGCCTTCTCCTTCCCCGCAAGAACTATGCACCGCTTTCATTCTTTCCACAGATTTGCATATGCCGCTGCAAGACCAATCAAATGATGCCACGCACACATTTCCATTTTGCGCCTTCCATTCACACGCTGACAAAGCATCGATTCAATTAATTACTAGTAATTATTATTATTTTACAAAATCACAGAATCTGACGGTCAGGAATTGATTGTTGTGTTTTGTTTTTTTCACCTGGAGGGGTTCCGCAACACATGGAATGCTCGTCCACGTGTTCAACTTCTAAGCCAATAAACCAAGCTCCAAGAGAAACATCTTCGTTTGCATATCTATGCAATATTGGACTGCCAAGATTTCTGATTGATTTAGATTTAGAATTACCAGATTTCATTTGAAATTTGAAATTTAAAATATATCAATAATAAAAGAATTAATTATCAAATTTGAAATTTCAAATTGAAAATATTCATAATAAAAGAAGATAGCATACGAGTTAATGGAGATATAAGAAGCAAGGTCCTTAGAGATGCCATAAATTTGGCCAGTTGCATGTCTGAAGTACTTGTTACCTTCTTCTCCAAATTTCCAATATTCTGGTTCGTGATATCTTACCCCTCTGTAGTTAAAATAAAAATCAAATCAGCGTACGAAACATCTCATATTACGAAACATCTCATATTTTGTAGATTCGAGAATATTTATAATTCTAATTCATCATTGAATTATTTTGAATTATAAAATAACTTTTCAATATTTATTATAATAAAAAACTTACTTTTGAGAGAGAACAGGTCCAGACTTCATGCACCCGATATATATTCTTGGCTTGGATCTGTATTTTGCAAGTGTACTGACTAAAGCACCTACAAATTAAAAAATACAGTAATAATTAATTAATTAATTTCATTTAAATCAATTAGCTTATTAGATAGAGCCATTAATAAACAAAAGAAAAATAAATAAATTACCTAAATTAACATGAACATCATCATCAACCTTGATGTAGAACTCAGCATCCCAAATCGAAACAGCAGTGGAAAAATACAATCTAGTTTTGGTAGAGAGTTGATGATAACCCTCTACATGTTTAAGCCTAAGAAAGTCGTTATATTCTGCTTCTTCTGCGTCCAACGCTTTATCAAGAACACCACCGCCTGCGGTTGCACTGTGTCCTATCACAAACCGTATCACTATCCCTTTCTCTTTCTCCAATTCCTTCAATTTCTCTCCTGCATTTTATATTTTAATTTAATTAATCCTTTTTCAGCAACTATATAATATAATGTGTATATTACTATTACCTTTTGGCATCCATGTTTTTCTGACTGAGTCCCGGCGCTTTCTGCTGCTAAATGCTGTATTAATTCCAATTACAACAAATGTTTTTTGCAAAGTACGATTATTAGGTCTTCCAATTGAATTTTGGCCGCTGTATTGACTTGTACGAGCTGCTGTTAACTCCATTTCTAATATAGAAATTGTATTCTCCAGTGACCTATATGCACTTAGAACATCAGCTTCGATTCGTGAAAAAAATATTTATGGAGAAAGACAGTTTACGAACCAAAAAGAGTGCGGAGATACTCGTAAGAGAAACACAAAAATAAAGAATAATATAGCCGAATAATTAATCAACTCACTTGATAGCTTGATGGGTTTTCATAACTTCTCCCATAATATCTCCAGGCTTTCCTTCAGCCAATTTCTAACAGTTCATACACACATGCAATGTTAACACAAATTTCACCTGAGCTATATATATGGATTTCAATCTCAGACTTTTAATTTAAAAACTTACACGCTTGTGATCGCAATCGCGTTCAGCTTCTTGAAACTTGTTGACATAACGAGAAATGAGTGGAATATTATTATTATGGTTATGATCTTTAGGCTGAGAAGGAGAAGTACGAGTCCATGATCGAGTAGTAAACAAAGATCCTGCAATAAAGCTAGCAATGCACAGTATAAAAATGGTTTTTCCTGAATTAATTGGCTTTGCTCTCATTTTCTTCGCCTCGTAACCAAACTGCCAAGGCCAAACCGACGTCGCTTCTAAATATTTCAGTCCTTCTGTTAGCTTCTTTTCTGAAAGAAGCAATCTGTTTTTCGTCACCTTAATGAAATTGTTCATCAAAACTCAAACTGGTTTTAGTGCTAAAAAACTGATATTTATACATCTATGAATTGTTATAAGAATATGCAGAGTATTTATACGTGTAGTATAGTGTTTTTACCAGTTCTTGAATATGGGAAATACGTATAAAATAATTTCTGTGGGTGAGTTGTCCAATTTATTGCAAATTACTGTAAATGGATCAGATTGGCCATTTTGTTAGGTTTACAAAGCCAACATATTGTATTGCTAATAAGAAGTAATAATTTGAAAAGATTACCATCACCATGAAGGACTTTTTATTCAGTTAAAGTCCAATTTTCCACAATTCATAAATTTAATCAAATGCCTTTTGAAAAATGAAATTTATTAGTAAATTGACAACAGAAAAAAGACATTACGAGATCTTAAACTTTACAAATAAAACATTAACGGGAAGAGCATTGCTTGTTTACCTTTAAAAGAACCTCATAACATGGAATTCTCCAGGCTGTGTCTAGAGACTTGACATCTTTTCCCTTTTGTAATCGGAAAAAAAAAAAAAAAAAAAACACGTATTTAATTTTTGATATTGAGGTTATATAATTTATTTCTCTAATTAAATAAATGGAGGGTTTTAGTTGCGGAGTTGGCAGCTAAATCATGTGATTTTCATGGTTCAACAAACCATCTTTCCATTTAAGTATTTTCATTGGTAACATTTGCGTGCACATTATGAGAGTTGTTAATTAATAAGTTTAATTAGCTTATAAACATCACATGTTAGACCTACTTAAAATATTAAATACCCATTTTTTATTTTTTGATTATGTTCATTCTTAATTGCTTGATTGGAACATAAGTCCTAAAATTTGGCCATTCACAAGCCTAATTAAGAGGACTAATGTTGGAAATCACTTCATTCTCATAGTTTTGCTGCCATTATATCACACTCTACTCATATATATGTATATAACCACCGACAAAAGAACAGGTGAGGGGATGATAAAATTAATCAATTTTATAAAATCAAAATTACCCAGTTGAAAATTATATGATTACAGGTTAAGTTCTTTCTTTTTTTATGTTAAGAGTAAAAAGGTTTTGGTAATTAAAGAGGTTTCGATCAAGAGCCAAATATAAAATTCATGTATAAAATATCATTTCAAATTTATTTTTTAAATAATTAATTAAAATATGTTGCTTGGATTATAGTTAAATATAAATTAAAGCTTCAAACATAAAAATTTTGAAGCTTATTTTAATTGAAACGATATTTGGGCTTATTTTAAGTGGGCCTGACTTTGGTGATATTGGTGGGCCTTTCTCTGGATTGTTTAAGCAAACCACCGGAATGATGTGAAAGAAAGTTCGAGCATTTCAATTTAAGCAAAACCTGGCCTTTTTATAGTTTTGAGATTGCTAATTGCTGGGCCTTTTTCTCGATTATACTGACCTATAGCTCAAACGACACATTAACAGTGAGAGGAAACTGTCGTTCAGTAATGACGGAAAACTTTCCCTGCCAAGCAGAAACGATTCTCTGTCAGCGACACAAACGAGTATGAGAAGTCCAATAACCAAAAAACTCCTCTATTCACGTGTAACTCTCTCAGTTAAGATTAGACAGGATTATAGTTTTTGCTGCAAATTGGAAGGGATGGAACAGCGCAATGGAAAAACTGCCCTGCTATTTTGCCTTGACAATGGGGACGATGAGTTTCCAATCTCTCTAAATGGCGATCTTTTAGAAGCATTAAGACTGTGAGACTTTTTTCTTCCATCAGCAAACATCTCCTTCTGCTTGCTGCCATCACCGCAATTAGCTTGCCGATTTTCTTTCAACCGACAAACCAGTACCCTTTTCTCCATCTCATTCGGTGACTCTGTGTGTGGATTTAGTTTTTGATTCTTGGTCCTGATAGTTTCTTTAGCCTTTTCCTTCTTCAACTTTTCAAGTTCAGTGGATAGCTCCATTACCTGAGCTTGTAGCTCATTTGCCTTGGCTTCAGAAGAAACAGCTTTCCTTCTCCACTCTTTCACCTATCCATGAAATTGTATCACCTTAATTGAAACAATTAATTTGGTAAACTGTGTGGCTTTGTGTAAGATTTGGGTACTTACTGCAGATTGTAGAGATTGAATTTGATAATCAGAATCAAGTGCTCGATCTTCCCAAAAATCTCTGGAAGCCTGCAATTCTTCCATCTCATCCCTTA
Source organism: Jatropha curcas (assembly GCF_041381405.1). Taxonomy (NCBI): domain Eukaryota; kingdom Viridiplantae; phylum Streptophyta; class Magnoliopsida; order Malpighiales; family Euphorbiaceae; genus Jatropha; species Jatropha curcas. The sequence continues at coordinate 1,222,767 of NC_143160.1, read as the reverse complement.
CTTGTCCCAGCATCTCTTGCATTTGAGACCATTGCTCCGTTTCAGCTCGAACTTGCTCCACAACCCTTTGCACTATAGCCTTGCAGCATCCTGAGCATGCCCTCTCCTCGTACAACTTTCTCTCCTGCACAGGAAATCTATCAGCATCTATCCTGAAGTGCCTTCCATCCTAAAGTCTATGGTTATTGACTAGTCGGGAGAGATTATCAGAAACAAAAGGAGGGTACCTTGCTCTGTGGTCTCATGGACGACGAAGACATCTCCTGTAATTCAATTCGCTTGCAATTAGCAACAGAACTAGAACCAGAAGTGTTGGCTGTAGAGAGCATTGGCCCGCATTCCTCTTCCATCCTCTCTAACAGATGCTCCTTTGATAATCCTTCCATTTTTTTCCTTAGAATCTCCATCTGCATATTCTTTTATGTTAAAAGTTAGTAACTTGCAGCTGTTGAGTTAGTAAACGCAATGAAAGAAACAATTAAAGATTACAGATTATATATCTCCATATAGTAATAAACGATGAAATTCAATATTACATTAGCGCTAAAACTTGAAACAGAAGTTTCATTGACGCTGCTGCAAGTAGTTTTGATGGACAAACTCGCTTCTGCCATCTCTTGAATCTCCTTCACGCATGCCTCGTCAGATTCTCCTGCAAACTTCTCTAGCCGTCTTTGAAGAAGATGGGCTTGTTTATCAAAATTGCCACAATTTCGAACCTCTATACACTTATGCCTTGACCTTCTCTGCAATTTCTCTAGTTTTTCAGCCAATTCAATGATCTCTTCTTCCAAAACCATGCTTGCTCTCTTTCCATTACACAACTTTTCTCTCCCCTATAAACCAATTACCAATTCAAGTTATAAAAATGAAACTGATAGAGGCACACGAAACAATCAGGATTTGGTTCAATTATTTAGAATACTGTTCTTTTTATTTTCAGAACCAAAATATTTAATTTTTTCAAACAATTTGATGACCCTTTCTTGCTCATTTTCTTTGCCAAAAATTTCTCAGCGTCCGATCAGACCCACCTTACTTCTGAAGTTTAATCTGCCTTCGATGATCTATTAATCCTCACTTCCCTCACAGCAAATAAAAAATTAGAAAGAAATGAAAGAAACTTAGTAGTTATTAATCAGTATTAAGTAACAATTAGACAGTTTTTTTCAAAAAAAAGTAACAATTAGACAGTCAGAGACAACAGTAACAATGTAGCGTATGTCAGGCTTACTTGAGGAAAGGCAGTCTCTACTCTCATGCTTAAAAACTTAAAACTTTGTTCTTTAGATTATCAATCACAAAAAAGAAGACGGAGTACTTAATATTTTCTTTTCGACAACCATCTGTGAAGAACCAATTGTATAATTTGCAATTTCTTTGTCATTATTGCTGTACAAAAATTTCTTAATAAGCAAAAACACTACTTGAACTACAAATAAAAACGCCAAAACAGGATAGAAAAGAAAGAGAGAGAGAGGGGAGAGATACTAACAGAAAGCAAAGTTTGAATAGCAGATCTTAAAGCTCTTTCCACCTGAACCCTTCTCCTCTCCATCTTCTTCACAGCAATCTCTCTCTCCATCCGTAACAAATTACACTCTGCCCTCAACATCTCAGCTTGAAACCTCCACTTCTCCTCTTCCATCACCACACTTTCTCTTTCCTCCACTCTCACTCTCCTCTCCTCGTCACACTCATCATCCTTTTCACCACGTACCATTATAAGAGGCATAAGCCCTCTTGCAAATTCTCTTTCTTGATCAAACAAACTCTCCAGCTTTCCTTTCCTTTCTCTTTGTGATGAACTTGATTTCGAAGCACTAGCCTTTGCTGTAGCTTTCCTGCGAGGCCTTCGAGGTAAATGCAGTATTCTTGGTGTTGGTTGCGCTGGTGGGTACTGCCATTTTGGCCTTCTTGCAGTCAATGCCGTTATTGTTGATACTTTGTCCATGCAAAACCTTCCTTGGTTTGATATATAAAGGCAATGAACGATCTTCTGGGTAATGTGTTTATTTGAAGAAAAAAAAGAGTTCAAGGCTTGAAAACAAATTCATGAGCAAGCTTTCTTTTTTTGGATGGTATTATACTACTGCTCTCTCTATATATACTCTAATTGAAAAGAAGAGTTTGAAAAGCATTGAACTGATTGGTACAAATTCGTAACAACTCCATTTCCTATTGGCAGACAATAGGATTTTTTTGGTTGGAGAAAAGGAGTTTTGAACAGAAAATTTTTACCAAACTTTTCTTGTTTGGTTTGAAAATGTACTTGTTTTGTTTTCTTGTTGCAGGGTATGTATTGGTTAGATAGAGAGAGTGACAGTTTAGAATAAGAGATTAAGACGTGAGAGTTTGGACTTTTCTGGCAAAAACAATACCAACTTCCCTTGTAAATTTTCAAAATACAATAGAAAATGGAAAATGTACAACTTAACTGGAACTAAAAAGACAAACTTATAGAGATTATAGTTATTTTTGAACTTTTATTCGAAAAGAAAGAGGGTTTTCTTGTATTCAAGTTTTACTAAGAGGAGGCAGTGAACTTTTCTGTTCATGTGAGGCTTTAAAAGAGGTTTTATGGTTTTGGGAGAGAGACAGAGAGAGGAGCAGGAGAAATAAAAGCACAGGCGTGCAACCTCGTTGTGTGAAAGGAACAGGGATTTCAAATGAAAGGTGTGACTGTTTCTTTCTTTTCTCTTGTGCTGGAGCTGGAGCTGGAGCTGGAGCTGGCTAATTTATTTTCTTGGACCTTGTTTTTTTCATAGAAAACTGACAACTAGCGGTTGTTGTATGTTTCACCTTTTTTTCTCCATTTTGCCCCTCCGAATTCTTCGAAATTGGATTTATAGTTATGGAAGTCCGCTGACAATAGGCCAAATGATTTAAGTTATCATTTCACGTAAATGTAAGTTTGATGTCAAAATTGTCTTTTTAACTTTGGGAAATTTTAACGCTTAAAGACATTCACACATTACAAGGTGGCATATTAGATCAGTGTCCAATTAATACTTGGAGGATCTTTTATTTATTTTTGGCTAAATATTTAATTTCACCCTCAAACTTTCAGTAGATATTCAATTCAGTCCAAAATTAACTTTTAGACCACTCTGAATTTCAAAAGATAAACTTGTCCTTTTTTTTTATAAGAAAAAACAATAGAATATAAATATTTTACTTAATTTTTATTCAATATATCTTTTACTATTCAAAAATTAGAAAACTTAGTATCCTAATATTTTTTTTTACAGGAAATAAGATAAAATCCATCTGAAATTTAAAGTTTATATCTTAAAAATTGGCAAAATTGAACATTTAGTAAATACTGAGGGACTGAGTTGAGTATTTATGTTTAACAAATTGTTTTTTTTTTTTTGAAGTGTTTTAATTTAAAACGTGGATTAAGAAGATGATTAAGCAATAAAGAGGGGAACTGCGTGGCGTTAAAGGAAAAGTGAAAATTGTTTAATAATAACAATAAGAGTGTTGTGTAGTAATTTATAAGTGGTTTTGCTGATTGATCATTTTCAACACTGACAATCTCATTCCTCAGCCTTCTTTTGCTCTGCCTCTGAATTCTGATTCTTTTCGATTTTCCCGTCTCTAATTGTTTATCGTTTTCAAACTAAAGAAACCCAAACCCTAACAAGCTCTATTCTTTGGCCTTTGCCACCGGAGAGAGACATGCACCATTTTTGTTTTTCGTGGAAACAAGGACCACTTGCTAATTTTGTAAACTCATATTTTCTTAAACTTGAACTTACTTCTCCAATTTCATATATAAATTGACTTAAAATTTTGTTAATTAATTTTTTTTTTGTCTATAATAACAGTATTTGAAAACCCACTAACCTCGATGACATCCGATTCGAATATTGCAAAACGCTCGAATTAGAAATTTTTTTAAAACCTGATTTAATTAGTTTATGTTCAAATTTAACCATTTTCTTGAAAGAATAGTTAATAAAAATACCAAGATTTTGAGAAATTAAAAAAAAAAAAAAAAGATTGAATGAGTACAACAAGTTGCTGAGATATTTAAACATAAACCTACTCAAATTTTACCGTTATAGGGCCGACAATCGAGTTTGATTTGAACTCAAGTAGTATTTGATTTGCTTTTGGGTAATATTCAGCTCAAACCAAACCAATAAGACTGGTTTAGAGTTCCAATAAGTTAAGCATAGTTTATTACCTGCACCAATTCTAAGATGTAATTTGTCTGTACTTAATGTTTATTTGGATAGAATACGACAGATAGACACTGTGTATATTTGCAATTCTAAAACACCCAAGTGGCCAAGTCAATGTCTTTTTATTTTTAAATTCTAAGTAAAGGACGATTTTTGTCCTATACATCGGAACTTATGTTATTGTCCACTTTCTTCATTAGCTCCGGCCAATGCAAATCCGAAATGGGTTTAATTCTAAAAAAAGAAAACTGTTTAATTCTGATTTATGCAGGGTTTGCCTCCGACTTATAATACTCAAATTACTTTTTGTTTTGTTTCAGATTATTTGAATCCATTTTTATTTTCCTTCAAAATTCAAAACTTTTACAAGTTATTGAGTTCATGTCATAAATTTCAGCGCCTATAATTTGCACAAACAGTTTAATGAAACTTTACTACATTGGTGGTGAGTGACTGTAGAAATAATACTACAAAGTTTTTTGTAAGGATAAAAAACAGCCGGCGTGTTCCCCGCCGGATGTTGGTGGACGACAACTCAGCTCCACGTCAATGGAGAGCCTATTTGAGCAGAGAAATCAGAAAAATAAAAAAATAAAAAAACAAAAAAGATGTAGGCCCGTAACAACAGTCCAACGAATATCTGGTTTCCATCCTTGGTTACCTAGCCCAGTTTCTCTTATACCAACCCATACACCAAATAATCAAAAATAAAAGCCTACAAGAAAGTTTGTTGAAACAAAAGCCCAATAATGTTATCATCACTACACCAAGATCTAAATACGAAAGCTCAGATCAATTCAAGCATGGCCCAATTCTTATTCAAGCCAGAAGAGATAGTACTAGTAGCTGTTGTCTCCAAACAGTGTTGGACTCGACAGAATAGGCCCATTAAAATTAGGTGATCTTAGCCCGGCCCATCATCATTCTAGTTTTCAGGACTGCGGTTCCCATCTCAAAAACCCTAGCACTGCATAAAATCTTATCCCCGCCGTAACCGTCTTTCCTTCACTGCGCTACCATTCTGCTTCTTTTCTCTTGAAGCCCATTCTCGTTTCTCTTTCAATCAACCCTAATCCCCTTAGGTAAAATCATGGCGGAAAGAGGAGCTGGAGGAGAAAGAGGTGCCTTTCGCCGAGGCTTCGGCGGTGCCCCTCGTGGTGACCGGGGAGGCAGAGGCCGCCGTCGTGCTCGCCGCGACGAGGAGGAGAAGTGGGTACCAGTTACCAAACTCGGCCGTTTGGTTAAAGAAGGCAAGATCAGAAGCTTAGAGCAGATATACCTTCATTCTCTCCCAATCAAAGAACACCAGATCGTCGACACTCTCATCGGTCCATCCCTCAAGGATGAGGTCATGAAGATCACCCCTGTCCAGAAACAAACCCGTGCGGGTCAGAGAACAAGGTTCAAGGCCTTTGTGGTCGTCGGAGACGGAAATGGCCACGTCGGATTAGGAGTCAAGTGTTCGAAGGAGGTTGCTACTGCCATTCGTGGCGCAATCATTTTAGCCAAGCTGTCCGTCATACCGGTGAGGAGAGGCTACTGGGGTAACAAGATCGGAAAGCCACATACAGTGCCTTGCAAGGTGACTGGCAAGTGTGGATCCGTTACAGTGAGAATGGTGCCTGCTCCACGTGGTGCTGGGATTGTCGCTGCTCGAGTCCCTAAGAAGGTTTTGCAGTTTGCTGGAATTGAGGATGTGTTCACCTCATCCAGGGGCTCTACTAAGACACTTGGAAACTTTGTGAAGGTTTGTTCTTTTTATTCTTCTCTTTTGTTTTCTTATACTGTTATGTGCGAAGCTAATTGTATATATAAGTGTTGTGCAGCTACATTTTCTCTAGTTTGATATCTTGGGTTGATTTTTATTTTTATTTTAGTTGTCTCGTAATGCTTATTTTGTTTAGCATTATATCTTGCATGATCAATCAATATGAGAGGAAAAGGAGCAGAATTGTTATTTCTTAGACTATATGGATATTTATATCTGTTTCTTATTTCTTAGACTATATTGTAATTTCTAAGTCTTACATAAACTTTGGACAGTTTATCGTTTGAAAGTTGTATTTCTACAATATTAGAATTTCTTCGAATTAGCATAGCTAAGCTTAAGTTTATTGGCTTTTAAGTGGGTCTAAATACACGTGTCTTCTGATTGATTGTCATTCCACAAGTTCGTGTTTTCTTTTTATTATCGGTTTGTGTTCCCATTAGTTTAATGGCTTGCAATGAATTTCTGGAAATTCCTAAAAATCAGAATTTAATTGTTTCTTGTTTGCTAGTTGAATGTAATAGAATATTCCTTAATTTGTAGATTTGTGCATGAATCTGAAAGTAGAAGCTACTTAACATCATTTCAGCCCTATTTAAGATGAAAATTCTTCTTTCCATTTTTCCATAAGTTATTAATAGCTTGTAATATTATTTATTTGGAAGAAATGCCACTACGAATTGAGTTGGTTTTCCACGAACACCTGCCAGGTATTAGGAAGTTGAACGGAATGCTTTTGTTTACCATATAGTTATGGATTTCCATTACTGGTGCTGTTGAGAAATAGATACTATTAGCCTTCTTATGAAAGAAGTAATGATTTCTTTCTGCCAGTGTCTAAAAAATGCTCATGCTTTTGAATTATGGACTAGGTATTCTCTTCACAATGATGAATTACTTGATGAGATGCTTCTTTATAGTTCAATTATATTGTTTTTTGTTGTCATTCTCTTTTGATTGAATCTATGCACTTTCCATGTCCAATGCAGGCCACCTTTGATTGCCTTCTTAGGACCTACGGGTTCTTGACTCCTGACTTCTGGAGGGAAACCCGCTTTACAAAGTCTCCTTTCCAGGAGTACACTGATCTGTTGGGAAAACCTACAAAAGTCCTGATTGAAGAAGTGGAGAGGGTTGAAGCTTGACGCAGACAAATGAGACTGAGTTCTCAAATATGAGAAAATATAGGGATGAACAATTCATGTTAATTACCCCATAGTTCTTAAGACTTTAAGCACGCTATCTTTTTCTTTTAACGGTTTTGTTTGATTTTTCGGGATCTAGTATTTGTTTTGTTTTGACGAAGGTGGAAATGGATTTGTTTGCTTTCCTAAGTTTTCTTAGCATCTCAGTTTTCACTTCATTTTTTTTTGTTACTTGTTTATCCAAGTCTCGAGGCAGAAGTTAGAAATCCATGATTCTCTCTTTTGTTTTGGGGGTAAGTGAAGCTCATTATGACTTGATACTCACTCCATATCAGAAGAGATTTTTGTTCATTCCAATGGACTTTTTTTTTTTTTAATCGTAGAATAGCCATTTTCTATCAGTCACCCGCAGTTTCATCGCCGCTATATGTCACTATATCAGTGTAACTTCTCAAATAATTCTTTAGTTAAAGTTATACACATATATATGCAACTTATCGATTCGATTTTGTTGATTGACCAACAATTTTAATTAATATAAAAGTGATTTCTGCTTTGGATCAACCTGGGCTATCTGGATATGTAGAATTAATACCGAACATAATACTTTATGTTTGAAGTAAATTGAATAAATTCGTCAAAAAGTTCATTCGAATGCCTGTATTATCACCCTATGAAAAAGAGAGAAAAAAACAGTCCAGGGAAGTTAATATCACTAGATCAATATCTAAAGAGAGGAGCTCAGATGAATTCAAGCAGGGCCCAATTCTTCAAGCAGAAAAGATAGTAGCTATTGACTTCTAGCAGCGTTGGACCCGCAGAGACAGCCCATTTAAAATTATGTGATCTTAGCCCAGCCCATTACCCTTCTAAGTTCTGCAGACTACGTTCGCATCTGCAAAACCCTAGCAATATATAACTCTTAACCCCGCCGTATCTACTTTCCCTTAGATACACCACCAATTTGCTTCTTCTCTTGAAGACCTATACTCGTTTCTCTTTCTCTCAACCCTAACCCCCCTTAGCTAAAACCATGGCGGAAAGAGGAGCTGGAGGAGAAAGAGGTGCCTTTCGCCGAGGCTTCGGCGGTGCCCCTCGTGGTGACCGCGGAGGAAGAGGCCGACGTCGTGCTCGCCGTGATGAGGAGGAGAAGTGGGTGCCAGTTACTAAACTCGGACGTTTGGTTAAAGAAGGCAAGATCAGAAGCTTAGAGCAGATATACCTTCATTCTCTCCCAATCAAAGAGCACCAGATCGTCGACACTCTCATCGGTCCATCCCTCAAGGATGAGGTCATGAAGATCACTCCCGTGCAGAAACAAACCCGTGCGGGTCAGCGAACAAGGTTCAAGGCCTTTGTGGTCGTTGGCGACGGAAATGGCCACGTCGGATTGGGAGTCAAGTGTTCGAAGGAGGTTGCTACTGCCATTCGTGGCGCAATCATTTTAGCCAAACTGTCTGTGATACCAGTGAGGAGAGGCTATTGGGGTAACAAGATCGGAAAGCCACATACAGTGCCTTGCAAGGTGACTGGCAAGTGTGGATCCGTTACAGTGAGAATGGTGCCTGCTCCACGTGGTGCTGGGATTGTCGCTGCTCGAGTCCCTAAGAAGGTTTTGCAGTTTGCTGGAATTGAGGATGTGTTCACCTCATCCAGGGGCTCTACCAAGACTCTTGGAAATTTCGTGAAGGTCTGTTCTTTTTATTCTTCTCTTATGTTTTCTTATACTGTTATATGGGAAGCTAATTGTTTATATAAGAGCATTGAAGCTACATTTTCTATAGTTTGTTATGTTTGGTTTATTTTTATTCTAGATGTCTCATATTGTTGATTTTGTTTAGGAGCTGAAATATTATTTCTTAGACTATATTGTTATGTATATTTGTTTCTCATTGTTGGGCTTTATTGCGATTCCACAAGTTCTTTTGTTTAATCTCTCTTTGTGTTAGACTATATTGTCAGGTTTGTGGTCCTATTACGCTAATGGCTGCAATGAATTTCTGAAGATTCCACACACACACACACAAAAAAAAAATTTCATGATTTCTTGTTTGCTAGTTGAATGTAACGAATTTCTTAAGACTTGTCATGCATCTGCTCACTGTTTCTATTATGATTGGATTGTTCCTGAATTCTTTATTTTGTTGGTTTGATCTAATGACAGTCATCATCATTTACTGATGCTTTGCTTATTTGCATATGATCGTGAAAGTACAAGATGCCCAAAAATCACGTCTGCTTTATTTTATTTAAGATGAAAATTTTCTTTTTTACCATTTCTTTTCTTCCATTCCACCATAGTTCATTAGTAGCTTATAATATGATATAGTTAAATGAGATGCGACAATGGTTTGAGTTGGCTGTCCCTAAACACCTGCTAGTAGTAATAAGTAGAACTAAATGCTCTTGCTTTTTTTATGATGGATTACTTGATGGGTTGCTTCTTTATAGTTTAATTTTATTGTTCTTTTGTTGTCGTTCTCTTTTGATGTAATCGACCCACATTCCGTGTCCAATGCAGGCCACTTTTGATTGCCTTCTTAGGACCTATGGGTTCTTGACTCCTGACTTCTGGAGGGAAACCCGCTTCACAAAGTCACCTTTCCAGGAGTACACTGATCTGTTGGGAAAACCTACTAAAGTCCTGATTGAAGAAGTGGAGAGAGTTGAAGCTTGATGCAGACAAGTGAGACTGAATTGTCAAAAATGAGAGAATACAGGGATGAACAATTCGTGTTAATTACCTAATAGGTTCTTTAGACTTTAATCATGCTATCTTTTTGTTTTGCGGTTTTGTTTGATATTTCTGGATGTAGTAGACAAGCTCTCATTTTCTTTTGATAAAGGTGGAACTGGATTTGTTTGCTTTTCAGCTTTCACTTAAATTTTTATGTTCTTATATATCCAAGTCTTGAGGCGGAAGTTAGAAATCGATAATTCTCTCTTTTGTTTTGGGTGCAAATGCTCTCTTTATAATTAGAATAATACTCCCCAAGTCCCAATGGATAGTCTTTTCTTTTTGGGTTCTTTCCAATGGGCATTTTTTAATTATAGATTAGCCATTTTCTATCTTCACTTGCAGTTTCTTTCTGGCTGCTACGGTATCATTGTGTCAGTGTCAATGGTTCTTGCTTCATTTAGTTAGAACTGAATTAAAAGAGAAGATCGAAATTGAAAGAGCAATCGGTGGTTTCGATGTCTAACTCAATTGCCGGCAAGTTGAACCCTTTGTAATTTCCAATTAGGCAGCTGGAGCGAGTGCCGAATTCACATTTCCTAGTATAAACCAAGTGTAAAATTTACGTAAGCGGTACAGTGATTTTTCATGTGTAGCGGCAAAACACCGCCCAACCAAAGGATCCATAGCCACAAATATTAGAGAAGATAAAGCAACACGTGGCACTAATCCATTTGATCAAATGTTTATCGAGATAAGGAAATGGATGACGGAATTCTAGCGAGGTCCTTGAGCCATTTGCATTGGCGAGTAATAATAGCCCACCCGATAATCCACTTTTACGTGCGTTGAGAATCTGAGACTAAAACTCCCTCAACAGAGTGAGAGAGAGAGAGAGAGAGGTAAGCAGAATTTCCAGAGATGGCATCCATGACTATGACAGCATCCTTCCTAGCAACCGGTTCAACCATGGCCAAACAGCCCTTAACAACTCCACGCAGAGGGCTCATCGTAGCCAAGGCCTCAACGCCCGCAGATGGAGACAAGGTCAGTGTGGAGATGAAGAACAGGGAAGAGAGCAGCAATGGGAGGAGGAATTTGGTATTTGTAGCTGCAGCCACTGCTGCATTCTCCGTCGCCAAAATTGCCATGGCTGACGATGAGCCTAAGGCAGGGACTCCAGAAGCTAAGAAGAAGTACAGTCCTGTCTGTGTCACAATGCCTACTGCTAGAATTTGTCGCAAGTGAGAATTTTATGTTTGTTTATATGCAAATGTGGATTGCATCTCTTTAGATTTAATGTAAAACCGGTACCCATTTGAATCTTTTCATTGGATAATTCCTGTTTGCCTTTTCATCTCTTTCCAGTCCGAGTTTTTCTTTTCCATTTTTTTTGACAAAAAAATTTTGCAATGGAATTTACTCCTTAGCCGTTACTATATACCATCTCCAGAAACTTATATCACAATGCATAATCATTCTGATTCAGAAAGCTTGAAGATTTGACAGATTGCCGGAAACTGCACTATTGGTTAATATGGCCCAGGAAAATTATATTTCTAGTACAATTAGAAACCATTTCACTTGGGGAAAAAAATTGCCAAATATAAAGAAAATGGATGGTCAAACATTTTGTATCACTTCGCTAGAAATTTGCACAAGATACAAACTTTAACAGCTGAAATTGTCGAGTCTGATGAATTCAATATGAAGACTTCGAAGCATTATTTGTTTCAGACAAGAACCCGCAAACAAAAACAAACTAGAAAAACCAACAATTTGATCCAACTCAAGCTGATTCTACATCTGCAAAAATTGTCTGAATGAACAGAGCAGAGGATGCCAATCAAGAAGTGCACAAGAGGATTCCCTGGACGCTTCTGCATCTGATTATCTAGAACTGCTACTAGTTGCACAATTCTTTGAGAGAAAACTGAGAAAAAATATTGAAGAAAACACCATAAACTTACTTTATTTCTAGAGGGGAAAAAAATGGAAAAAACAAGCTTTCAGCAAGTCAGTTTAATAGGATACAAGGTTGAGCTTTTATCAAAAAAGCATACAGTATCATAAAGCAAAACTCTTAAAAATGATCTGTGCAAAATGATCCCACAACCGAGTATCATTCATTACAGAGCTGTTACCAAGCAGTAACAGCATAGAGAGAGAGAAATTGTCCATTATTCACCTTAGCCATCTTGCTTGGCAGCAACATTATGTATGAGGCCTACGAGCACCTCATTCACCTTTCCCATTTTGCTGGGCAGCAACATAATTGCGAACAACTTCCATAGCTAACTGATGAGCAGTCTTATTCTGCAACTTTGCGAGTTCATCCATTTTTTCATACGTGCCCTTATCGGAGAAAAGCCTCAGATTGTACTTAGGTGGTGCAGGCACAACACCTTCCCATTGGTCAACCAACTCCTTAAGTTTCTCAAATCCCTAACAAAATAATTGGAGATTACCTATTACTTCACCCCTAACAATTGATATAGTTTATAATTAAATTAGACAATTTTTAACATAAAAACAAGCTAGTTATACCAAAAAGGAATTTCTAAGCTCACCATGCGGTTTGTGAAGTTGCCAAATGACTCTTTGGACTGCCTTTTTCGCTTCCAATAATAAAACAAAGGTTCCAGGACTTTTTCAAGGTCATGAATTTTAACCTTATCCATGAAGCTTCTTGCCAATACAGTTTGATTGGGTGTTCCCCCAAGCCAAATCTGTTTCAATAAAATAATGAGATCATAACTCTTACTCATATTCAATAGAGAAAGTAAACGAAAGGAAGCATAGCAGGTTGTTTTTCAGACCTGATAACTGTTGGGACCATCACCAACAAATCCAAGTTCAGCCATGTATGGTCTAGCACAACCATTGGGACAACCCGTAATCCTTATTACCACAGATTCACTGTACTTGAGTCCGACCTGAAATCATAAATATAAAGGCCATTTGAATCAATACAGGTCCAAATCCTAATTTGCTGGGATGTAATTTCACATTTCACAATACATGCATCAATCAGTTTCTTGGGTGATTCTCATTAACTCATTGGATCAGTAAATACCTTCTCAAATACAGCTCTAACCCGTTTGAGGATGTCAGGTATTCCTCGCTCAGCTTCAGTTATTGCTAGTGGACAAAGTGGCAAAGCTGGACATGCCATTGCTGTTAAATTGAGGGGGTCTAAATACTTGGGTTGCTGTCCACAAGAAACACCCGTCAAAACATCGATTAGCAAGAGAACTTAAAAAATAAGAAGGAAATGAACAAAAGGTTAACTAGATAAACATCCACAAGATCGAGAATAGAATAAAACCTGTCATAGACACCAGTGGCAGTTAACAATAGCTAATTCCACAATAAAAGTTCGGCTAATAACAGGTACAGGTTATTTCCATGACACTTGATGCAAATTCCAAGAATTGTCCATTGAGCGATTAATAACATTTAATAATAGATATGCTCGCTAGTACAACTAATATGAATAGCATACATTGAGTGATCAATAGCTTCTGGAAAAGATATTTGAATACTCTGAAACTTAGTTTGTACTTCCTTGGAATTTATTTTTCTCAAATATGATCTTTCCTTGTGCAGAACTTCAAACAAACATAAGCAAGACAAGCAGATAATTCTAAGAAGTCAATTCCCAAACATGACTTCAGATAAAAGATAGCCCCAAATATGACTTCAGATCAAACTAAGGATATGCAGGTAAATCTAAGAAATCAAATAAAACTATAACTCCTCGTAGAACTCATTTCTCAAACAATAAGCTTAACTAATCAATTACAAGAACTTCACTTGAGAATTTCACAGGATACAGCGCACATGGCCAAGAGCTTATACAGATACCATAAGGAGACATCTTACCAGCAATCCAGCCTGCGCAAGAGTAGCAGTGATGGGGCGCTTCCATGCTTTCCGAATACCACACAAGACTATATTCTGGTTTGGAGTGAGACTAACATCTAAATTATACTTTTCTATTATCTCCCTCAATGTTTTCTTCATTTTCCCTCCAATACGACCATTGTCAACATGTAACCCACAGAATAAACCACCATCACCCTGCCAACAATTAAGTACACAAAGGATAAAAATGGATAAGCAGTAGACTAGTAGATGAAGGTACGAATTTAAAAGTTTATCACCCCAAGCAGATTAAAAAATTTGAAATTTGATTGGACAAAATCCAAGATAACACATACACAATGTTGGAACTTTAGAACAAACCTGATCATGCCATCCCAAGTAACTTTTAAATTCCCACTCAGGCAACTCACGGCAAGGCTCAAATTTCTGACCATAATATTGCTCGACAACACTTCTAAATTTCTCAATCCCCCATGAGCTGATCAAATATTTCATTCTACTGTATTTACGATCATCTCTCCTCCCATTTTCTCGTTGCGTCACAACAATGGCTTTCACTGCATACAAAATGTCTTCTTTTGGAACATAACCCAACGGTTCAGCTAGTCGCGGAAAAGTGGTCTCCAGCCTATGTGTTCTTCCCATACCACCACCAACCTAAGTAGAAATTGTAAGAAACAAATAGTTGAACGAAGCTTGATTAAAAAATGAAAATAATTAAAATATTTATTGATCTTACATATATGTTAAACCCCTGAGGATCCCCATTGGCATCAGTAACCACAGCAACGCCAATGTCATTTGTGAGAATATCCACAGAGTTATCTCCAGGCACAGTGACTGCAATTTTGAACTTCCTGGGCAAAAATTGGGTTCCATAGATGGGCTCTGCAGAGTCAGGGAAATTTGTTCCATGAGAATTGTCATTGCGGGCCTTCACTACTTCAGGAGGTTCTGCTGTGACGATTTGCTCCCCATCCACCCAAATATCGTAGTAGAAACCAGACTGAGGAGTTAGGAGAGCAGCAATATTCTCAGCAGTTTTCTGCGCAAACTGGTAATCTTTTCTAGCAAATGGAGCAGCCGGAGCCAGGACATTCCTGTTGAGATCACCACAAGCACCAAGAGTTGAACCCATGCTATGAATGATACTGCTCATTACAGTCTTGAGGTTCTTCTTTAAAACACCATGGAGCTGAAATGTCTGTCTAGTTGTCAATCGAAGTGTTCCTATTCCAAACTGATCAGCAAGGTCATCCATGGTAAGGTACAGTTTGTTTGGGACTTTGCCACAAGGGTTCTTAGTGCGGAGCATAAAAGAATAGGACCTTGCACCACGTTCATCTCTGTTGTACTGCTGATAACTCCCATGGAACTTGATTAGTTGTGTAGCAGACTCATTGATATTTGGGGCATCTGTCAGCAACTCCTCATTAAGAGGGTACCTGATGTAATTGCTGCCTTCTTTGATTATTTCGACCTTGCTACGTTTAGTCTGAGTCTCTGGCTTCACTGGCTGCCAACAGAAATTACCCAGAGAATGAAGCGGATAAGGATTTATCAGATCAACAAGAGCTAAAAGTTTGCATTTATGACTCAAAAGTAGAAAATGGGAAAAGAAAAGGAAAGGTTTTGTTAAGAGTATCCAATCTAAAAAAACATCTTTCTTCTGGTTTCCAAAAAGAAAAAAGAATCAAAACATAATCTAATATGGAGAGTAATATCTGCAAAGGCAGCTATTATACACTATTGCAAACCAACTCATTCTCTCCACAGAACCAAAATGAAAATCCAGGAATAGAAATGAGATCCCATTAGAACATCAATACAATGGTTTTATAATTCAGGAATCAATAAATAATATTTTTTGCTTTGGTAGTTCGTCCACTGCTGTTTGAGACAAATGATGTCGCAGGACAAGTTCAGGGACATGTTGTCTCACTGGTACCAAAATAAAACGAAATAAAAACTGAATTGAAGCATGTCATATCTGGCTGACGACATGTCACTAATTAAACCAAACCGTCGCAAATTACCCAGATAGACGGCGGGTCGTTAGTGATGCAGTCAGCAGACGAATGGAACTCAGCTAGAGGACGTCGTCAACAAACGACCAGGACAACATGTCGTCTCATTGTTCAGCACATTGCCAAAGTAAAGAAAAAGAGCTCCACAAACAATCGAAGGGCCCTCAGTAATCCAGAGAAATCAAATCCAGCAGCTTAATCCATGAGAAAAACAAAAGCTTAAAAAAGCGGAGAGGAAGAGACAAATCGCAGCAATCTCACCGTAGAAACAGCTCGTATAAGCGAAGGTCTGGAAGAAGAAACAGAAAACACATTCAACTGTCTGGTCAAAGCAAGTGAATTTGAAGACCTCAAACCATCAAAGCTCCGGAATTGGATCTTCGGGTCTTTCAACACCGCAGTGTTCGCAGCTCCGAACGACGTCGTAGTCGTCATGTGCTCAGAAATCCACAATCACCAACAGCCCTAGATAACGAAAGCTAGGGTTTTTGCAAAGCCGAACTAGAGTGAGATATATTAAAAGAGTGACAGAGAGATATTTATGCGAGAATCAGATTGGGTGGTGACTGATGATGAAGAAAAAGCAGATATAGAAATGAAAACGAAAGTGCGAATATATATATATTGGTTATTTAATTATCAATCCACTTGGTGGTTTGCTACTTTGCGCCGTCACGTGCCTGACACGAGCACCTTTTTTAACTGGAGCACTTCAATTGTAAATCCAAGCTCTGGAGTCCACGCGCTTGCTGTGATTTCGTGAAACGGATAGGTGGGGGAGTGTCTTGGCGCATGGAGAAAAAGAGAGTGGGCTTGAAGGACAGACATGCAAAACCAAAATTGGATTCTGTGGCGCGTTGGTACACTGAATGTAGACGGAATTACGTTTACACTTGCGGTTGGGGCTGCGTTTGCTAATACTTTAATTTAATAATGTAGAAGTAGAAGAAGAGAAAGGAGAGTAATGTTTCAGTAAGTGGAACGCACACCATTAAAAGTTGAAGCTCCTTACGTGCCATTAACTAATTGGTCAGATAATGTTGACCCTCCTCTCCTCACAAGTATGCGTTGTTTTGTTGCCGCAAACGCAATGGGTCAAAAATGTGCGACCAGGGCTGGAGCTGGGATATAGTAAAAGAGAAGTTTGAATGGGAATCTACGAAATGACCCTACAAAACCGAAGTACCAAACCCATAGTTTGCCCATTCCCTCCAGTGAAGGGTTACAATTGCAATTTGTGATTAGATTCGCGACTCCACTTTTTTTTTTTTATTAAATTATGTTATAAAATGAAAATGGGAAAATCTTGGCATAAAATATTTCCCTGTATTACGCGTTTAATAATTTCCACATAAGCTAAAATCTTAAAATATATTTGTAATATAATTTTTTTTGTCACCATAATCCATAAAAATAAGTGAATTTTCGTTTAACTGTCCTCAAAATTATCATATACTTCACCTCAGGATATAAATCATGTTTCTGCATAGAATTAAAAAACAACTAATTTCCTAAATTGTAACAAAATAATGATAATTTGACTAAATTACCCTTAATCTCATATTATTACCCCCTATCTCAAATCATTAACCAACCAGCAACTGCAACTGGAACTACAACTACAGAAACCAGGTAAGTCTCCATTTGCGACACAGAAGGGTCGCAGGGGTGATCAAATTCACATTAATGGTTGCAAGTGCCCACTTCTACATTCAACATCACATGTGAAGTAAATGAAATGTAATTAAACAAATGTTTAACCTATCTCATCATATATTTACAACCACCTAAATGTGGTCCAATTCCTTGCCATCTTCTCTGTATCTCCTGCAACTACTTTAGGATAAACAAATTCTATAGCACATTAGAGACAGCTCTAAGGCCATGGCTCTAATCCTACCTATCCAAAACGCCCCATGAAGTTGAAAAAGGCCAAAAAATGAGGATAGTTCAATTAAGCCAATTACAATAGGCTTTTTTTTCTGTTTCATCCATCCTCAACTGGCTGTTTGCAATGAACCATCCCTCATTAATTTTAAACTCAAACTGTTGAATCTTTCACGTGAATATTGCCTCGAGGCTTTTCTCCAGTCTGTACCGGCCTTCATCATTGTAGCAAACTCCTCGTAACTTATGCGCCCATCCTGCCAGATAATACACCAACATGGTTAAACTTACAAGATAAGCAATCAAATACTGCATGACAAAGAGAGGCTAAGAAAACATTTTCTAGTAACCCAACATAATTAAATTGCTTCTAGATCAAACAGGACACATAAAAATGGTTGGAATATTATAGTTTCTAGAGTTGGAAAAGGTCTATTTTACATGCATACTAACCTTGTCTGTATCAACATCATGCATGATGGCATTAATAATATCCTCACTGCATGTGTCAACTTCATCACTTAAGGCTTCTCTCAATTCTTCAATCTCTATGTAGCCACTCTGATTTTGATCAAAAAATGCAAAAGCTTTATGTAGGTGCTCGTCATTGGCCATCTTTCTAATGTGCACTGAAACTGCAACAAACTCCCCATAATTCAAAGTGCCATCACCGTCAACATCAGCCTGCAGAAACCAGTTCTCAGCTATTCATATATAAATGCAAAACTTTGCTTCAGTATCCATGGCAAGTAAAACTTAGAGAACAGGTTTTCTCTCGCTTCTGTTGGTAAAGAAGCAAGAAAAGGAAGTAGGTATTTGTTATTCATTTCACAAAAATGTAAAAATGGAAAGCATTAAAATTCCTTCAATAAATACAAGACAGTCAAATGTGGGAACAGGTTCTCACCCTTGCTTAGATTGGAGGACCAGGGAAAAAAAAACATAAACAAATCTTAAAAAATTCATAGCAAATGGACTCCCCAAAATTTATTGCCGTTTTAATTGTCAGAATTAGGCTTCTTGAGCTACTTTGCCCAGTCAGAATTCTTTTTCTTCTTTGCTGTGGGATGGCAATTTTTTTTTTTTTTTTGAAAAAAAAAAAGTATTCTAAATTTGGATTTTGAGAACAATATTAAAGTTAAGTTAGTTTTAATGGAGTTCTTTTCATTTTTCTCTACTCAAGAAAAAAGGGAATAACTTGCTTAAAATCAAAATAATGCTTACAGCATCCATAAGAATTCGAAGGTCTGCATCAGGAATCTGTTGGCCAAGTCTTTGCAACCCAATTCTAAGTTCCTCAATATTAATCTTGCCTCTTTGGGTAGTGTCCATCATTTCAAAGGCCTCCTTTAGGCCAGCCACTTCCTCCACTGACAAATGCTCAGCCACCACCTGCAGATGCCAGCATATGTTTATTTAAGTTCAGTATCACCATAAAAATCCCTCGCATAATCATGGAAGGTAAATATATCGTTAGTTAACAACTGAAAACATTACCCTAAGAGCTCTTTTTTTCAGCTTGTTCATCACAGAAAACTGTTTGAGCCTTGCTTTCACAGTCTCACCCAGTGAGACATTTGGAGCCTTCTTCGCATTTTGCAACCAAGGATGTTCTGTAAAGAAAAGAGTTCAGATAACTGTTTATGCATATACAGAAATCTGAACCAATGCAAAAAAGTAATTGTATTACTCAATGAAAACACTACCAAGCACTTGATGAGCTGTAAGTCGTAGCTTAGGATCAGGATTAAGCATTTTCTTCACCAGGTCTTTTGCGTTATCAGAAACCTTAGGCCAAGGATCCCTCTTGAAATCAATGACAGACCGAATAATTGCCTGTGCTACCCCTTGTTCGGTTTCTGCATAACCAAGATAAGGAAGAATTTGAGAAGAAAATCCAAAAGGTAAAAATGTAAAAACTATATGACGACAGCTTTTTGCAGCTTAGGAGATCTCAACCAATAAAAGGGCAAGAAACCGAGAATTAGCAACTTGACAATTATTTTCCCCTTTTAATAATTGTTTCAAGGGAAAAGCAAATGGGACCAACTACATTCTCTAAGTGTTTTAACACTGAACTCAACTAGGCTCTAAGTGTTTTAATACTGAACTCAACTAGGCTGTAATCCCAAACTCACAGGGGTATAGGTGTTAAAAGGATTTTTTTTTTAAATTTTTTTTTGGTCAAGAAAAACATAGAACTCTAATTAAAAACCATATTTACAAGCTTTCTAAGCATTCACGGATTATAAAGTTAAGAAAACAAACCTGCCCAGAAAGGCGGGACACCACAAAGTAAAATGTAGAGGATAACTCCAGCACTCCAGACATCAACTTCTGGGCCATAATTGCGTTTTAGAACCTCTGGCGCCATGTAATAAGGACTACCCACAATCTCATTAAATCTCTCACCTGCAGAAAACGTCAGTCTTGAGAACGAGATACTAGAGGAACACGGTAATGGCTAATACCAAATTCCCAAAAAATTAATAGAACAGCATTAAAAGTGCTGTACGTAATGGCTCTCATGAGGTGCAATACCAGGTTTAAAGAAGACGGACAATCCAAAATCAATTGCTTTTAAGGGTGCTGTTTCCTTCCTATTTGCAAATAGAAAGTTCTCTGGTTTGAGATCACGATGCATGACTCCATGTTTATGGCACATCTGCAGCACAAGACACATACAAAAGCAAAACATATTATTTCAAGGCTGAAGAACCCCTAATGGAGAACTATGGCAAGCTTGAAACTATAGAACCAAGTTTCCAAATTATAAGCCATGGATACAGGAAAAGAACATATTTTTACTATTACATGTATGAAACAGACACAAAAAACTCCTACCGGTAATGATCTAAACTGATAACAGATCTAAATCAAAAGGAACAATAATGAAAGTTGAAAACTAAATAGTCAGTTAGATCCTTTAGCCAGCTTTTAAAGGAAAGAAGAAAAGAATAAATGATGGAGGCCCCAATTAGCCAGCACTGTAATGATAACTCTTTTTAAGGAAGTGCTGAAGGGGTCAGTGAAGTTTTCATACAAAAATGATCAGCACATGCTAGGATCATATCTTATAACAATAAAAGTAGTAAAAAGGAAGTGTCTTCCCCCTTTCCCCAATATGTCAAACACTCAACACACTTAACAGAGTAATTGCCCTTATCTGATTTCAAATGTCTAAAGAATTCCCTCGCCCAGGTCAAGCTCAATAGCAACTGCATCTTTAAACCTAGAATTCATATCAACAGCATCATCAATTATCCACCAGAATTTCAAACTACCAACAAATATAAGACTCGGCACAAGCAAGCATAAACCACATCAGAAACACAGGAAAAAAATGAATGTAAATTCAATGAAAGGCCATAATCACAAGCATTGATGAAGAAAAAAAACATGTTGAGCACAATAAATGCTATCAAATTCAACCTGAACAACTTCTACAATTGTCCGCATAACTGCAGCAGCTGCCCTTTCTGTGTAATGCCCTCGTGCAACAATCCTATCAAATAACTCCCCTCCCTCACATAACTCCATCACAATGTGCACAGCATCATCATCCTCATAAGTAGCCGTCAAAGTGACAATATTTGGATGGATAGGCAAATGCTTCATTATCTCAACCTCCCTCCTCACATCTTCAATATCCACTGCAGTTCTTAGTTTCTTTTTTGATATAGATTTACAAGCAAACTTTTCACCATTGTTTATATCAGTGCATAAATATGTAACCCCAAATTCACCCCGGCCAAGCTCACGACCTAGATCATAATGGGCGGTTATATCACGGCCAGTGGGTTCTTTCAATACCAAGAGCTTGTCTATACGTCCAGATCCGTTGTTCACAACATAATCATTACCAAAGAATGGATTTTCCTTGTTCTTATTTTTCCCTTTGGCTTTCTTCTTATTAGTTTCAGATGGAGCACTCGAAGCAGGAGTTGCGCAGCAATTGCCCATGAATCGACGTCTCTAGCTTCTAATTTCGACAGAAGAAAGAAAAATCTGCAAGGATTGCAAGAATGCCCAATAAAGCAAAAGAAATAATTTTGTTAATGTTTGATCTTCCCTGCAATAAACTAGATATGAATTTGAATTATATGCTTCGGAGTAACAAGGATTTTTTTAAAATGAATCTCCAACAAATTTGGAAATTTTTCGTACAAAATATTCGATTTTAAAATAAAGCAGAAGGACCAAAATGGATAATAAATTTACATAAAGAAAAAGTAGATTCATGCATAAAATATCCTAAAAAGAAATGTATACAGCCATAAAAATATATATATAAAATCAAGAAACAAGAAAAGATTTTGAGCTCAAAATGGAGAAGTGTTACGTCAGATAAAGAAAACCCACCTGGCAATTCCGATGATATTGATACTGAAAGGAAAATCTGAAGGATTGCTAGATGAACATCAATTTCCAGCAATTAATTAAATGCAAGAACTGGAAGAATGTGAAAAGACCAACCCAAAAGTGTGCATACGGAAGAGATAATGAGAGAGAGTCAAAGAAGCACTTTTCTTTTCTTTTTCCCTTTTTTTTTTTTCTTTTTCTCTTTTGCAGAGACTCTCTCTCCCTCTCCCTCTCCCTCTCCCTCTCCCTCTCTTGGATTCAACGATGATGCAAGGAGACAGAGAGAAAGAACCCTATTTTATTAATTTCTTTTTTTTTTTTTTCAAACAAACCTCGGGTTTGTCCAATAATAATAAAAACAAAAATATAATAAAACACAGTAACAAGGACACTTGGGGTTATTTTAAATCTTTGTTTATATTAAATATATATTATTTAATTATACATTTCCTTTCTTTTTCTTTTTTCACTTTTTCCTATCCCAACTTGTACTTTCCCTTGATAGTTTAGTGTTTTGGAGCAGGTAAATTTTTGTTTAAAAATTTCTAATTTTAGAAAATTATAAACTATAAAAAGTTTATAACAATAAGCTCAACTATCAACTATTCAGTCCCAGTTCTTTCTTCTCTTTTCTTTTTTTTTTAGAAGGTGAATAATATAACTGGCGGTGGTGGCGGTGGTGGTGTTGAATCTTGGCATGAAATAATAGGTTGCAGGTGAAAAGATAGAAGAAAGAAATGGCAACCAAATGGTTGGTGGGTGAACATGTAGATTAATCCAAAGCCAAGCATTGCTTGTACTTGAAGAGGTCAAACTTAGGCATATTTGCTTAATTTTGTCAAATCTCCATTTTGGACCTCTTTTGTGTTAGTATTCAACTGTTCATTTTTCTGCAATGTTGAAGACTTCTTTTTTCTTCTTCTTTTTCAATGAAAAAGACTTTTACAAGCAGTTGGGTACCTAATATTGTAAGTATTTATTTTGTGAAAGACGTGTTTCATTTGTCTGAAACTGACTTTATTTCCTAGGTTAAAATCTTAGAAAGAAAGAGAGAATTTGTCTGGTTAGAATTTGTCATACAAGACAACATATTAGACAATACTTATACTATAATCCCATAAATCTAGATGGATTAGACATAATATCTTAATACTTAGATCCAGATCCAAAACTAAATTCTGTATTGGAATATAAGAGGACAAATCAACCACACTCACATGTTGATCTTTAGCATAATACATTTTTAAATTAGTTTTCTTAAATAAATTCAGAGTGTTATTAACGAAATTGAACTTATCAATAAAAAAAACAAACGTTCATGCTTATTAAAATAATAATTTATAATAGTATAAGGTGGCATTAGATTTTGATAATCCATGTAATTTGAATTTTAAATACGAGTACCTTTGAATTCAATTTTTTTATTGTTTCTCAAATCTCCATTGGAATTTCTCATGAATATATCACCTACTTAAAAATCATGATGAGTTCAATAATTCAAAAGAAATGAACGATATGCAAACGACTGTCGTTCAGTGTATGGAAGGGCCCTCGTAACTTGAACCAAATGGACAAGCGCATACGCGGCTCAGCGGAGCTCTAATATGAACGAAGATAATGATGATGGGCCATTCATATGTTCCCAAATCAAACAGAATGTCGTTCAACGATTTTGCCGCAAACCGCTTGTGCATCTCACAGGATGCGTCTTTTACCCTCCAATTGACCTCTCCCAAGTCCTATGACTCTCCCTCATAGGACTTGGGATTAGCCCAAATTTTGGTTGAGACCTCTTCGTTGTCCTATCACTTGTGCATTGAATTGAAGTATTGAATCATGAAACTTAGAACAAACAAATGGACAATAGGAGCAGAAATCCAACAAGAAAACCAGTACTGAGAATATTCAAATCTTAGCTCTGAACTAATATGAATTTATAACCACAACAGTTGAAAATTTAAGGTACCAAGCACCCGTTCGAGATTCACTTTCCAGAGCAGTAGTAGCAGTTGATTCTGATTCATCTCGTGGAGGAATCTATTACTGTAATGAATATAATGTTGTAGACAATGGTGAAAAGAAAGAGTGCTGCCGTGACAAACACAAGAAAAGACCCTGATATCTCAGGCACATTCGCTTCTTCTTCTTCTGTTCGATCTCCTACTTTCACTTCTGAAGCTGCAACCATTTTCAATATAACATGCCATTTTCTGTTAATAATATGATTGAAAAAATCATGAATTTAATTCCTTGGGTTAATATAAATCTTGTAGTAGTAGCTAAAAACCTCTTTAATTATCTAAACCAATCTCCATAAACTTTTCTCTTATCACAACCTCATGGAAAATTTTGAAAACAAAAAAATCTTATGATAAACACTCGATTATGCTGCAAAAAAACAAGAATCAGGGGAATAATACACAAACCTCTTATTTTCGGAGAGCTGACTTGTTTCTTGGAGAGTTCTTGGAGCTGCTGGTCAAGTTTTTGGAGGGCTTCTTTGGCCTTATCTTTATCTATTTCATACTGTTGGGAGTCTTTGTCCACTGCATAAACAATACAAGAAGAAGATAAAGAAAAAGGTCGATATGTGTTTCTTTTATTGAAAAGATAACCACGATCTAGATGTGCTAGCCAAACGGAGATCAGAGATGTGGGTTTGTTATTAGTGATTAAAGAAAGTTGGGGGAGTGATAATGGCTGCTTAGTGTTGAGTGAGAGACAGTGAAGATAAAGCATATTTCAATTTCTGGATAACATGAGTATGCGTTTCCTTCCTTCTATGCCCTTGTATATAACAAAGATGTTTGGCAACGGATGTGAGAATGATCTAACTTTGGATATCATAACACCTAACCCATATTTTTTTATATTGAATGGGCCGAAGACTTATTCATTCAATCTGGACCTATGGCCTTAAACTGATCCATAATTAACGATATGAAATCAAATAACCAACAGTGGAAAAAAAAAAGGATGTAATGACATAATAACTATTGTGATATTTTGCATGCTAAAAAAATAAAAAATATTTAATTTATTTTTTTCTCATTGGATAGGTTATTATCTATGGAAAAAAA
The DNA here is from genome assembly GCF_041381405.1 of Jatropha curcas. Classification (NCBI taxonomy): domain Eukaryota; kingdom Viridiplantae; phylum Streptophyta; class Magnoliopsida; order Malpighiales; family Euphorbiaceae; genus Jatropha; species Jatropha curcas. The sequence continues at coordinate 1,197,740 of NC_143160.1, read as the reverse complement.
ATTATATTTATCAACTGGAATTGAAATATATTTTAATTTTTGAATCCTTCACAAATTATTTTAGAGCACCGCTCAAAATTATAAATTTAATGGAAATTGATAAGTTTATTTAAATTATCCCCTCTAAAAAAATTATTTGTGAGCTAATCAATGTTTAGTCTAATTGTTATTTTCACTTAAGTAAGAAGTGAAGATTTGAAATTTAAATTCTCTAAACTATAAAAGTTTTCACTAATTTATTAGATCACGAGAAAGAGAGGCGACGTTATTGTATAGCCCATCTTTATTTGGGGACATTGGGACTTCTAATGACTTAAAGTTTATTCAAATTATTTAATTAATTATTGGCCAAACAAATTAAGGAATATTTAAAAATATATAAAAATCAATTTTCTTCTAGTATTTATTCGTTTATTTTTTTTGGGGGAAAATTTCGCTTCTATTTCAAACAAGGAGCAAAACGAAAAAAATATGTAAAAACACACGAAACGATTGCAGAAAACGAAGAAAACGCAGAAAACACAAAAAGAAGAAACATAAAAAATCGGAGAGAGAGAGGGGAGAGAGAGCGCTAGAGAGATGAAGAAATCTGGAGCAGAGAAGAAAAGGGTTCGAAGATCATCCGCGGCCGTGCAAAACGGCAACAGGGATCCGAATTCCGATACGCCTCCTAGGGTTTGTACTCTCCTCCTCTGAATCTAGGGTTACACTATTATCTTATATACATTATCAAGTTCAATTTTCATGCTCTTGTGAAGTCAAAAATGTATGTTGTTTTTCTATTTGTTCTTCGAGAATGTCGATAAGGTTGCGCTAGATTCACACTTTTCATTTCTGTATGTATGGTTACTGGGAAATGAAAGGTCGTGTACATTGTAGAAACATGAATTGAATTTAAATCGAATGAGTTGTTTTTTCATTATGCCAGACCAGGAAAATTCGCGTTTAGTAGAGTCCGATTTGGGTCAGGTTTTTTTTCTAATGAATCGAAGTCTAATGATTGGCATGGTTTGAAGAAAGACAATGCACAAATATTTGGATTACAAGTATTTTCCCTCGTGAAGAAATTTTGTTCGGTATTATTTTTATATGATCAGGGTTGTTGGAATTTCTTGGCAGTTTGATTATTTTGGCTTGTGCTTCCAGGATTTTTAAAATGAGGTCTTGTTCTTTCTTATCTCTATATTGCATGTAGTTTTTGCACGTCCATAGCAGAAAAAAGTAAGCTTTTGAGAGAGACTCTGAGCCAATAGCTCTGGATAAAGAAGGTGCTGCAACTAGGAAGAAAATGGGAGATAATAGAACTTCTTGGGCCAATAGCTTAGTACCTTTTTAAGATGCTGATATCTCTTTATTTGTATTCCATATTTCAGGGATTCCGCCCCTGTCTTGTCTTATACCTTACTCTTTTCACACCATTTCCGTGTCCTTTACCTGCCACAAATCCTCACAGTGATTTTATATTACTTAACAAATTTGATCCCCATAAGTAGTAGTATGCAGCAATAATATATTTCTTTTTTCTTTTGCTCATCTAATATTAGACTTGAAGTTTCTTGGATCTGGTAAATAGTAGGATCTTCTGTCATTGATTAAGTTCTTTTAAAGTATCCATCATTATTTTCAGTGCTTGCTAACACCGTGTGTGTTTCTTTCTAGAAACAATCTGCAAAGAAGGATGTATTTCAGTTGTTTGCTGAGAAGGTGAGGGACCACAAAGCTTTGGTTTCTCGTTGGGCTGTTTTGCAGGAGACCCGAGTTGAATACTTTAGAGGGAAGGATTTTGTAAGTTTCCTGAAAAATCATCCGGAGGTAAAAGATATATTGGAGTCAAATAAAAATTTTGAGGTTGAAGAAATTGCTAACAGTTTATTAAGAAAGAACCTTTTGGTACGTTGTGATCGTGTGGTGAAAACAGTCCGTCCTGGGAAGAAAAAGTTGTCTACCTGGCCAGCTCATCTAGAGATCTTCCCTGTAAGTTACTTATTTTTGGCATTGAAACTTCTGATTAATAGGATTGATTTTTGACCTGCATGACTGAAGATTTTGTTATAAATAACCCCTGCAGCTGACATACAGAATAATATTTTAGCCCGCGTTTTGCGCAGGTTGCTTTGATAGTTTACAATTCATAAATACATTATTAAAAATTTATTTTTCCGGTAAATTACCTTATTGTTAAATATTTTATTTTATAAATGTATTTAATATATTAGTATATAAAAGATTTATTTTTCCCGTGGGTTACTTTATTAAATTATCATGCTATAGAAATTGTAATGCCATTAATTTATTTTAAATAATTATAAAATTTGATGAACTATAATATTTTAATCCAGGATTCTCTTAGCTCAACTTTTTGCTTTATGCAAAGTTTGATTGATTAGTCTGCTTTCTATTTCATGCACTCTTATTCAATTGATTATACTCAGTTCTTCCATTGTTTTGCTTCTACTCATGTATAATGTAGAATTGCTCTATTGACAAATGTTCAAACTCAGTTATGTCCTTTCTCATATCTGTGAACTTTAAATTTTTGGGATATTGTGATGTGTGCAATGTTCCTATCAATGTATTCAGTAGATATTTTTTTTCATGGGATCATTAACCTTTAACGGTATCCCAATCAACACTAGTTTGTTTGCCCTTCTGATCTAGGCGTATAGAGCATGCTATTAAATTGCTTCTGTTGGCTAAGCTATTATACTTCCACTGTGTTTTGTAGGACCAAGTATTTTCAGAAAATGATGCCTTTTTTGCATGGACATTTGTAAAACGAAGGCCACTGTGGCAGACACTTCTCTCATTTTTTTGGCCAGTGTTGACTCTAGCAATTTGCCTGTTCCCTGTATATCCTCACCGGTGCAAGCTATTAATTCTCTATTTGTGTGCGGGGGCCCTTCTGCTTATTCTGTCCCTGCTTCTATGTAAGTATTGCTGTGCTATTCTTTTATCCCGATTTTATGTCATATTGTACTTTACAATGCATCATAAACTTCAATGCCAATCAAACGAAACTAAACTTTATCTGAACTCATTGGATGTGCGTGTAGTTGTATTATGTTTCTGCTGTTGATTTAGTGCTCTTTACCTAGTATGTAAGAATCTGGTCAGTTGGAATTGAAACTTTATTATCTTCCTCGCATTTACAGCTCACTGATATAAATAACTTCCTGGTATCACTATCTCTACAGGCAGTGCTTTCACTAGTTCCTCTTTTATAGGTTTCATCGAATTTCAAAATCAATATTTTTAGACTGCTAGTATGATTTGTTTTTGGGTCTTGGGGTTGTCGTTAAGGCATTCTGTTTAATTGGCAGTAAGGGCTACAGTATTTGGTGCTCTATACATCGTTCTGGGCAAGCGGGTTTGGTTTTTCCCGAACATCCTTGCTGAAGAAGCTACATTGAGAGAACTATTCCGTTTCTGGCCCAAGAAAGATGAGGAGGAACGACCTAAGTGGACAACAAGGCTTTTCTATGCAGTAGTAGCTGTGCTGGTCATATTACTGCTTAGGCATCATGCCCCTGATGAGGCTGCTAGAGCTAGGTCAGTCATATTCCTGCTCTTGTTAACATTAGTTGGTTTCTACAAATATGATCATATTGCTTCAAAGACACTATATGACTGACCTCCTTTCAGAAGAAAACAATTTACTGAGAAGCATCTCTTTCATAAAAAGATAAATGAATAAAAAAATAAGAAAATAAATGCACTTGCATGACCCGTGCAAAACACAAAATCGCCACTCTGCTAAATGGCATGTTGTGTATGATCTGAAGTTCTAACTACGTTCTTGCAGGTATCAAAAGCGAATGTCCAACATCATTGATGATGTTCTTGAGTGGTCTCCGAGATTAGCATTGTCTGGTATGATGGAGAAGCAGCAGACTGTGGTTAACGCCACAGAGTCCAATGACAGTTTTGCGGATGAGAGTAAGACAAACTCAGAGCAATTTGAGAATGAAGTACTTGGAAACACAGAAGACATGGATCAGCCTCAGCATCAAGATCATATTTAAGGATAGAAAAATGCTATACTGAGCAGAAAATAGATATACTGCCTTCTTTCTTTGGGTTTTTATCTAATTTTGAGTGTAAAACTGTGTAATCAAACAGTGAAATAAAGCAGTTGCCTTTTAATTTGTGGCCCCTTTAATAGGATCCATTAGATGAGAATAGATTACAGTTTTTGATTAAGAGAATTCTTTTTTTAACTAACGACTTCATTAAATATCTGCAAAACATATTTGGAAGAGGAGATTTGATTTTTGAGAAACATTAATCAAAGCATTTTTGACGTCTGGGCGTAGCTCTTCTTAGTTTGAGATTTTCAAACTTGCACCACTTGTGAGAACGTAAACCATAATATGAAGTAGCGATAGGATTTTGAAGTTGCCCATCACCATAGTCCATAGCTAAAATTGAGACCTCTAACCTGAAAGATTTCAAGATATTGGGATGAGATGAACAGTGGCTGAGAAATTGTACACTACTACTCTGAATAAACAAAAAAAGAAACAGAAAAAAAAAAAAAAAAAAAAAAAAAAAAAAAAAAAAAACGTTTAAGCCATTATGAAATAAAGATCACAAATCCTACAGTAAAGAAAGTAGTTGTTTCCCCATCTAAAATTCTATCCACAGACTATTTCTTCTCGCATTTATTCAGCGTGTTTATGTACACAGTAAAAATGAAAATGGGAAAAGATGATGGCATGAGGTATGAGCCTCGGCAGACTTTAAACAAGCAACCACCTCATTTGTTCCCCTCGTCATCAGAGCAACAAACACAAAAAAGCCAAGAATGAATTGCCGCCTGGAAATGTATTGCCAGGATGTGGTTACCATAAGAGGATTCAACTACTTCTACTTGGGTTAATTGAATCCTCCATCTTGGCATCCACTTATCGCTCTGGGGTTTACTGGATGGCAAGAGGCCTTTGTGAGGCCTGGTTGGAGGAAAAGCTCACTCGTTTTTGGCCCGAAAAGTCTCCATCATCCTTTTCACCTGCACTTGAATGATGTGTTGAGCCACTGTGGTTGTGGTGATGACTCCCTCCATTTAAATGGTTGTTAGCTTCTAAAGTGCCATGCACATTGGGCGCTCTGGTATCCTGCTGACCATGGGAGAAAATCCAAACATCAGCAGAATCTGATGGCAGTGGCTCAGAACCTGACGAACTGCCAGACTGAGATGAGGGGATTGGACCAGAATCATTGACCTTGCCTTCTGTCATGTTGTTGTAAGCATCAGCACCGGTTTTTTTTGCAAAACGTCCTCCAGTGCCCCTTGCCCTTCTCATAGCATGCTGGTGCCGAGACTCATGAAGATATGGCTATAAAATATGAATTAATGAGATGTCAAATTGCCTTCACAATAAATACTTGAGAAAATTTTCAAACAGCAACAGCCTACCAAGCACAGAGACAATACATAACCATATCCGAATGTAACTTGAAAAGTTATTGAATTTACCTTTCTAACTTTTATCAGCTTCTTCTCAAGCTCTGCTTTTGCACGTGCCTGTCTCCGCCTCAGAATCCCTTGGTATTGTTTAGCATTTACATAAACAGGTTCTTGAGCCATCTCATGGGGTAAAGGCATTCTAGCATGATGCATTCCCAAAAGATGAGGATAACCCTAACATTGAAAATATTGACGTATTGGTTAGATTATTCAACAATGAAAAGAAAAACAAAATAACAACAGTCTTACTGTAATAGGAACTGAATCCCTGATGGCTAGGTCCACAACAATGAATGGAATGGCCACACTCTACTCAAAGCACAACAATGGCAGTTCACAAGAGAACTCACACAAAGAGAAAGAGAGAGAGAAAATAACCCATTAATTAGGTTCACAAGTGATTAGCATATCAGAGAATCATAGCAAAAAGATCATCATTGAATTTGCTTTTATACTTGTCATCTCTAGGCAAGAAGTGTATCAGCTTTATGCTGTATTAGGTTCTTTTTGCTGAATTATCTTTGAGCTGAGTGACAAATTCACTCTGCTTTATAACTTATGTTTCCTTCTTAACCCACCTCCACCTGAGCAAATATAACTGCAACTTCCCAAAGCAATGTCTAGCTAAGGGTACAGATAAAGATTAACACAATTTAAAATTAAGCTATTTTCCCCCACTTGTAAACAGTAGCAAGAAAGAGACAACATGTCCCATTTGCTGTCTTCGTGTGACAAATAGAAAAAGGATGTCATCATTCACCACCATACAAGTAAGGCTTCATGCTACATACCAAAGATTGATGCCCATAAGCTGCCATCATTCCACCATAGTACGGATCCTGGTATGGATTTGATGCACATGCCTGCAAAATAGTTGCAAGAAAACTAGGAATCCCTTATATTTAGCATGTAAGAAAGAGTTCCTGAACTCTACAAGTTACAGAATCCCGAGTCTATAAGTTGATTAGCTTTCAGCTACATGCTTTAAAGATTAAAAATTTACTCCTAGGAGTGGATGAGGGAAGACAAAAAAGGAGAGGAAAAAAAAATGGGAGTGGTGAAGGAGAACGCAAACTTACAATAGAGTGACCAACAAGTTCAAGCTGTGGATGTTGTGCCAGGCACTCTTCATGCATTGTAGTCATACTTGAAGCAACATGTTGCAAATTTTTGTGTTCTTGGCCGCTATTCACAACTGAAATTGAAATTGAAATTAAAATCTTTATTAGCAATTTAGTCCAAGCAACATTTTCAAAGCAATTCCTAAACCATAAATCACACAATTGATGCATCTCTAAACATTACCCTTCTACAAGCTTCATACATCCAAGCAGCTAAAAGTACCTGATCTTGAAGATGCAGTGGCTTGTGATTCTTTGCTAGCAGCATCATCCTCCTCATTTAGTCTTCCATTTGACAATGACTGATCATCATTTGACAATGAATCATTTGGGCCTTCTGCTGAAGATAAATTGGAAGCATTTTCCCTTGCCATAGTTGAGGCCACATTATAACCAATACTACGCCACCAAGGCTCAGAATGGACTGCATATGGTTGAATGACATGTGGATTTGGATCCAGTCGATTTGTACTTTCCGACTTTGACTGCATGCCTTCTAATCAATTAGCTTCTTGAAGTCCTATCCAAACATGGAAATAACACAACTTGATGTTAGCCAAGGAAATCGGAAGCAAAGGTCTGGCCACAGAAAGTGCTATATGGATAAAAAGATTGACCATACAAAGCATATTATGCCTGGATAATTTAATCGTTCCAATTTCTACATGAATAGAGGGTCAAGGATAAAAAAACCACCTCATAACTGAGAGAATTCTTAGTCTTACTAGCCAACCAAAAACACAAAAGTTTGAATTTTCTCAAATATAGTAGCAATAGCCACAGAATCAAAAAACACGTAGAAAGCATACTAAACTAAACAGAGGCACTTTTAAATTGGATGATAAATAAAAAATTTGGCCTGGCAGGAATACAATTCTTTATTGTAAGACTGAATTGCTGCAACGATATCTAAATTTCAAAACATCGTGGTTAAATTCTACAAATACATTCTAAAGGACCCCAAAAAATATTATTCTTTTATATCTTCAATTGGTTGGTGGTAAAGAGTAAAGAGAGATTTCTTGAAATTAAGTGGAAGACAAATGCAGAACGAAGCAAGATTGAACTTTACTTAGAATTTACTTTAAATTCGCAATTCCCTATTACAAATCATAACGTACACCCATACCAAAAAGAAAAAAAAAAAAAACAGATAATTTTCACGTAAAAACCCCAATTTAATAGGAATTGAGAATAAAAATCAATCATCCACGGCTAAGGAAAAACAAATAAAAAATAGCGAAATAAAAACCAGAACAAGAATTTAAAGTAAGCAATGAAATGAAATAAGAATGATTACGGCACTTACTGATAGAACAGAATAGAAGGAAACAAAACCCTAGATTTGGGGCTCCTCGCGTATTTAAGAGAGAAGAGAAGACCAAGAGAAGAGAGTCAATCTAGTTTCTCTGCGATTCTTCAGGGTTCTTTTTGAGTATCATCATAACTGTACCGGAACTGTTTCTCTATTTTAAACTCCCCAACTCGGGTTATGATATGTTCACCTGCGCTACTTCCACGTACAAGACACGTGGATGCTTTCAAACGGGTTACTCTCTTCTCCGGTGTTTTAAAGTTTTTGTATGATAACAAATTTTAAATACTCAATTATATTATAATATTTTAAATACTTAATTATTAATGTATGAAATGAACCATTAGACACCAAAACATAATCCAGTAATAAAGGCATATGTTAGATCCATGTCTGAATATATTCCTTCTTAACATTCAAAAAAAAAAGAAAAAAAAGAAATGGCCATTAAATAAAAATATGAAAACATTTTATATTAATTTCTGATGTCATAAAATCATTATAGTATAATACATTATAATGTATAATATTTTTTAAAAAATAAAAATTCCTGTCATTTAGTTTTTATTTTCGAAGGTAATAACAAATGATTTCATTAATTTTTTTTAGTTTTTAATTAAGCAATTAGTTTCTAAATATGCTTTGGAAATTGTGGTGGAGGGGTTTTCACAAAACAGAGAATGGTTTTAATTAGGTTATTTGGTCATTAACATTGGCATTGTTATATTTTCGGTAAAGAAATTATTGGATTTGTTCATATATTGACGTAGTGTTATAATTAAAATATTTATTAATTATATGGGTTATTTATATATAGAAATACCGGTGATAGTAGGTTGTCCGGTTACAAACTACAAAGTGGAGTGCATGTGACGTGTGTTACTTATGCGGGGGGTAGTGATTTGTATGGTTACGGGGAGTTCTTTTTAAGTTTTATTAAAATTGTGGAGAAAAGTAAATACTAAAAAATGCAATTCCCGGCCCACGTGACGCCCATCTGACGGGCAAAATACGGGAAACGCGTGGCTCAAAACCGGGGTCCACAAGGATAACGACAGAAGCTCCTATACACGTGGCTCTTCAAACAGTATTTCCACGTTTACTCATTAAACAAAAAACAATCGGGAAAATTTTTTTTGTTTTAAAATACCTAGAGCAAGTAATAACGTCACCCGACTGTGATAGTATCCATTTCACAGCAAATGGACAGAATGTTGAGCTGTTGAGCTGCCGTTACTAGTCAAGCTTGGCCCATTTATATATATATAGAGGTTACCGAAAGTTTAAGCCTTTGGTGGTTTAATTTTATTAATTAATACAATAAATTTCCAATTAAAGGTTTTAGAATTTGAATGGGTTATATTAAATAAAATGATTTTTTTTTTTCACATACATATTTCGAATGTGTAACCTTCCAAGTAAGTTTCACCTAAATGTTCTGTTGGTAAAATAACTTGGTGATTAATATCATTTAGCAGGTATCAAGTTTCTTTTCCAAATGTTACTTATTCTCAAAGAAAAATGTTTATTGAATATTTTAATTACATATACCAACTATGAACCTTTTTTTTCAAAATTTTACTTGTTCTTCAAGTTAATTTTGTTTATTGAATATTTTAAAATCATAAGATAATCGAAGCTTGAGGGGTAAAAAAGTCTCTGCAAAAGAAAGGAAGTAGGCCCATAATATCCTACCATTCATTTTCTTTGGATCCAAATCCAAATTATGTTGGGCTTCAGGATAGGCTGAGTATGTCTAAATAGTCAAACAAGTTATTGTCGCTTAGCCGAGCCCTATGGATTTGAATCTTCTTTTCTTTTTTTTCTTTTTTTTGAACAAATAAAAACTATTATTTAAATTCAATTACTTAAACTTTGTTTTGATATAATAAAGGAAAGAAAATGAATTTATTTTCCTTTATGATAAATGTTATTATTATTATAATTCATAATTATGCACTCATTTTTTTTAAACAATGAATATAATTTCAGTTATTTTAAAATATTTTGATAATTTGATAAAAATAAACGAAATTCTCATTTTTTTTATTATTTTGTCTTCAAATTAGAGAGATTCCAAATATACGGAACGAGTTAAAATAAATTAAAATATTACTTCTTTCAATATTTTTCTTTTCATTTTCAAATAAAATAAAAATATTTTTCTTTAAGTATTTTCCATAGTTATTTTTCTTTATTCAAAAAAAGAAAAATCATCCAAACAAAGGCTTAATTTTTCAGTCAAATGAAAAATAAAGTGTAAGGTACAAAGTGATAAAATTAAAGAAATTGACTAAAATTGTAAAAAATATCAAAGTTAAGGACTTTTTCACTATTTGGCATAATTTTCATTACCAAGCCTTTAGATTTATTTATTATTATTATTTTTAATTTGAATAGTTAACTTATCACTTTTGCTTGAGATATTTATTTTTGCATGCTATATATAGCAAAAAGTGAGTAATGGGATCCTTAATTAATAATTTCAAAATCAAATCAAACACCAACAAGCAGTGGAATATAGAATATATAATATAAAGAATATCCTGGGCTGGGGCTGGGAGATTCATTCTGGGATTCGAAGAACATGTAAAGGAACCATTTGAATTCTTTGGTGCAGTCTAAAGAGCTACAGAAATTTGCTTTTCTCTATCAATTTCTCTACAGAAACTCTTATCTAATTAAGAATTTCCAGTATTCTTTTTTTTTTTAAAAAAAAAAAGGAAAGAAATAAAAAGGTTAACATATATAATGAATTACGTACAAGGAAGACAAGAATAAAAGAGAGGAGAAAAAAAAAAAAAAGAAAAGAAAAGGAGGATGTGTATATACTGAGACAGAAGATATAAAATTAAAGCAACTTGTTCTAAAAAACACCTTCTTTAGCCTTTTGAAATTGATCAAGATTTATGAATTTTTACAGAATAACCCCAGGCATGAAGCAAGAAGAAAAGCAAAGGAACATATATAAATTCAACTTCTTATCTGATTTTCAGATGCAAAGAAGCAGATCATATTAAGAATATCCATATATGCATATGTTGTTTAATAACGAATATTCTGCTTTCAATATAATCTGATTCATTTCTTTTTAACATAAAGAATCTGTTTGATTTTGAAAAATAAATTTTCAAGATAATTTAATTTATCTTTAATTTAATTTATAAGACTAGAAATATTTACAACTATAGAAATTTTATATTTTAAAAAATTTACTCTCAAAAATATATGTGAAGAAAAATATACAACCGATAATAAATACATGTTTATAAGATTATAATAAATTTATCAATATCAGAAAAATGTTACCCTCTTTTGAAAATGGAAATTTATTTTCCATTGATCTGAACATATTTTCAATAATTAATTTCTTTTTGAACCCCAAATATCAAAAACTCTGAAAAATACTTTCGAAAGCAAATTATATTTTAGAAATAAAAGGAGTCTAATAAATATTAATTTTTCTTTAGCATGACTCATTGTATAAACTTTAACATATTATCTACTAAAGTGATTTTCAATATGACCTACGGGTTGTGGCTCGATTAGAAGAGCTCTGCAGTGAGGAATGAAGAGTCTTAACTATGACTAAGCCCTAAACCGGATTACGCGGTCCAATGATTTCGAAAAAAAAAAAAAGTGATTTTCAATATGCTTAACAAAGGGGAGGAAAAAGTAAGGTATTAGGCTAATCAAGGTCATGTCCACATTAAAAAAAATTATATGCTTTTAAATATTCTTTTTAAGTTATATAATATGCTAGATCCAACGTTGCACGTAAAATATATTTTTTGTTTTTTATAACCTTATGGTAATCTTTGGGCAAAGCTATCGACATGGTTTCTTTTTGCATTCTTAATTAATCATAGGATTTGACTACTTATTGATATTGTGATTTAATGTTCAACTATAATATAGGGAAGGGAAGAGCAAAACGTTGGAATTTGGTGGTGAATTATAAAATTTGCTTTTAAATTTAAAGTGGCAAAATAGATAAAATTTTCAAATTATTCTTTTAATTATTAAACAAAAAATTAATAATTTCAATTCAATAATTTTCAGCAGATTTTTATTTTCAATTAAACATAAAACGATAAAGTCAGCTTTGCAGTAAAGTGAAATTAAGTTAGGGGCCAAGAAGCAGCAGTATTATTTTATTTTATTTAATTATAAAGAACCGTCCACCGGCCAGGAGATTCTGTATGTAGGCCTGAAATCAACATAATGGAATAATTGAATCTTTTAATACAAGAAAAGCCTAGGATTCCACTTGGAATTGGAATTACTTTCTTTAATTAATATCCCCAATTTAATTAAATTAATCCTTTTTAAGAGATTACCCTTAATTTTTTTTTCTTTTGGGTCTATCTTTCAACTCGTAGAGGCACATAAAATTTATAGTAATATAAAAATTTTCATTTCTTTTGGGATTTTGGAAATTTTCATTTTTTTTTTTTTTGTGTCTTTATTATGTCCATAAAATGTCAAATATTAGCAAATATGGGATGTTAGTAACTTAGTGCCAAAACAGAAGAGAATAGGAAAATTACTGTAGTGAAAGGACTTTTACCTAAAAGTTAAAGAAGATAATGTATCTCCTTTGTGAGAAGAGGAGAGGCAACCTAGGATTCTACAAAAGATAATAGTAATGTAAAATAGTAAAAAGATTAAACTTTAGGAATCAAAGGTTTGATAGGATTGTTTCTTAAGGGCTTAATACCCTCCATTGAAGGTAAAAAAAAAAAAAAAGGTTTGATAGGATAAATATACATTTCATCATTGGAAATGAAAAAGAGTACTCTCCAACTTTAGGAGAGACATGTCAAATCTACACACATGCAATTTCTTTTATCAATCAATCAATTATATCAATTTTATCTTATAATATCCCTCATTCCAAGGCATTTTTTCCTTTTCACACTACATGTTTTGTTATTGTTGTTTTAACCTCTCAGTAAAAAAAAATATTAACAACAAGAAAGTTAAATTTTTAATCTCAATTTAATTGAATAAACTATAATTAAATCTTAGTCATAACAATCTACCTAATAAAAAGCGGTCTAATAAAGCCGCGGTGATAGCGCTAGAAAAAAAGAATTGATCAATGAGCGAAGCCTGACAGGACCTCTAAAAATAGTACATAGATTAGTTAGAATCAAGAAATGCCGAGTAAGAGAATGAATCGAATATCGCGTTGAAAATGAGAAATTAATCACGTTTTTTTTTTGGTAAAATAATTTAAAGAGTTGGAAGAACTTTTGAATTAGACGTACCCATTTGAAGAAAATTTTAAAATAAGTATTTCTAAGAATTATCATATTAATGCCAAAAAATAATTTTCCTTCATATAGTCCTTAAGTCTAGCTCTCATCCTCTTTAACACAATATGAAAGTCTTCTCCATGTGCTTTCTTTTTCTCTTACACACGCACGTATGGAAGTAATAATTTAGTATATAAACATGTCAATGGAATACAAGATCCTAGAATTGATACTTGCCTCTTTAATATGATATTAATGATTAGGATGCCTTGTTGACCAGAAAATGCTTATATTGTAAAATGAATCTATAAAATTAACCTAAAAAGTTATTTAATTTGTTGAGTGAAATGATGAGCTTAAGGCTCCTCAACACAAACTTTTCCCCAATAATTGTGGTCATCAAATGATTTGAGTTTCAAACCATTAATTATGTATATGAGATTCTAATAAGAGAATAGGCAAAAGGTATTTACCTACTAATTAACAAAACTATTCCATTCATTCATTTCAATCCCATACCAAAAAAAAAAGCTACTCCTTAACCCTAATTAGAGGTATGTAAAACCACTGATCGAACCGAACTGATCCATTTCAATTTGGTTCGGTCAGCTCTTCAAGAGAGGTTTAATTGGTCAGTTTATTCGGTTTGAACTGAACTTATTGTTCAATTTGAGTTGGTTTCTTGAAAATTCATCGGTTGGAGTTAAAGTCCAATCAACATGCCAAAACCGATCAAAATTGGTCGAATTGACTAGTTCATTTTGAGTCAATTTGGTTCGGTATTGTCCAAAATTTTCAGTTTGCATTTTTTGATCTTGGTTCGGGTTGGTTTGAATCGAAACGACTGTTTGTTCCTCCTCAACCCTGATTGGTATCTATGCTTGATATCCAACGGAAATAAAGAGACGCGAAAACACAAAAAAATCATATTTAAAATATAAATTTATACGGAAAAAGTTTTCTGAAATGCATAAAAGTGCATATATAGTTAGGAGTTTTCGTGCATCATAAATTAGTATTATTCCATATATGTATAGAAAGAAAGAAAAGAAGTTATGGGCATGAAATGAGAAAGAAAGAAAGAAAACGCGTAATGCATATTCATGAACATGAAGATATGATCATGCCCAGCAAAGAAGGGACCACGGTAGGGTGGAAAAGGCTTCTAAGAAAGGAAAGGAAAGGAAAGGAAAGGGGTACCCTTATCAGTTTATCATTTAAAGAAGAGGGACTTGTAATGAATGCAATCCCGTCCTTCCCATATTCCCTCCTGCATTTATTTATCTCCAAAAGCTCCAACATGTATATCAGATATTCAAAGCCTAAGCTTTAGCCACTACTATTTCTTTTATGTCCTTTATATCTCACGCTCATCATCATCTATCCATGCCCACCTTCCTCTTCATTTCACTAGTGTAAAACTCATCTTATCCTACTTTCGCACAAAAGGTTAATTTTGGCCATGGCTTTGACACCGACATTTCATCATAGATGTTGGAAAAAAAAAAAAATCTAATTAAACGGCACTTGGTTCATTTTATATTCATATAATTATTGCATTAATCTCCACATAATACTTGATTTTAATTATAGAACATAATAATAATAATTAAAGGCGCAAAGAGCTACTACAGCCCAGACACTAGCTTTTTGCGATGGTGTGCATCTGAGAGAGATGAGATGTAAATATTAGACAAAATGGCAATAGAATTACTTATGTTTTAATATTGAAAATTAAGCTCAAGATGTTATGAATCGAGGTTAGATCTTAATAACTATGTTATAAACTCATATGAAATTATTCATAGACGCATTAATCGAGTTAATTAAACCCAATTAGTGATAATTTTATTTTTATGATTTTCATTTTTTTTTCAAAGGAAAACCAACAATAAAAACTCAATTATAAGGACATGCATCTAATTGATAGAGAAGGAATGATTTCACTTTGATTATATGAATGTTCAATTAATATCTAAAGAGTATATATGAGAAGCTTCAAAAAGAAAGCAAAGCCATTGATGGGATGGCAATATATATATATATATATATATATATATATAGCAGCAGAAGAATAAAAATGATTAAAGGAAATAATTGAAGCTTCACACATATAAATATTCGGTATACATGAACCAGAACGACAATAAATGCAGGTGCCCAAATCAATGCTTGTATAATTTATTTATAATGAACAGGGAATAAGTTACAGAACGGAAAGGAAAGGAAAGTGAAGGAAAAATAATGAGAAATTTTCTTGAGATTCTACAGAGGAGCAATGATAACAAAAACCCGCACGAGTCTGTTTTCATTGGATTCCCTTATGGATGCTGTCCTCCCGTTAGACACACTGACACCCACAATCTGACAACATTATCCCATCACTTACACTATTAATTTTATATAACTAATCCCTTTTAATCATGCTTAATTAACCTCTAATTCACCTCTCTCTTTTTCATTTCTTCCATCCAAAAAGTCACAATACCCAACAGAATTTTTCTTGCAATTGGAAAAACACTAGCCTTGACGAAAAAAGAAAAATGCATCATCCTATAATTTTTTCTTACTATCTAGACTCATAAAGTAGAATATGAGCAGACCTCTTTTAGAAGACTTTTTTTAGAACCACCAAGATCTGTGCAGATCAACTAGTGGTTGCAGGTGGACCCTTTTTAATGTTGCAACTATATAGCCATTAATTGAATATAATTAATTTAATTTCTTATACATTTAATAATTAGTGGGGAGTTCAAGAAGAAGAAAATAAAAAAGAAATCAATTGCTTTGATTTAAATTAACCATTTATTTTCATAATGAAATTTGTAATGGCACTTTTGATGATTATAATATCAATTCAAGAGTAACAAAAGAAGAAGAAGAAGAAGAAGAAGAGTTTGCATTTTGTGCATAAACAGTAAGTCTCATGCTTTAACTTTCTCAAGTTTGACTAAAACAAAGAAAGGCTCATAATTGCACACTGAAATCACACTCACAAACCTTAAATCAAGCCAATACACATTAATTTGATCTCTCTCTTCAAACTCCCAAAGTCAGCAATACATCTAAAATTGAAAATTGAAAATATATAGTAATGATAAAGTAGGCATATAAGGCTAAATTTAGTCGGACAACTCCCACTAAATTTAGTGATTAGGGTACCCTACAAATCAATTGAAAATAACTCAACTAATTAATACTCACCCACCCTAAAAGCTCAACTATCATACTATACCTTAAAAGGATGAAATATATAAGAAAAGCACAAACTATTATAACTCAGTGAAGTCATTTATAATTAATTATTAAGGATCAACTCTGAGACTATATTGAAATGATCTTCCCTTCATATGATATGAACAAATTTCAGTTTTTCAGACTGAGATATCACGAAGCGCAAAGAAGAAGAAGAGCTCTAAATCTGGAGGGGCAAAGAAAGCGATCGGTCTCCTTTGCAATGAGCAATTTGATATAACTCTTTGCTTCTTGGGTGCTGGTGGACATGTAACTATCTCCGGTATTCGAAATTTCTGAGCTTTTGGTGTAGAACATGAACTTGTAGAGATATCAACGCTACCCTCAAAATCTAACCCATCAATCTTTAAACAAGTATTTGAGCTTGTAGTGGTGGTGGTGGAAGAATCAGAAGGCAAATTCTCCACCA
The DNA here is from genome assembly GCF_041381405.1 of Jatropha curcas. NCBI lineage: Eukaryota > Viridiplantae > Streptophyta > Magnoliopsida > Malpighiales > Euphorbiaceae > Jatropha > Jatropha curcas. Next base: position 1,180,912 of record NC_143160.1, on the reverse strand, counting down.
TTATTGATGCTTCTTGAATGTTCTTGGACTTGACACGGCTTTTCTTGTATTGGGTTGTTTTTGTTTTTGCTGGTTTGGCTCCTGCTCTCGTTCTTGATCTTGTTCTATCAGAAGGGGCCATAGGTGGATGGATAGGAAGGAAAATGGAGTAGTAAATACTAAATAGTTTGAGAAGAGTTAAAGTAGAAAAATAAGTAATGCTAAAAACGGGTAAGAATAAACTAAAAACTTTACTTAGTATGGATGTGAAAAACTGGTAAGTCACAATAAACCATGGAAGAGAGCACTTTAAAGGCTAATTTGACTGGAAAGTGGTAAAAAGCCAAGTGGAAGACCAGAGCCTTTTTCAAAATCACAGCAACTAACTTATCAAAAAGATAAAAACCCAATTCTTCTTCAACAAAAACACATTAAAAAAAACTCTAAAATACCATTGATCATCATCTAGCAAAACCAAACCTAACAGAAACACAAATTAATTGTAAAGAGTCTACTGCTAATCATAAAAAGATCGTGTTTGGATCGAAACCATTAGATAAAAGATACACTCACCGTGTAGAAGAAGAAACGAATGATCTATAAATTATATATATGTGGGGGCTAACATAGAGAGCAGAGACGAAGAAGAGAGGGACGACAAAGATTTCAGTGTTTGGAGGGAGTTAGGGTTATAAAATGGTAGAGTGAGTGAAGTGAGAAATTTAATTGCGGGTAAGAGAGAGATAATTAGGTTAGCTGCCCCACTGCCCGCTGTTTTAGAGGGATAGATAGCGAGCAACAAATGGTTTCAAATTTGGAATAATTAAAAATTTTAAAAATTTATTAGGGTAACCTGCTTTTTGTAGTATTGTACTACAATTAAGCTTTTTTTTTTTTTTTTAAAGATAAACCTTTTAAAAATTTTGATTTGAAAAAAAATACAGTTTGTGTTTAACTTGTTAAGGTAATTATAGATTCCATTTGGTGAATCGTAATATAACAGAATATAATATATTATATGAGCGAATCTAAAACGTTTGGAATGCACTTATTAATTTATTGTTCTTAAATTCTAATTTCTTATCATCTTGAAAAAAAAAAAGAGATTAATTTTCCTTTTTCTCTGTGTTCATCTCTGTTTTAGTAATTAGATCATCTTCAAAGAAGAAAAAGCAATCACATCATATGAAATATAGAATTGAGGTTTTTTTTTTCAATGTCAAAAATATGAAAAATGTATAAGTCATATATTTTTGTCCTTTTCCTATGGGTTAAAAAATTAATTATAACAAGTAATGAAAAAACAAAAGAAGGAAAAGGAGGGAAAGAGAGATTTGAAATAAGTTGTGGGAATCCTAGGATCACAAATATTAGGAAATGGCAAAAACATGGGCAGTGTCGGGTTCCTGTAATGCAAAGCCATGAACAGTTCACCGTGCACTGTTCTTAGTTGATAGTTAAGATTCTGAACGACATTAATATGAAAAATGCACGTACTCTTCCTCTGCCTCTCCCTCTCTCTCTTACCAGTTACCAACTTACAGCTACAGAGGAGATAAGGACAAACAGAAAGAGAGAAAGAAAGGTGTCTGTATGTATAAAATATACCTAACTGAGTTAGGTTCATTTGGTCAGACACTTTTATATTCATTCATGGCCTCGTTTTTGTTAAACATCTTCAGGGGATCCTAAAAGAGGGTTTAACCCACTCGTGCACGTGCCTCTCTTTTATCCATAATTTCAAATTTTCATTTCATATAATACAAACAAATTGTTTGGACTTATCTTTAAATCACATGATCGAAGTTTGTAATTTTTATCTTCCATTTTTTTTAAGAATTAATTAATGATTTAGTCCCTTTCTAATTCTTGATTAATGGCATTGATATTTGAATTAAATTCTATATATTCAAAAATATTACCTAAATTAGTTAAAGATAATCACCACTTAACTACCATTTTAAATTCAAATGCATTTGGATATTAATTTAAATGCCACAATTATCATTATCATTAAACTAATCTAATGGTGTCTATCTTATCACATTCAAGTTAACGATTGAATTGAAGTTCTGATACAATTATTTTCTTAAACTCGTATTAATTATCAATAAACAAATATTAAAAATACACACCAAGTGCTATTCCTTTTCCTTTCCTTTCCATTTTTTACCCTTATAGTGATGCGGTCAGGGCAGCAGCTTTTAACATTTCTGCCATTCTTATCACTGCAAGGCATCTTCTTTTACTTAGTTGAACACTTCTAATTCTGAAACCATTCAAGGTTGACAACAAGTGAGCTTTATAGCCTATCAAAGTTATAATTTGGATAGCATCAAGAAAGGGACTATTTTTATCTTTATCATCTCAAAAGCAGTAAAATTATTCCCCTGCACTTCTCAACAAAGCCTTGCGTTTATCTCTGAGTGCAGATTCCGGACCTTCTTTTTTTTGTTCTCCTTCCTATGACGATCCCACAGTAGAGAAGAAAAGTCTTATTTTGTCTCTGTTCTTGCAACTAATGTATTTATAGGTTCATTTTTCTGGTTTTGCTTTAGTTTCCAGGTCTAATGGTTGAGAAGCGGCTTGTTAAACACGAATTTCTGAAATGGTGAAACTCTCAGAACAATGGGTGGTAAACCCTTTTCCTAGCTTAAATATTGTAAATGAAATGCTCAATGAATATAACAATACTATCCTTCTTCAAGCATTTGCTAACTAGTGCTAAGATTTCAGGCAATGTCACAAAGAAGCTGATGGTGCCAGTTTTGTTAAAGCTACGGTTTACTACCAGACAAATCCAGATAAATAGAAATACAAACTGACTAAATAGGATAGCATCTTATTTGGAATTCTAGAGGGGAAAAACATACAGATAAAATAACAGCAAACCAATCTAACTGAGAAAAAGTAACGAAGCAAAATTTTAAACAGTCAGGAAAGGTTCGACATCACCAGTAATACATATAGCAGAAAGCAAACATCACCGACCTCGCGTAACTGCTTCTTCCAACTCCTCAATCGATGAGGGAAACAACTCTATATAACGGCTTCCGAGAGTCATCCTATCTTTGGACATTGCTGCTTTTGAATCTTCTGCACTTGCAAATTCCACAAATGCTTCCCCAGTCGGTCTCCCCTCTGAATTCATTGTAATATGAATTGACTCCTCTGACAAAACAAAATCTTTAAAGAACTCCATTATATCATCCTTGCCAGCAGAAAATGGCAGTCCTCTCAAGCGTAACACGCCTGTATGTTCGGCTGAGTCCTTTCCCTCATCATAAGATTTAGCCCTTGGAGCATTTCGCCTTGGTGAAACACCACGAGCTTCAGAAACCTCATTTGCGATTGCCTTGTAATAATCCTGCCTCTTACTTCTGAAAACCTCAACATATCGTCTGCCCATGTTCTGTCTATTTTTTTGAAGAGCAAAATCAACTTGAAGTGGATATCCCAAAACACAAAAAGCTTCCCCAGTGAACTTTCCACCCTTGTGGACAAAAAGAACATCAACTATGTCAAGGCCACGGAAGAACTCCGCAACATCAGTTTCTGTGCAATCAAAGGGAAGACCACGAAGTCGAACAACAGGGAAAGGTGGAGGTTGGGCAACATATCCATAAGGCGGTGGATTATACATAAAACTCGAACCAGGAGAAGTCCCATAGAATGAAGGGCCCTGATCAACCAAACGCTGACGTTTTGCACCCATTTCACGCCCATCACCACCATCGGGATATCTACTTTAATAACCAAATCATTTCAAGCAATATTGCAAAATCAGTAGCTCCTCAAAGCTTTATGCACATAATTATGCAAAAACGAAGATTCAATCATATTAATGCATACACACAAGTATATAACATTCTTTTGTCAATCATGAAAAGGAATCTCACAATCCAGTACTCAACAGTGACACCTGAAAGCCTCAAATTAACACAATGATTTATGATTTTGCAAGAAAAGACAAAAATGTATAAAGAATCTCAATCTTCCAAAAAGAGCCAGTTTGAGTATCCAAACCAGTCACATGTTTGTTTAACCTTTTAAAGAGACAAACTTTGATTATTTTTTTTTTTTCAAAAAAAAGGAAAGAAGACTTGGTTTTGATGCCATCAGTAAAGTCAATCCATTAGATCCATTAGCAGCAGATATGCTAAATCTAGAAAGCTCATTTCCCACCGTAAACAAAAAACAGTGTCCAATGATTTAGCATTTTATCAAGAGTTAGCTTCTCCCCTTCTTTTTATGTTGTGTATAATTACTTCATTTGATATGTATGTCATAGCTCCAACGATATCAATTTCATCAGACTGGGGCTCATGTCCGATATGATGCCTGAAAATTGTCATCCAACTGAACTTGACAACAAACTAAATTCACTCCTCAAAAAACATATTCTTGAGATAGCTCTGGGCTGCTGCCACATCAAAAGGCCCCGTGCAGCTACATAAATAAAATGATAATTCTATCCTTTAAGAACAATACGATTTTCCTATCCTGGATCTGCAAGGACTCAGATAAAAATTTCCACCAACACGAATTATTCATGTGGATTTTTTTTTCGCAACTAAAGAAGCTAAAGCAATCTAGCTATAACAGTATTATTATTACAGACCTTTCTTTCTTTGACAAACACTACAAACTCTAAAGACCCACATTTTGCTACCAAATAATCCATTAATTATTACCCCTAATAACCCTTTTATTGGCTCTGTGAAGCAGCTTTTGAATTTAAAGCTGGACCCAAACCTCAACTAATTTTGTCTCCATTTGTGCCTAAAGCTTAAACCCAATTCCTCAAATAAACTAACTGCAGCATTGTCCATTTTGCTATAAATTGCTCTAACGCAACAGATTGGTTTTCAACCTATAAAGCTGACAACTAAAGAAGCAAAATTAGTACACATCTAAACACCAACCAAGTCAAAGACTCAAAAATAGACAAGGCTCACCTCACTTTCCTTGTAATGCACATTAATAAGATTGAAAGATTGTGAATATGCAAACTGGCCTATTTGCAGAGAAATCAATATGAAAACAAACATAAAACCACAAAGCAACAAATAAATGAATATTCTGATGCTGACGAGATTTTCCAATCCCATGGGTTATTATAATAGCACCCAATCTCTGCTGAGTATAATATGAGGGCCATATATGGTATTGCTGGTTCATAGGGGTTCCAAAGAAAGTTTTAATTCACAAGTATTGCCAGAGACTAAATTACTACAATACACAAGAAAAAATAAAATAAAATAAAAATCCAAATATTGTCCCAAAACGACAAATTTTCTGGGAACTACACATCAATTCTAAGCAAAAGCAAAGTAAACCCAGGTAAAATAATCAAAGGAAAGAAAAAAGCAGCGCAGCGAAATAAAAATCCAAAACATGTATTCGTAATTGATGGAGACAAGGTGTTCAAACAAAAAATTAAAAGCAGCTAGCTTTTAACAAGGAATAAAACCCTAAGAATCAAAGACAATAGAAAAATTCACAAAAAAAATAACTGCAAGACTTATTTGACAAATGATATAGAAGAAAGGCACTAACAAAATAATAGATTGGATCAAAGCGAGATAGAGAAATTGCCAACTTTTACCCTCTATAAAACATTATTGAATATGGAATAATTTTGTTTTCTTCGTCTAATTTCTCTTCAGCGAACCTTTCCCTGCTTATTTGATTTGTTGATTTCTCTGTTCTCTTCCCGTCGTATTTGCCCTTACACCTCAAACTTCATTCTTGAAGCTCTTTCTGCGTTTAGTTTGGGCCTTGTGGCTACACGACAATGCTGACACGAGAAAGTTATTACCCAAAATAAAAAGTATAAAAAAAAAGGCAAGTGATGTCGTTTCGTTTTTGGGCTGATTACTCATCGTGGGCTTTGTCCGTTTATTATTGGGCGGGGTTCAAATGATAAACTTTGCTATTCATTATTGAGGATTTAAGATGGGCCGCCAATTAGGTTATCCAATGAGTTTGTCTCTTAAATTTTAATTTTTAAGCCATTGGATTATTATTATTTTTATACTTGCATCATTTTTATAATTCTTGTAATTTTCAATATTTTTCCAATTTTCCCCTAATTTTATAATGTTTTTGTTCCAAAAAATTGCCAAAATTTGATCTTAAAAGCTTCAAACTTGAACGTACTTGAAAGATTTTTTGTCAATTTTAATTGAATTTCAATAACACTTTAACAATTTTGACCTTGAAAGTTTATTATATATTCATCAACGTTTTATCCAACCCAATAAATTTTACATTTAATTTCAAAGAATATCTATTAAAAATTTTGAGAGACCTCATTATGGAAAATAAAGATTACTTTTTTCATCCTTTTATGTGTATAAAATTAATTTATATTTAGATCAAGAATAATATTCAAAAAAATCTTACCGATAATTACAATTTTAGACTTTAAATTATTTGGCAAGTAATAGTGTAAAGATGGGTGTATTTATAATTTTAATTTAAGAAATTTAGAAAAGCTAGAAATGGCCTAAAATGTAGTCCACCGGTTAACGGTCGGCGAGTTCTGGGTGGTGAGCTAATTGCGGCTGTTGCCGTCTTGAAAATGTAATTGTGTGACTTTATTCCTTCCAAGAAGAATCTTCTGTTTGCCCACGCGATTCGCCTGTGAACAAGAATTCCACAATCACGCGTTTGGAAGAGCGTCTGTCAAAATTTCCAACGGTGCTAATTTTTTGTAACCCAATGTTTGAATTACGTTAAGATAACTTCTTATGAAAAGTTAATTTATATATTGTAACCCAATGTTTGAATTACATTAAAATAATTTATTATAAAAAGTTAATTCATATAATATTTTAATTTTTAAATTTTATGAAAAGTTAATAATAAAATGCTGTTAAAACAGTTAACAATTAGCAAAATAATTAATTTTACTGAACAAACTTTAAAAACTACAAATAATTAATATATTATATTCTTTTGCAATATAGTTTCACCGACTTAAAATTAATTTCAAACAAAAAAATTCTAAATGACCATAAATTTGCACTATAATAATTTGTTTTTTATTAATTCAAAAATGAATTTTAGAATTTTATTTAATGCATATTACTGGTAATAATAATATTAAACTAGTCTTAGAAAATCTTCGATAACATTGTTTTCAAGTAGCTATATTCTATTTTTTGAAAGGAAAGTAGCTATATTCTATTGATTCCAAAAAAAAGAAACTAGCTATATTCTATAATGTTGCTGCAAGTAGCTTCTACATAGTCGATACTGCGCGTGGAGTTTCAAGTTTCAATCAAAGTTCCGTTCAAACGACGTGCAATGTGTAGGCAGGAGTTTTGTGCAAGGAATTTCACACGTTCAGACACACAAATTAGATTCATAAGATTCTACCACGTGGCCTGGGCCAGTAGCCACCAAATTGGAGATGCCGTCCAGGTACTTGGCTTAGACTCTGGAAAGAAAATCAACAAAAGCAAGCTACAAAATTTTGATTTTGAGTCTTACCTTTTCGCTTGGAGAGATTTCGACCTCAAATATTTGTCTGGTTAAGACTCCTCACACCTTCAAAAACTCTGTTTTTACAATTTTCTTGCTCCAAAGCGTCTCTTTTCTTAAGCACCCAATTCTCTCTCTCTCAGTTCATGAATCTTTGCCTACAATAACAGAATTCCCATTTTTTGAAGACACCCTTTTGCGCTCTTCGGATACTCTTTATTGGGTATCTGTTATTTTCTTGAATTACAGCCCCAAACACCAAATATTCCTGATTTGGGGCTGTTTTAAGCTTCTGGAAAAGAAAAAAAATGGTGGGAGCTTTATCTGTGGTGGGCTCATCTGTTGTGGATTCACACACTAGTCCGTGTTTGTGTTTGGATGCACTGCCTACAAGCACTATGAATCTCAAGCACAGTGGAGAGTTGGTTTTGCAGAGGAATTCAATGAAAAGAAAGCAACTAAAAAGGCCAGGGTCATTGGAATTAGGCAGTTCTTTTGTGGATTCATGGTATGATTGGAGACTCTCAACAAAAGCGATTTCGGGTATTGTTAATAAGAGTAGAAGGAAGCAGAGAAAGGATTGGAGACTTGTGGTTAATGAATTAGGAGGGCAATATGAAGATAGTTTTGAGGATGTGAAAATGGTGTGATGAATTTTATTTATTTATTCGCTATAATCAATTATTTCTTTCTATATCAGATTTTCTGCAGATCAACCGGCAGATTCAAGTGGAATTTTTTTTTTTTTTTACCATTTAAAGATTCTTGTGTTTTGTCATTCATTAAATCAAGCTTAATTAGGATGGTCTCACAGTATATTAAAAAATTTGATCTTTCGTGTTAAAAGATTGTGAGTATATCTTAATGTTGATAAAATGTGTTCATGTATGCAGCAAATACTCAACTATTTCACATACAAGGCTACTAGAACGGTTCTTAACCAGCTCTATGAGATGAATCCCACGCAATATAGGTGGTTGTATGAGTAAGTGTCATCCTCACCTCGGCCACGATTTTCTACTTATTTTACCATATATTTTGAGTAATTATTGGAAATATTCTTGTTAAGTGACCTAATTAGTAAGTTTAGACCAATATTTGATGCCAAAAATGGACAAATGCTCTTACTTTAAGCACATTCCTAAATATGTGACGACTTCTTTACACTTTTGACAGTTTTGTTGCATCAAATAAGCCAGCAGATGGCAAACGTTTCATCCGCTCCCTTGTGAAGGTAGTTCTTAGAAACTCTGTTCTAATTGGAATGAATACAAATAATAGTGGAGATGGTTACATAGAAAATATGTTTTTTTTTTTTTTTTTTTTTTTTTTTTTTGGTATGTGAAAAATAAAAGGAATATTTATCTGATAAATGGAAATTGTCTTCCCTACTGTGGACAGGAGAAGCAGGACCTTGCTGAAAGAGTGATGGTCACACGTCTCCACTTGTATGGGAAATGGGTTAAGGTAATTAAATGCTTCATTTGCCCTAGCATGCGAATCATGTTAAGATGCTCATAGAAATAATAATCCCTTCCTGTTAATGTTATACAGAAATGCAATCATGCCGAAATATATCAAGAGATCTCTGATGAGAACCTGGAGTTGATGCGTGAAAGGCTCAAAGAGACTATTATATGGCCATCAGATGACTCAAACACGGAGAAGATTGGTTGAAGATGCTTTCTCTTTCATTTTCTTTCTTTCTAGTTTATAATGTTAATGTTGTTTGTAGTGTAGATTATACATATACATTATATATATATTCTTGGTTTAACACCAACTCGTTTGATTCCAAAAACTCAGTTTTTGCTATTCTTCACCTGATAATAACAAATGTTAAATATATTGTATCCAAAGGTGTATACATAAATGTAATCCATCATAGATAAATGTTAACAGAGCAAAAATGGATCAGGCATATATATACGGGATTCAACAAGCCTTTGTCTTACTCGACCCATGCAATTTGTTCTGTAAAAGTGACAATGTAGCTCCAATCTGATATGCAGCCCCGAGCTTGATTAAACTCGAGCTATTACAATATGTGCAAGTCGCTCATAAAATCTCTCTGAATTCGCAAAAATAAATACGAGTTGTTGCTTTTACAAATTTCCATGAATTGGATTGTGAACCATACTTTGGTTACTGCCTAGGATCAGGCTGGCATCTAATCCTTTACAATATTGAGTATTCTAGCACAAACTATGAATAATGCAAAAACGGTAATATATCCACCAACCATCAGAAAAAGGAGAGCAGAAAAATAAAAAAGAAAAAAGAAAGGCCTTAAAAACAGCTGAGACAATACCATCTAGAATACATTATCCATATACGCTTGAGCAAATAATGATATCTTTCTTTTTTTTCTGGGGTTATCCATGTTGGATCTTTGATAAAGAGATAGCGTTGATTTCTTCATCCTATACGCCTCTCTTGAGGACCCCCGCCCCCCACACACCCACTGAGAATAAATTTTGCATCAATGGTATTTTGCCTTGCCACAGAAAAATTGTTCTCATCACAAGATGACAGGCAATGGGATGTTCATAGCTAGCCTCTAAAAGCAAGAAATAGAATTAAAGACTACATAGATGAATTATCAATGATTTTTAACAATCAGATAGATGGTACAAATTTTCACAGGCACTATGCGTGTTACATGGTTCAATATGTAAGTCTGTACCGTGTATTACAGCAACAATTCATTGGTTACGTACAAAAATCAACACAAAATGTATGTATAATGCAATGAAGTTTTGAGGGTAACCTGTTCAATGTTGCCCACAAAACAAGAAAGTTTCTGTGCTGCCCCAACTGCAAAAAAATGAAGCAATGTGTTGCACCTGCAGAAGAAAATTGGAAAGCAGAAGATCAATCTGACAATATTTGTCTCTGATAGAATTCCAGTGGGGAAAACAAAGATAAGCATATGAACCCAAATGATATATATTTTGCTAATAGCATCACCTAATACTATAGTTGGCATTTGAATACAATACAACAACAAATTTAATAGGAAGTTCAAAGCATTTGCTGGTATTTCAAATGTAACTCCATCTGCTTGATGTGCTTCCAAGAAGTACATAAAAATGAAGATGGCTGTAAATTAATTATAAACAGAAGTAATAAGGATACATTTGATGAGCCGAAATGGAAGATAATGCACCATAACCATAGACATTTCTATTTTAAACACTACATTATAGATGCTTTTGAGTTTTGATTGCATTATATTACATTCCACTAAGGCCCATCAAACATAACCTAAATATTTAACATGTACTCTTCAAAACAGGGAGAATTTTCTTTTGCCAATGAGAAAAAGGGGCAACTCTCAACTCATTTTGACTGTGCTATAAAATAAGGTCAAAAACAGTGCTGTAGATTAAATAATTACTAACCTTGGTTGAAGCATCAAAAGTTTGAAGTCTCTGGAAAAAAAATGCTGGACATTTCTTGCTAAATACGGGGGCCAAAACTAAACTCCATTCTCTCTCATTATAGCACTAGGTTAAAGGAATGAATCAAAATGATCAGGCGATGCCATCACCAAAAGTCATAGCCTGACTGAGTACTGTTCTAACACGAAGCTGCATGAAATGAAGCATTAGGATATGTTTTAGTAAGCATTTGAGGTTAGTAAAAGAGAAAAGCACATCAAGACATAAAAGCCAGACCTTTACATCCAGGCAGGGATCATTGACCATGTTCCTTATTTGAGGTACTATACCAGCATTCCGTAGCTTAACAAGCCGATTAAATGCCCCAGGACACGAAGGAAATGTGAGATTTACTACTGCCCAGACAGCAGCTGTACGCAATCTGCTGTCATCACTCTGTAAGAACTTTATTATAAAAGATTTTGTTTCATCGTCTACTTGTGGAACAAGTTGGTGCATAACTGCTTCCTTGTGAAACTCATTTCCACTGGCAATGTTCCCAAGCACGTACATTCCCTATAAGAGAACAATCTTGGTAAGTTGCCAGAAGCAATAAATGTGTACTAATGATGCTCCTCAATGATCAAGTAACAAATGTAATAGTTGAGCATCATGTGCCAAACAATCTGGCCAATATCAGAAAGGATATAAAAGTTTTTTGCCATTTTATTTTGGCACTGACTTGACAAACAGTTTCTTTACATATAACTTCACAAAGAATGCAAGTTCACTTCCTTGCATATATCATTGGTAGCATTAAACACAATATGGCAATTGCTTGGAGTACACAACTATTAATTATAAAACCAAAGCTAAATTTTCAAAGTATGAAGTGCAAATTCTACATGTCCCTTAAATAGGAGCTGTGACAATATTCTCGAAGCGTGGTCTATACCATTCAGCTTTTCTTTATTTTATTTATTATTATTTTTTTAATGATTATTCAACAGTCAGAGAGATCATCAGTCATATATAAGAAAATATGGCACACATTTGTGATACCATGACTTATATATTGGGTCCTGGAGCACTCCAACCCTCCCCTGGCATAAATTAAATTGATTTAATAATACTTAAATTAGAAAGGGGAATGTTGCTGCAAACGTCCTACTCACTTCCATAGTTCCACAGCCTTGTAAAGCAATGAATATATTTTACCAACAAAACTAAGTATGGAAACCAAGTATATCTCACACAGCACAAACAAACAATGCCATATGACCCCCTACTTAAACAGAAGGCATTGACTAAAATGTCAAAGGATTCATGACTTACAACATGGACTCCCTATGTAGCGAAGCAATTACCATGTAAGATATAATAAATATCACTATTAACAATGGAAATGACACATGTCATGCATTTCACTAACAGAAATCAACATCACTATCATTCGACACTAATTATCCACAGAACCGTTACTAGTTCCAGTTTCAATTTTTCAAATGATCTCAGCTCAAAAGATTTCTACCTGTATGCCGATTTCAGCTTTTGAAGCACTCTCTAATTGCTTTCCAACAGCATCTAATATAATACCATTTTCAGCAAAGACAAACTCCATAGAGCTTATGCATCCATCAATAAGATTCCGAACAAGAGCCAGAGCTTGTTCTTGAACAAAAGGGTCATCGTCTGCATGACAATGTGAGTGAACACTGGTTTACCTTAAAAAAAAAAAAAAGTAAATAGCACCTGATATGACTAATAGCTATAGAAACAACTGCATACCACGTATAAGGCTTGCTAACAAAGAAGCACTGAGCTCCATAAAAATCCCTTCTTTACATCTATCATCTGCCAGAAACAACATGTTCTTCAAAGCCCACAATGCATTTGACCTGACAGTTGAATCCATTGATTTTGATAACTGGATGAGATGTTTTACACCTCCACATTGTACAAAAGTTGATTTTCTGGTTGTAAAATCAACTACTATATTGCTAATAGCACCAAGAGCAGCAACCTGAAAAACAGTATGTTGAAGGGGATCACCCATGTAATTTTATACTTCCAACTACATTAGTAGTCCATGAGCAGATATCATTTGGAACACGGGGAATAGATTATCTGTTCCCCCCATCCACACCCAGAAGAAAAAAAAAGTACAATTCACATTAACTATAATCTCCATAAAATATTGTTTTCATAATTAATATTTTAAGAAAGCTAAATACATGCATATGATAATAGGTTGTTGAAGGGGCCTTAATTTAAAAACTAATGCTTCTACATAGGCATTTTAGGTATGGAACTCAATTCAAGAATTCACATCATCCATGAGCTGACAAGGTAAGTAAATACATACCTGGACAGACACCAAAGGGTCATTTAAAAGCTGGACCAAGCGAATAACAAGCCTTTCATTCATAAAAAAGCCTGCACACAAATTCTGAAGAACATTTTATTAGTGAAGAATATGAATATATTGGCATCTGAAATTCAGAAACCTATGAACCTAGTGGTTATAATGCAAACCTTGATCGACCGAGCGACACTTTTGATGCAAATACAAGCTGCAGCTCGTACATCAGCACTATCATGGGTTAATGCATCAGTCACAGAGTTCAAAACCTATAATTCACAAGATTATATTAGAAATTGCAAGTTGTTAATATTATCAGTTATGCATAAGCATCATTAAGTGTAATGCTTATCTATATCTAATTTTGATAATTTACTCCTTTCATATGCTCAAGAGCATCAAGCCGAAGCGTATGACCATAAAATGCCAACATCATCAATGACCATCCAATTAATAAGGAGTTTTTAGCACAATAATAATTGTCATTCACAACTTTCCATTTAAAGGCATAAAATAAATGTAAATAAACAAACAGAAAAGGAAGAAAATGATTAGTATTAGCTAAAGTAAAATACGAAGTTGCCTACAGGTCACACTTCAACTCAACTAGGATATATAACAGTTCACCTATTGACCGTACTAAACAAACTTGTCTGTTACACTTGCTCCAAATTCATGTTTTCTATGTTAATTCATTGTCAATCAAATAACTTCTAGCTTTTAAACACATTTTTACACACAAAAATTTAAGAAATGAGATATTGCATTATAACTAATGGCATGAAACTAACAGATCTATAAGTAGGCGAACAAAAATGAAGTGTGCAAATCAATAAATTCTATGAAATGGCACACCTCCAATGACAGGAATCTAGATCTGCAGCACTCCAACCTTGAGCATAAATCAGCCAATGCCAGCAATATGCCTTGCAGGCGCTTAGAATGTAATTGCCTGTTTTGTAAGTGGTCCCAAAATTTATCAAGAGCGTTTGCCTCAAAAGCTAATTTCTGTAGATCCTCCTTATCCATTATTAAACTTTTAAAAACAAAGGGAGCCTCATCTCCAACTTGACCAGGATCATCAAGAAGCTCAAGTAAGAGATATACCAATTTTGTTTTGGTTCCTATATCTTTCAGATAGCAAGGAGAAGAATTCCTTATGACAATCAGGCACATGCAGGCAAGTAATCTTGTCTTGGAAAACCTATCCTTTGTCAATCCAACTATAGAACTCAAAGCTCTCCCACTTTCTGGTCCCAAAAAAATTGATATGATTTCAGGATTGTTCCTAAATACTGCAGCAAGAGACTCCAAACTAGCATCTCTCTGACTCATAGAACCTTTAAGGAGGCCAAGAAGCTTCTTTAGAGCACCAGCATCATATAATGCCTTCTGCTCTGAACTTGTCTCACAAGAATGTGTGATTATACTCGCACCAAGACCATTAACATTTTCACTCTCACTGTTCAACAATGAAAGGAGGAATTCCATCTTTTTATCATGAAGGAATTCATACTTCGGTGTTAGTTTTGACTGGTAAATCATTCGGAGGGAACGAGCGCCAGCATCCACCACCTGAAGATCAGACAAAGTCATCCATTTTGCCAGGAGAAGGTTACAATAAAATTCACAATTGAATGTGCAGGAATTGTTCTAGACACGATGAACTATACTAAAAGTAGCAATCATTTTTGTATTTTGTCGAGAAAAACTTTGACAAAAACAGAACATTATTGTCCTAGCTACAACGCATTGAACCCAAGCAACAGCATTAAGCGCAAGAACGAAACTTCTATTTAAACAAAAATTAAGAACATAAACAGTTACATTAACACAATAATTCCCTCTCCCTTGGTATCTCTCAATCAAACAATAAGTTTTTAAGAACTAAAATCAACCAAATTATCCTAATCACAGTTACACATTCCGTCCAACTAAGTTCCGGTTTTGAGTTTCTTTTTCCCTTCTCATTTTAAGCAGAAATTGGATAATAAAAAGTCGACCAAATAAGCTTCAATTACCTTCTCATCGGAGCTGGAGAGGAGCCGAGTTAGGTAAGGAAGAGTACCAGCATCGAGAACGGCTCGGACACCGGCATCGAAGCCGCATGCGAAACTTCCTATAGCCGCCGCCGACTGGACAATAATGTTATTAATATAGTTACTGTTTTTGTCTGTGACGTTGACACCATCAGCTAATTGAGAGTCAGCTTCGTCAATGGCAGCAGCGAGGATGGAGGAGACGACCGGTACGGCACCGAGCTTGAGGAAGGAAAGCTTCTTGGTGCGATTACCGATGATCTGGTTCTTGACTTCTCTGAGGGCCTTGAGCTTGATTTCAAGGTCAGGAGAGGAGAGGCGAGAGAAGAGGTCCATAGGACGGTGAGTCTGTGCGGCAGAGGCGGTTGGCATGGTGGCGGAGAGGCATAGAAGACAAAAACAGATCCTACAGGTAGAGGAGAAAATGGAGCGAGAAACGGATAATTTGCAATTGAATATAATTTGGATTCTTTTATTGCGAGAGAAAGAAAATCATTTGAAGAGAAGATTTGGAAATTTATAGGATCATATTTAATTTTGAATTGTTATTGGTAAAGATTTGACCTTTCAACACTGTTTGTCTTCGTCCCTTTTCTTACGCAGTTTTTCTTTGTTCCGTCCTCTCTCTTTCCTTTCTTATTGGCAAATGTTAAGTGGAACATCTTCTGGTTTCTACACCAAATGATTCTGACCTCATATGATGTACCCTCCCCAGTTATGTTTTTCTTTTTTTTTTTTTTAATTATTATTATTATCATTTTTTCTTCGAAAGGAAATTATTATTATCATTTATTGAGAGATGACATGAATAACTGTACAACTCTTGCCCCAAATTTATAAAAATTAATGATGGAAATATATTTTTATATTAGTAAAAAATCAATTAAATCAGAACTCCTTGGCCTTTCCTATTTTATTTATTATTACTCTAAAATATTATTAAATATTTATTTATTAAGTTTTAGTTGGATTCCAATTTATAATCCTTATCTTTAAATAAAATCTTGTTAAATGATATTTAAAAATAACTAAAAATTTAAATTATAATTAAAATAATTTGTAAATATATAAAATAAAATTTAATTAATTTCGTCTCTTTTTAAGTTTACTTTTTATAGAAAAATCATTGCATTCATAGTTAAATATTTTATTATAAAAATAAAAATTCAGTATATTATTGGAACTGTTGATTCTTATTTATTTATATATAAATTTGAGGTACAAGACTATTAAATTATTAGTTTATTAATATTCATTAATTTAGACAGTTTTTACAATGTAAAAACATTACTAAATAATTAAAATAATTTATTTATAAAAAAATAAAAATAATTCACTAAATTATTTTTGATTATTTGACTAAATCATTCTTTATAAAATGATTTAAAATAATTCATGATTTAAGTTTGGGCAAGATTTCTGCAATCCCTAGAGCAGGGGCCTTGTCTTCTAGACCTCGATTTGACCCACCAAAGGTTCCGCTAATTTCAAGTGCCGAGCCCAAAACGACGTCACCGCAACATTTGCGTCGCTGTCAACCGCTTTCTCCGGTAATCGCTCACCAAACCTCACGCTTCCCTTCCACCTACTTTACTCTCCCTTTCACCTCCTAATCTGGTCACCCCCTACCCTGAACTCAAACTCCAATAGTTCTCCGAGAATGTTGCTCATTTATTTTTCACATTTATTAATATCCAAAAATTGCTACTATCTCCCTCGCTTTCTCTGTGTATGGAGAGAAACTGAAAGTCATGGGCTCATGTCTATGAAGCTCTTTCTTCCACACTCGCAATCTTCTTTCTGGTTAATACTTAAGTATTGTTTCTTGAATGCGTACTATCAACAGTAAGGTTATCTTTAAACCCGGCAGGAGTTAAAATTTCTTACTTTTTTTTTTTTTTTAAGTTTTAATTTTTGAAAGTTTTTTCGAAGTTTCGTCTTGGATTACTGCGTGCCCTTTAATTTTATCATTCTTGTTTTAATTCTTGATTAATTTAATAATCAATTCACTTGACTTCGGGATTTTTTTGTTTGTTTGTTGGGTTCGAAGCGGAGTTCATGTTAATTGCATTTCGCTCAACTTTAGCGATCTTTTATTCTTTGCATATTAAAAAAACTATTTTGTTCTTTGTTTGGTTGCTGAGAAAATGTGGGAGAGGAAAGGAAAGCGGAGACAACTCGAAGAGTGCTTAAGCATCCAATAATTTCCGGTTTCGAAAATAATGTTATCACGTTCGCATTCTGTTCATTTCCATATTAAAACTTCATATCTTCGCAGGGATTTTCTTTCCCTTTGTGTAAAACTCGTAGCTTTCTTTCCCTATAAATACACCCTCCAAAAATCCCCCAATCCTCATTGACTTCTCTCTTTTCAAATCTCTTGCGAGTCTCCTCAAAGCCTTCTTCCCAACCAGGCTACCATTTGTTATTCTAAATCCCTTTGAGATGATATTCACTTTTTTTTTTCAAAATTTCTTTTATGCGTTGCAATATTGGAATCCGGTTCTTTTTGTTTACTGCTATTTTTGAGTTGGTGGAGGCTTAGTGCAAAAAGCATCTTTACTATTCTGATTTGTATTTGATGCTTGATACTCGTTATATGTCATATGTGCTTTTCTCTTGTAGATTTGTACTTGATTCTTTTCAAACTGGTTTTAGTTGAATGAAGCATGTTTATAGGCCTAAATCAGAAGAAGTGGAAGAAACCAGCTCCATCTTCTATCCTGAAACCAATTCATTTAACATAGATATGAATACTTCAGTTGGTACAGTGGAAACAGAATATTCTTTTTCTATGTTGCTAGAGTGCGCAGCAGATAATGATGTTGAGGGTTTCAAGCGGTCTGTATTTGATGAATCTGAGGTTAGGCAGGTTGGGCTCTGGTATGTTCATCATAGGGTGTCAAAAAAGGGGGTCCTTGAGCATAGAACCCCGCTAATGGTTGCTGCTAAATATGGCAGCGCTGATGTTATGAAGCTCATTCTTTCTCTACCTGAGGTGGATGTAAATTTCTCTTGTGGCTCAGACAATAGCAGTGCCCTTCACTGTGCTGCTTCTGGTGGATCTTCTAATGCTATCGACGTCATCAAATTGCTTTTACTTGCCGGAGCTGATCCTAGTAGCACTGATGCCAATGGACATCGCCCAGTTGATATCATTGTTGCTTATCCAAATTTTCCCAATTTGAAGATTGCCCTTGAAAAGCTCTTGAAGAATATTGGTTCCTTATGTCAATGGGAGCTGCAGTTTTCAACTAGTAGTTTGAATTCCAGTTCCCCACCCATTTCGTGGACTTCAGAAGAAGGTAAAAAAGACTGCGTTGATCCATCTTTTCCTGATACCAAGGATGACGCTTATGCTAATGATAAGTTTTGGATGTTCTCGTTCAAGATCCAGCCTTGTTCGCGGGCATATTTCCATGACTGGACTGAGTGTCCTTTTGCTCATCCAGGTGAGAATGCACGCAGAAGAGACCTGAGGAGGTTCCATTACAGTTGTGTGCCATGTCCAGATCATAGGAAGGGGGTGTGTAGGCATGGAGATTTTTGTGAATACTCTCATGGGATTTTTGAGAGCTGGCTACACCCAGCTCAATATAGGACTCGCCTTTGCAGGGATGGCAGTAGTTGCTCACGCAGGGTGTGCTTTTTCGCTCATACAAATGAGCAACTAAGGCCGGTATCTGCGTCCACCGGTGCTGCTGTGCCATCTCTTCAAGCACCTGCTAGGGATTTCACTGCTGCCTTTAACCTATTTTCTGGTGCTCTCCCAGCAGTTTCTGCAGTGCCACCTTTTCCATTTACTCCACCTATGTCTCCTTCTGGCAATGATCTAAACTTGTTAATGGCCTGGCCTCAGCAAAATATCTCAAATTTGGAAATCTCGGGAAACAATCTTCAAGCCAGCCGTCTGAGAACTACTTCCAATGCAAGAGAGATTCCATCTGAGGAACTTAATACGATCCAATATTTTGAACTTTTGCAACAGCATCTCTTGAATGATCTGTCCTATATTTCTCAGCCCCATCGTAATTCTTCTACAAATCTTTCTGCTTGCTTCAAACAATTGAACCCGTCAAATCCAGACAGGCTCTGGTCTGCTGAGGTTTCATCTCCCCAAAGCACATATCGATTGAGTGTTGCACATGCTTTCTCCCCTTCATACAAATCTGCAGTTATTAATAAATCTCAACTATCTTCACCGAGGATGATGTCACCTCACATAAATGAGTCTATATCGACATCGAGCTCCCATTTATCTGCTCTTCTTTACCATGACAAGCAGGAATCAGAACTAGGCAGCCTAAACTCAGGGGAACTTGGTTTTAACCTCACATATAATCTTGGATCCAATGGTCTGAATTCATGGTCAAAGCAGGATCCTGTGAATGGAAATGTAGATTGGTCTGTCGAAGCAGATGAAGTTGGCAGGCGTCAGAAGTCTTCAAATGGGCAATATGGGGAAGAGCCTGATGTCTCTTGGATTCAATCAGTGTTGAAGGATCCATCCGAGACATAAGACAACTACTATTTCAGTCTCAGGTCCTGAAGAGGTTTCTAACTCAAATCCCCCTCGGCTTTGCAGGCGTTGCTAGAGGGTTTGCAGCTTGATAAGCTCATTGCTTCATATATGAAAATATTGTAACCATTCTTTAGGTAATCGAAACTGTATCGAGTATTCTAAATTCTTTTTCCCGTTGACGTTATTTGACATAAATTTGTAACGGGATTAATCAAATGTAAGAATTCTTATTAATCATA
Organism: Jatropha curcas; assembly: GCF_041381405.1. NCBI lineage: Eukaryota > Viridiplantae > Streptophyta > Magnoliopsida > Malpighiales > Euphorbiaceae > Jatropha > Jatropha curcas. Next base: position 1,160,897 of record NC_143160.1, on the reverse strand, counting down.
AATAAAGAAATAAATTATAGTCGGTCGATATTATTTTTTTCATTACTCATCTTTTGTTCACGGATCCTTCTGGTTTCTTCTGCTCTTAATGGTTTCTGTTGCAACTATTTTACGGCGACCTGTAATTATGAGGTGGATCCCAGCAAGTGAGGGTGGTGGGTCTGGGAGGAGAAAAGTACAGTTTTTTGTAATGGATTCTTTCGATCTTTATTAGAAGAAGATCAGTTGTGGGGACAAGGAATTTCTTATGCCCATAAAATGAGATGCTTTTCAGTTCAGATTATGGAGGTTGAAGGTATCACGCACCCAAAATGATGCCACTCCACTAATTTATCTGGTTAGTGGTTGTTGGGTCTTTATTGAAAGGGGGAATTCTTAAAGTTTGATGTTACATGTGGGGTAACCGCCAAACGCCAACGAGCAACTTGGATCGTTTTTCCAAGAATCGATATTGATAGTTGATGGGTTACCGAAGGCTGTTGATTTTTTAGGGGCTAGGGTTGGGATTTTTTATGGCATGGCTGTAGTTTGTAGATATTGTTGTCTACAGGAAGAAAGAAAAGAAAGAAGAAGAAGAAGCAATGGTTGTACAAATACAACTAACATGTTAATGGTTTGGGTAAAGCAAAAGCAATGAATAAATATTTGAAAAGAACTAGATGACCAATCAGTGGCTTACTTTGTATCCAAAGGGATTATAAATTTCAACGAATTCAGAAATTTATGATTGTCATTTCCTTAAGCAAAATAGTATAAAGTGCGTGAGCTTCTAAATTTGATCAAGAAAACACAATCAATAGCCGATTTAGCTGATTTATTTTTAACTGAATTATTGGAATTTGAACCACGAAATTTATATATTTCAAGAATTTACTGAATTCCTTCATTTAAAAAGAAAAATAAAAAAGAATACAATCATGGAATTATGAATTCTATTGTTTTAGAGAAGAGAGAAATTTCATCTCAAATGTGAATTTACTCGCTTCCATCATTTGTATTAATAATATAATTTTTAATTTTTAATACCATTTAATATTTATTTTATTACACGAGGAAAAGGATGACGGAGATCCCACGTGCGCAGTGCGCGGTAGGCCTGTTATTTTCCCAAGGGAAAAGTTTCCTTCCATTGTTGAACAACAGGGAAAAGTTAGACGACGGGGAAAACTTCCCCTCCCATCCAGAGTACAGGTAAATGATTCCGCACCATCATTCTATTCAAACAAGAAACTCAATTTCTCATTATAGAAGAAAATTAATCCTGTCAATTTAACTTTAATCCTGTTCATCATCCATTGCCAAATGGAAATCAGTAACATATCCATATTCTCTAGTTAAAAGCAACAAAGAATTCAAATTTCCATAAATTCTGTCAGATTGAAGGTGTGATGTATCTCCAGCAGTAAAAGAATGAACCTGACCTCGGACAATGAGCCAACTAGTTCCTGGAGGCTTTTTCAAACCCTTATCTTTTAGCCACTTTCTTATTTGTCTAACTTCTGACCAAAAACCTGCTGCAGCATATATATTTGACAGCAAAATGTAATTTCCAGCATTAGTTGGCTCTAATTCAACAAGATTTTCGAAAATTTCAGCTGCTATTTCTGTGTTGGAATGAACTCGACAAGCACTAAGCAGAGCTCTCCAAACTGATGCATCCGGTTCAATTGGCATTGAATTGATAAATTCTCTGGCCTCATTTAAGCTTCCTCCTCGACCAAGTAGATCAACCACACAGCCATAATGAGAAAGAGTAGGAGTCATTTTGAAATCCTGAACCATTGAATTAAAAAGCTGCAGACCTTCCTTTATCATACCAGCATGGCGGCAAGCAGATAGAGCAGATAAGAAAGTTACCCCATTTGGTTGGAAACCATCTTTTAACATATTCTTGAAGGTGAGGATAGCATCATAAGCACAACCATGTGTCCCATAGCCAGTAATCATTCCATTCCAAGAGATAACATTTCTCTTTGCTAAGGTTTCAAAGATCTTTTCAGCATTTCGTATACTACCACATCTTGCGTACATTGTTATAAAAGCATTACCAAGAGATAAATTTAAACCAAAAGCGGAAAACCTCCGTGTTGCATAAGCATGCAAACATTGGCCTTGAGGAAGATTGGCGAGATTTGTGCATGTTGATAGGATGTTTATGATAGTAACAGAGTTAGGTTCCACCTCTGAAATCATACGGTTGAAAAATAATATAGCTTCACCAGTTTTGTCGTTTTTCAGAAGAGCAGCAATAATAGCATTCCATGAAATCAAATCTCGACTAGGACAGGTATCAAATAGATACCTAGCTGCTGCTCCGTCACCACAATTGATATACATTTCAGTGAGTGAAGTGTTCAATGAAAGATTTATTTCAATGCTGTTTTTTATAATGAAACCATGGACAGATCTTCCGATGTTTAGACATTTTTCATCTCCACAAGAAGCAAGTAGAGATATCATTGTATGAGAGTTAGGACTGACTTCTGATTCTCGCATCATTCCAAAGAGTTCCCATGCCTTACCGCTTAAATTGCTGACAGAAAAAGCCAAGATCAAAGTGTTATAGGGGACAACATCTATATTGCTCATCTCATTAAAAACCTTCAAAGCATCTTCAACACAATTTAGATCTGCATACATACTTAATAATGCATTCCCAAGGGAAACATTCATCTTCATTTCTCGCTTGTAGGCAAGAGCATGCAAGCTTCTACCTATTTTTAAACCATCAGTTAATTCTGCACTTAAAGACAGTATAACAGCAATAGTTCTTTCATCTTCTCTTGTCTCTGTTCGCATTGTAGTAAATAAACTAGTAGCTTCCTCGTAACAGCCATGATCAATATATGCAGCTATCATGGAATTCCACAAGGGAACATCATGAACGGTAACCGTATCAAATAAACGACAAGCTAATTCTAAATTTCCAATTTCAGCATACATATTAAGCAATGCATTTACTATGAACAACTCATTCCCATAACTTAATTTAATAGCCAACTGATGGATTTGCATTCCCAATTCAGAAGATCCAATTTCTGCACTTGCCTGAATAGAGACCAATATTGTAACCATATCAAACTTGACCCCATCCTTCAACATCTGAACAAAGAGCTCTAAGGCTTTGACAAAATCCCCAGAACCAAAATACCCTGTAATCATTGCATTCCAACTCACAGCACTCTTCACAATCATCAAATCAAACACAAGGCTCGAAATTTTCACATCAAAATTCAAATAGAACCCAATTAAAGCAGTACCCAAATGGGGATACAAATCAAAGTATCCACTCCTCAAGCAATAACCATGTAATTCCTGTCCTAATCTCAATTCCAGAATTCCCTCACATGCCAGTAGCAATGCCACCAAAGTTCGAGAATTTGGTTCCAAACCCTCCCTTTGCATCCTTCTAAACTGCCCAATTGCCTCCACATAATAAGCACAGCCCACATACCCAGATATTATAGCATTCCACAAAACCAAATCTCTTTCACTCATTTTATCAAACACTTTGTGAGCTTCAAGAATATGCCCGCATTTGCAATAGAAATCAACAACGGAGGTCCCAACTCTAACATTTTTTATCAAATCAGTACTCTCAATACTAGAATGTATCTTCTTGCCTCTCTCAAACGCATTCAGCCTCGTGCAAGCTTTGAAAATGAGAGGGAGAGTCATATTATCAGGTTGTAGCCCAAGAGATTCCATTTGCGTGTAAGTAGAGAGAATCGCATGGTCATTTCTGAGTTTGGCGTGGTATTTGATTATTGCATTCCAGTCTTTGGAGCCTGTTCTGTTTTGCGTTCGTTCACGGAAAGGAGGGAGTTTAAGCGATTCTAGAGAGAGACGAATATCCATCATCTAATGGCGGTTCACATTTGCTGGGAAAAGTGGAAAGTAAAGGGGCATGGTGGTTTAAACTTTAAATGGCCACGAGAAGAAATAAAGCAAACGACAGTTACTGACCGTTAAACGTTTTTGGCCTTTTAGCGGGAACAACAGTTACTAACCGTTAGTAGCTTTTTATCTTTCAAGGGAGAGAGTTTAAAGCATCGGAAATCAAATTCAGAAAGGACTAAGTGATAAAAGAAAAAAATTTGCAGCTAGGGGTCGGAGCAGGGGCTGGGTCCGAGGCCAACCCCATACCTCATTATAGTTACAGATCAGGAAATTTATTGCTATAATATCAGAAAGTTTTTTAACCTCTTTTTCTATATTTATTATTTCCATTTCATTACATGAAATTTTGGCAGCAATCATCAATTTTTCCTTTAACCCATATCGGAAGGGATAATATTTCATAACAGTGGAGATTAAAAAACACAGCAGAAGAAAGGAGCAAAAAAATGTTTATACAACCAAAAGTGTAATGGAAGCGAGTTGCAGATTCAGAAAACAAGCGGCTACAAGCTCCTGAGAAAGTTCCAGGGCCCTGTTCTAGTCCCTATCCTGCAAAAATAGAACCAGACTTGAGAATGAAATTTTGGTTGCTCTGATCTTTTATCTTTGGCCTTCAAGAGTTAATAAATGTACTGAAAGTTTTGGTTACCTCCAAAATCCAGCAGATGTCCGGAGACTCATATATATAGTCAGAGCAACCCATATTCCAATGAACTTATAAGTGGAGGATAGAAATAACAAAGACAGGATGCTAATAATGGCCACCAGAACCTGGAGAAGAAGAATGTCAAGCTTACTTTTGTTGATCATTATCTTATTTTTCAATATTAAAGAGTAAGTCACTTGCCATGGAGTAGGCAGAGTATGCGAAATCAGAAGCTCCAAAGTTGACACCATCAAATACAAAAGCCAAGGCATTGATGGGTTGAGTACCTGCAACAAACTGATGAAAGCAAAATAAATGTTAGTTACAGTGTCATCTGGGACTGAGCAAATTCGGAGGAAAGTTTTTTTTGTGTTTTAGATATTTGAGATACCGGAATGCCTAT